>NC_139941.1:31853729-32226229 GCF_963454915.1 Gymnoscopelus microlampas
AGGTGCCCACATGTACCTAGTGCCCAGAAGTCTAGGTGCCCAGTCGTCCAAAATATGGTGACCAGATGTCCCCAGTGCCCAGATGTCCAGGTGCCCACATGTCCCCAGTGCCCACATGTACTTAGTGCCCAGTTGTACAGGTGCCCACATGTACCATAGTGCCCAGATGTCCCTAGTGCCCAGATGTCCAGGTGCCCAGTCATCCAAAATATGGTGCCCAGATGTCCCCAGTGCCCAGTTGTCCATGTGCCCACATGTACCTAGTGCCCAGTTGTACAGGTGCCCACATGTACCATATTGCCCAGTTGTCCAGGTGCCCACATGTCCCTAGTGCCCACATGTCTCCACCCCTAATTGCCCACATGTCCCCAGTGCCCAGTTGTCCAGGTGCCCACATGTACCTAGTGCCCAGATGTCTAGGTGCCCAGTCGTCCAAAATATGGTGACCAGATGTCCCCAGTGCCCAGTTGTCCAGGTGCCCACATGTACCTAGTGCCCAGTCGTCCAAAATATGGTGACCAGATGTCCCCAGTGCCCAGATGTCCAGGTGCCCACATGTCCCCAGTGCCCACATGTACTTAGTGCCCAGTTGTCCAGGTGCCCACATGTCCCCAGTGCCCAGTTTTCCAGGTGCCCACATGTACCTAGAGCCCAGTTGTACAGGTGCCCACATGTACCATAGTGCCCAGATGTCCAGGTGCCCAGTCGTCCAAAATAAGGTGCCCAGATGTCCCTAGTGCCCAGGTGTCCAGGTGCCCACATGTCTCTAGTGCCCAGATGTCTCCACCCCTAATTGCCCACTCGTCCAGGTGCCCACATGTCCCTAGTGCCCAGATGGTTTTGGTGCCCATCTCTCCAAGTGCCCACATGTCCCTAGTGCCCAGTTGTACAGGTGCCCACGTGTCCATAGTGCCCAGTTGTCCAGGTGCCCACATGTCCCCAGTGCCCAGTTTTCCAGGTGCCCACATGTACCTAGAGCCCAGTTGTACAGGTGCCCACATGTACCATAGTGCCCAGATGTCCAGGTGCCCAGTCGTCCAAAATAAGGTGCCCAGATGTCCCTAGTGCCCAGTTGTCCAGGTGCCCACATGTACCTAGTGCCCAGTTGGCCAAGTGCCCACATGTACCTAGTGCCAGTTGTCAAGGTGCCCAGTTGTACCATAGTGCCCAGATGTCCCTAGTGCCCAGATGTCCAGGTGTCCAGTCGTCCCAACAATATGGTGCCCAGATGTCTCTAGTGCCCTCCTGACTTGATGTATTCGATTCATGTATTGGCCTTATGTTAATAATAATAATTATTAATAACATAAGGCCAATAAATAAATAATATTAATAAATAACAATAATAATAAATAAAAATAATAATGATGAATCGTGTGTGTATATATATATATATATATATAGTAAATATAGTTCGTTTGCAGTTATATCCACCGTAATCACGCATACGATCGATGTAAAATACGTTTTAACATAAATATTGCGAGTGAAATGGTTTAATAACCAATAATAATCCATTTAAATAATGAACGATTATTTAAATGGACGATCAGAAATAACAGTTCCGGGCTCAGACAATAATTAACATTATTTTAATTAACTTAAGAATGATAATAATGTTTGTTGATGAGCACCATCATCATTATAAATGTACATATATGCATAAATGTGTGTGTACACACACACACACACACACACACACACACACACACACACACACACACACACACACACACACACACACACACACACACACACACACACATATATATATATATATATTATATATATAAAGCGCTCAAACATCATTATTATAAATGTATACACATACTGTCTGTGTGTGTGTGTGTGTGTGTGTGTGTGTGTGTGTGTGTGTGTGTGTGTACACGTTTTAACATAAATATTGGGAGTTAAATGGTTTAATAACCCAAAAAACACGCACTTCCGGTATTGTAATGTTATAAATTTATATATCCACCGTAAACATACAAACGATCGTTGATACAATCAGTTTCAACATTAATATTGAGAGAAATGTGTTTAATATATAGAAAAAAACAGGCACTTCCGGTCCCTCACACAGCCATCTTTGGGCAGGTCACGTGACAACACATACCTTAACATTGCATCACCCATAAGAGTGGTTGATAACGGCCTACCAGAGTCTCCTGGGAGGCCAGTAGGGGCCTACTGGGCCATACTTATGGACTGACAACCCTGATAACAGGCCCATTCTATGGACTGAGAACGTGTGTATCGGGTGCTGAAACACAGGGTAGGGAGAGAGGCCACATCAGACTGGGTTGGGGGGATATGCCCAGGCTCCATAATGCCTGCCATAGAGCCTTCTCCCAGGGACTGGTGCCTGGCCTCCTCCATGGTGACAGAACCATGCCCTGTGGCCTTGGCTCTTATCCCAGGAGCAGATGGTCACAAGACCTGGGGTAAAGATTGACCTAAATGCTCAAATCCAAAATTCAAAAAGCACAGCAGCTCCACGTTGAAACCTGGCAATCCCATACTGTCTCTGCTGACAGGATGTTCACAGTGTAGACAAGAGTTTGACATGCAGTCCTTGCACCATTATTTCACCATTTGACCTTTGTGACTAATACCTCAATTGGAATGCATAGTAACATACAACCATATTTAGGGCGTTTTTCCTGCCTTAATAGTGCTTTATGTATTCACTCCATGCTTAATTTAGCATCTACTGACTCGCCAACCCCAGCTCTACACCCCTTAACTTGTGCAAACGCATGGGAGCTCAAATGAGAATGATCCATTATCCACATATGCCTGAGCAGAGTGAGCTGCTTCCCAGCTGTTTCTCCCTGTCGCTCAGGTCTCTATAATTACACAGTGAAATGTGCACGGCACGCTTTAGCATGATAAGGACTAAACTGTTGATCTTGACAGAAACAGACTTTAGGTGTAACCTGCAATTGTCTCTCATCCCCACACCAGCCCCTGCCTGGCCATGTGCCAATGAGAATACGTACAACCTGAATGCATTATTGTAAGAAGCAATAAAGGTGATTAATTTGAGCAAATTCGGTCTGAATCGTCCCATGTCAATGTAATCTGTCATTCAAATAGATGCCTTTAAGGAACATAAATGATGATGCCAGTGAAGCATCATCTTCTGGTAGCACTGCTTCATAAAGCCCACGGAAACAATGAGCCATTAATGACAAACAGGTCTCATACTGTCTTTGACAAACCCTTTACTTTAAAGCCCAGAAATTGTTTTATAATGATAAACAAGGGGGTGCCGTGGGGGATGCAAGGCATAGGCTAATGTGAATTAATGATACAATTTAATAATAAAATAAAAAAATAAACTATTGTCATGGAACAAATGGGGAGCAATGCCCAAAATTAGACAGCTAATTAAGGACAACCTTGCTAGCTTGATACAGTAGCTATGTTTATATATGTCATTAGACTAGTGAAGTTCTAGATGGAAAATGGAAGATACTTTCATTCTGGAAAAAGAGTAATACAAACCACTTAAGGTAATCTATCTTAACATGCTAAATTTAGCCACCACCAATGATGAATGATAATGAAGTTATGGTATAACCACAATACACATTTAGGGAATAATCCATGTCATTAGTAGTCCAGGCAAATAATAACAAAAGTCTTATTAAATTAAATTACAAGAGAACAAAATTATGCATTTCAGTTTCAACTGTTTGTAGTACTATTATGTGACTAAATAACCCTAGGAAAACCATGAAAAACTACAGTTATTTCCAATATAGTGGCATACTTTATTTCAGTAGGCCTTTGGTATTGTGAAATAAGTAAATGCATGTCATGTTGCGTTATTATTTGGTTATCTATCCTTTACACGCAATATGATCACAACACAGCCAGATTCTGCCATTCAAATGCCATGCCAAACCCCAAATGCCACTCTTTGCATAACAATGACTCTAAATGGGATTTCTGCAACAGTCTTGAATACAGAACTTTGGCGAAATTTTGATGAAATGCATTACCTGTATAATTCAATGTCCTGTCCATGGTGAGTGTGAACCCAATGCTCTCCTACCACAAGGGTGACTTCAGTAGTCAGGTGCCTGATGTGCCTACGGTAAATACGAGTTTGGAAAAGTCACACAGTTCTGCATAACCCAAGGCTAGATGATGGGACAACACAGGTTGGTGGCTCCTACTTGAGCTTGGAATCTGGACATTACATGTACTGTATGTCAGTCGTCCATGCACTCCGTATGGTACTAAAACATGCCTACTCTTAGCCAACATAAAGCACACAAGAAAATAATACATTTACAGATTGCCAGATTCTGAGAGCATAATAGTCTGGTTGGTGGGTCACAGATTTCACACCTGTGATGAAATATCTTAGCTGAAATCAGCAGCTGAAATCGAAGGCTCTGACCCAGTCAGAATTCATGGGTGCCATAGTCTTACCCAAGAAAAGGAGGACTGGACCATGGTTCATGTGTTAACTTACATTTATCAGGTTATCTGCTGTGATCCATTTAATTTCTAATTGTGCATTTGAATCGTATCAGCCCGATAACATTTGATGACAACATTTCTTTGGTATGCGTATTCAATATGCTATGCCTATTCTACATAGTGTCCCTAATCAGTGGCTTTAGGCTAAGGTATGGTGCTGCGGGCCCAAGCTCTCTGAGCTGTGATGTTTCCTTATTATACCCCTTTAGCTGCATCGACAACACAGCAGGCTGCTTTAATTACTCTCCATCAGTAGTGGAGTTGAGGCCACTCTAGAGACACACTCTAATCCCTCCTCCCTTCTTTGTCTCTGCAGGGCACTCATTGTCTCCTAAATATCATTTCCCTGAGCTCTGTGCACACTATTGGATTAAAATGTGGAAGTTTGGAGGGGGGACTAATTTGAGTTTAGCCCGAGGACCATACTGTCTCCTGTAACGGCATTCTGTGTGCATCTGTTCTGTCACCCACAGAAGGCATGAGGCTGATTCCAATCATTATTCCTCAGAGATAGCCCCCACAGACGGAAGGAACGGCCCAAGAAAACAATAAGTAATGTGATTAGGCTCTTCGCATTTTTTAACATATATATTTTTAGCGTCACAAGCGGCTGGACTCTAAGGATCCCGATGTTGATCGGTTTTACCATCCAGCATCCACCCCTTTGGTCCCAAACAATAAACTACTGGCTGGATAGCAATAGAATTGACTGAGCACATTCATGTTCCCAAAGGATGGCCCCTGCTGATTTTGATAACCCCATGGCCTTTACTCTAGTAGTGCCACCTTCAGGCCAGTAATTTAATAGGAAGAACAAATTAAAGCTGCACTATGTAACTTTCCTCTTCTACCCCGGATTTGAACCCGCTTTCCTGTGCAAGTGCTGAACTTTTTTTTTATACCATTGAGCTAATAGAGCCTACCTGCCTGCTCAGGGGATAAATACAATCTTGACCATCAGGTCAAAATTTGTGTCAGATCCATGTGTCTATAGGTGAGACATGACACGATCTTTATGTCTCAATAGAAGAGTAGGGAGACAAAATACAACCACCCCAATTGTAAGTGTATATTTCATTATCACTACCAACAACGGTTTACATTTTACAGACATTTCTTCATGAACCTGGCCCTGAACCTTACAAATGAAGGTAAAATTAATAAACAACATTTGAATTTTGTCAGTTCACTAACTGGCTTAAACATGATGCTGTCAATAAACAGCACAATCATTACAATGCGTCAGTGATGGTGATATTTGTTCATATCAACTGTGTTCATATCAACTGTTCATATCAAAGCAAACTTTTATAACAGGGTTATGTCTGAGGCCTTGAGGGCTTCCAGGGGGCATCACAATCAGTTGAACCACTTTAACCCTATTTCATACTTAAGCTATTCAAAAATAGCCGATCTACCAGTACCAGGGTCACGATGTGACACCATGACAGATTGTTTTTTACACAAATCTTCTGCTATGGGGGTCCCTGGCACAAAATCTTTTCAGATGAGGGTCTGCCGCCTAATACATCCATGACATGACAATGTTTGAGAACCACTGGTCTATGGGCTGGGGCCAAACCGAGCATCTATGCCCCCCACATCTTGTCTCTCTTCCTCCATTGACCTACCAGGCATACTGACCTCTACACAGCCCCACTCCAACCTAGACCAACAATAATGGGCAGGCTGTTTAATCCCAAACCCAGGTTAACCCCCTGACCCCTCTTGGCCCCCTCTTCTGTGGCTAAAAGAAGCCTGGGGTTGATATTTTGGGAAGCCGTTTCTTCACAGCTAATGATGTGGAATAATATTGGTATTCCAATTTGTGTGAAGAATAAGCACATTCAGTTCCACTCAGTAGTGTTTACTGCCACACACAAACAAAACAATTCCAGCTGCCCCAATTCCCCCTCATATAGGGCCTACTCTATTCTGCTGTGTATTGTATTTGGCTGTGTGTGTTTTGTTGCATAAATACGACTGTATGGCACAGCAGATGTTGTGGCCATCAAGCCATACAGAATGGGCAGGGATCTGTCATTACATGGGAACTGGGTCACTATTCAAGCCCACTCGCTTCCATTGACTGTTTCGAGTAACTATTGATTTTCTGACTAAAGCAATGACTTCATTAATATCAACATTAGTCTGCCATCTGACACATATGGGTAGCTTGACTGCTGGGCTAGACAATAATACATATGGATAAACAAGAGACTGGGTGAATTAAATGTACATTTTACAGTAAAGGTGCATCACAAACTGTAAAATGCTAAATAAATAATTAATTTCTTTATTGTATAACTGTATTCAAGGTCCACCCCCACCCAATAAAAACTAAAGAAAAACAACACAATTTCAAATGTCAACAATACCCCTTGCCTTAGCTTGCACAAACATAAACAGACATTACCCTGAAATTCTGCTTTCATCATTCAATTTGAACTTAATCTGTGAAAGATGAGAGAAACATCAACAGATCACTTTTCAGCGGGTTTTCAAAACAAAAACAACAATGAAAGAAAGATTATTTTCCTTTTAATCCGGGGGCACCAGCTTAGCAAAAACAAAAGCATGACCATGGGAACACATGGAAGAATGAGAAGGCTCGCTCTATCCACCAAACCCAGCTCTCCAGCTACCACAAAAGAAGAACAATGAGAATGTGTGTGTGTGTGAGAGCAAGAGAGAGAGAGAAATAGAGATATAGAGAGAGAGAGGAACGGAAAGGGATTTGAGATCTATATTAAAACTGGAAATAGCTTTTAAAGATTAGTGAGAGGCAGACGTAGGTGACAGCATTGGGATATGTGAAATGTGGATTGTCCCTCCCGTCTGTGACTATTTTGATAGCAACGGCGTCATTGACAAGCATCAACTTGATTGTAAGCATGCGATGTGTACTGAAAAGACTTGACATGTTTCTTTGAGGCATGTAGATCTTTTGATGACTGAAAGGAACACAAATAAGGATTATGTATTACACAGACACATTCAAACGGCTGGCATTAGAAGCTCTGATATGTCTGACAGGACACTGTTCTTTAAAGAATCTCTCTCTATGCTGAGCACTGTAATTACTGAGATCTGTGCCTTTGGAAATGTATTTCCTACTAAGACATGCAAGCATGACCCGAATTCTTGAATCCTGACTTTTGTTTACATTGTATCTTTTGTTTTGTCTTAGCATAGACTGAACACATTGCAACAGTTTAAATATATTTTTGAATCGATTTGAATCCACAATCCTGTTTTTTTTCTTCTTCTTTTTTTTAGTATTTCACAAAATTATACATATTTTTAAATTATACTTCAGATATAGATTTCCTCATTACATCATGGAAAGATTTACAGGCTCGCTGCATGGATAAAAACAAACATACTGTGTATAGTTTGTGCTGTGTGAGTGCATGGGAGTACATTCTGCATGGTTATCGGTTTAAACAAGTGCAGGGCAGGCTGCACTTGTTTAAACCGATCACCATGGACATCACAGGTAGCATTTGTCCGGATTAGACAGGGGTAATCCCTAACCAAACTCCAGAGGATGTAATTTGGAGATATGCGCTGGAACTGAAACTGTGTCAGTGTACTCTCCAAAACACCATCTTCTATCTACGCCATCTGAGCTGTCCCGCTTCCCTGTGTTGGTCCTGAGACATTTCCTATTTTTCACGAAATAGTACAAAATGTAAAACATTGAGAGGAAAAAGGGGGAAAAAATGGAAGAAGTGGAACTGTCAAGTGCCCTTCAACCCACTCTCTGATCTCACACCTACTCATGCCCTCCTTCAGGCAGGTGCCCATGATGTCAGGCTCTGTCACTGACATCCATTCCAATAATCCTCACCGCTCTGTTGTCATGCCACCGCCCGCCATTAAGTCATCGCATGTGTCCAATGTGGAGGCCGATCTGTGAGATCTGGCCCGGTCCCGGCCTCCCGTGCCTTTATCACACCCCGACCTTAGTCTGACAGACAGGACTGATCCCCCCTGCAGCAGCACCCCCTCTACCCCACCAGTAAAAGGACAGTGATGGCAAAAGGACCCCAGGGCCTCACTGAGGATGGACTCATGAATCAAACATGTGCCTGAAGCCTCCTTCTTATCACCGAGGTCAGCCCAGGCATTAATACGCCGCGTGGCTCGGGGGAGCTACCTACTGTGACCTCCCCCGGTTTCCCTGAACAGAAGGGCACAGTCCTCAGGAACCGGCCCAGCGAGAGAGGGCCTCCCTCCGACGCAGTCACTTCACATTACATCCACACAGTGAGAGAAGGATAGAGAGAGAGAGAGAGAGAGAGAGAGAGAGAGAGAGAGAGAGAGAGAGAGAGAGAGAGAGAGAGAGAGAGACACAGACAGACAGACAGACAGACAGACAGACAGACAGACAGACAGAATAGATAAAGCGAGAGGTGGAGAAACAAAAAAAGGTATAGAGAACGAATCATAAAAGAAATAGCAGGAAAAGAAAACAGTATTCCTGGGTGCAGTGCAGGGCAGGGGAGTAACACATGGGTAAAATCGACTGTGTACACAGACCCTTTCAAACACCACCAATCTTCATCGGCCAGACGGGGGGGGTGATATATGTGACTGTCTGCCAGCGTAAATTAGGCAGTCCAGCCCGCTGTGTGGTAAAGCATGACGGGGCCGGACAGTGCACTAACTCAGGCGGCCCGGTGCCACGCACACCAGCTTCTCTCTGCTTTGCCGTGCCATAAATCACCGGCTGGGGGAAATGAATCGCTGTCCGTCCGCACTGGATGCACCAGCTGGCGTCGCCATCACCTGACCAGCAGGAGCCCTATGCCGAGCATCCATGCCGACACTGGAGCGGCAGAAATCAAGAAAAATGAGGCATGGAGGCAGACAGAGCCATACCCCTGTGCTCTCTCATTAGTCTCCTCTGGGCTCCCTCCACACAGAGCTGCTCTGAAGTGAAAGGGCACACAAAATATATTTCAGAGTGTCACCTGAGGGGAGGGGGGGAAAACGGAGGAAATGATCACCCCCTGGTCTCCTCACACATCTATGTAGAAGTGAGCTGGCAGACAGCATTAGTGCTTCTGAAGCCAGAGCTCTCTGAGGCAGCAGGGGTGGGGTGGGGGGGGGGGGGGGGGGGGGGACAGCAGCAGCTCAGGGAAAGACACTGAGTCTTGTAGAGGGGACAGCTTTGTATTCAGTGTTATTTAATGGAGTTATTTTACCGAAAATAATGACTCAACCCAACTGGGGATTCCACTCTGCATTCAGATGCGGTTAACGAAAAAACATGTTGATGAATAGATTTTCACTTTTCAATATTGCTGAGTTGCCGGTGGAGAGCCCACTTATATGCTGACCGCTGCGATTATGAGAAACTGTGTGGGCGTCAAAACCGAGGCACTCATCAGGAAAATGGGTTGAAATTACATCAATACAGCCACACAGAATGTACGAGAAACCTGAAATAATATGTACTTCATCCCCTGCTTTGGACAGATGGCTGCTTGTTTATTGCCGACAGCCCAAAATTTGAATGCAAAATACTTTCGTTGTTGAAAATGTATTGAAGGATAGCCCCTTGAGATGAATCATATAGTTTTCAAGGGGGTCCACCGGTCCAAGTTTTCAAGGGGGTTCTATATTAGTGTACATAGCATGCTCTATGTGGATAGATCCATTGCAGAAAGAACAACCTCAGAGCACAGAGAAGGGAAATCATCATCAGAAATGGAGATGTTAGCACTAACAGTACATGAAAGTAGGGCAGAGTAAATGAGTGGATGCATGCTAGATTGGCATTAAATTAGAGGCTGCTGGTGCAACAGTATGCTACTCTATATGATTGGCAAGGCCAATTTCCTGTGATCCCCCACAGCAGTTCTAGCCTAATTTCTTGGGTCCTGCAGCAGTCCCATGGAGCAGCTAGTCTATCACTGTCTCAGATATAGAGGATTAGCTCCTCTTTCCTGCTCAGATGAATTTGCCTGTCATGGCCTGGTGATGAATGGCAGGAAGGGCTGAGGAAATGTACTGTGGGCTCATTCAAGGTGGCAAGGTGAAGTCTGGCCTGGCAGCCTGCCTCCATCTTCCACCTCACCCTTCCACTCGCCACACCAAGGCTTTGACCCCCCCATGGTCCTCCAGGTGCACATCCACAAACCTGCAGCCAGCTCATCAGTTGGCCGGATGGTCAGCCGACATTAGACCACAGTATCGGTTTTGACAAGGTGTCTGATTCCATCATCATGTCTCAAGGTCCCTGGACACTCCAGTCTGTGCATACAGCTTCTCCTCCATCCGTATCAAAAGGGTACGTTTTGGAGGTCACATGCACATAGCTCAAGCAGCTGCCCAATTATCAAGGAAAGGATTTACTAATTTGATCTTAGAGTACATTATACATCATGTCATTGCCGCTCAAATCAGCATTTGTGGTAATCCGGAGGTTTAGGGCTTGGGTGACGAGCCAATGCACACAGTGCAGGCCAACAGAAACAATGCAAAATACTATACGCAACGCATACCACAACACAATATTAATCAGGATTATATATCATGGATTTGCATATATGTAAATGCAGTACACATTCATCAATACAATAGTGGAAATATTAATTATCAGTCAACAAATTAGGCATATAATGCATACAGTAGCACTTCTCTGTTGCATAGAATGCATAGTGCTTAGCATAATTCTTTTGTGCAATGTAAATTCACTTAGACCACAGGTTTAGAAAGTGGGGAACAACGGGGGCCACCAGGGGAAGGGAGAAGAAAATGAAAATATACACATCCTACTATAAATGCACAAAATCTCTGCTACGAATGTGCGTGTGTGTCACCAGCGTATTGCGAGAACCGTCCGAGCGATTGCCTTCAAACTCAGCATGCGGATTGCTGAGCAGCCAAGGGAGCGATGCGCTGAATGACAGACATACAGATGCAGAAATCTCCATACTGGGCATAAAAGTCATGGAGTCCAAAGAGAAGCACGCACCATCCAAAAAATACAATTGGTATGGTGATACACACGCACATTGGTGAGTGTCACCCAAGGCTATTCGGGGGTCCCTGGCAATGAAACATTTGGGATCCCCTGACTTAGACAATGTTTTACAAGCTCTTCACCAAGATATAAAGGATTTTCCATGGAAACATCCTTGCTGCAGCCTGTGCATAGCTATGGATGAGACTCAATGGCAACAAAAACAACTGCTCTCTAATTTCCTGTTCCCCTCTCTGCAGCTGTTACTGTTAGCCCCCCACCCACCCCTAACCCTCACCCCACCTCCTCCATTTCAGCTGTAATCATGTAGCCATGCAAATGCTGTGCTGAGAGAGGTTCAAGTTGCCCTCTCCGGGACATCATTCCCAGCTGTCTGAGGCTCTCTGAGCCCTTGAGTTGACCACCCAAGGGAGGAAGAAGAGGAAGTCATTACCGCTATCACAGTCAGCCACGGCCCTTGCACTGCCACACAGCCCCTCCAACTCATAAAGTCCTTGACGACTTCACTAAAACATCCAATTTCAGTCGGACCCCATTTAAAACGGCGAATAGAAATCAATCAGCCCCACTCCCCCATCCCCACGCGCGCCCCATCGAATCTATCTGCTTATTTGGCTGACCGAAAATGGCACAGAAAAGGGGGATCTTTTTCCCAGGACGCCGGTATCCTATCCACATCTCCGGGATATTCATAATTCATCATCTTCGATTCCTGACATCTGCCACTGATTGTGCCGGTGGGTTGGCTGGAATTAGCCACTCCTGGGAGTGGCGTTAATGTGCCGGTGGGGGGCGCGTGCGCGCGCACACACACACACACACACACACAGGCTAGGACGGGGTAGGGGGGGTTTGTGTTGGGATTGCAGAGAGGGATTGGGGGGTTGAGCGGCAGGCGCCTTTCACACTCCTAATGTGTAATTAGGAGCCATTTTGGAGCGCTGCCTTCCACCACTGAAATTAGCTGCCTTTTATTAATCAGGCAGACCGGCACAATGGCATGCCGGGTCCCTCTATAATCTAACACAAAATGTTGTTCTTAATTACAGAGGGGGAAAGGCAGCACAGAGATGGGTTGGACCTTGTACGTGATTCCCCTGTGTTAAATTTCCTCTAACTGTAGAGCACAGAACATAAACTCAGCATATACTATAGAATGACGACAGTACATACACTGCAAAAAAAATAAAGGGTTACAATTTTGCCAATCTTCTTCACTCATCTGCTTATTGGTGCAATTTACAGAACCTAATTATATGCTGTTCCTAGCATACAAAGAGCAAACCTCTCACAATATACAGTCAATGAAAGACATTTGCATTTGTTGAATGTCAGCTCCACTTGAATGAGAGAAAAAAAATATTATGTGATTACAAGCGCTGGTCCTTTTGAGAGTAAGTACTGTGACCCTGACCATGCTCATCAGTGCTGATGCCCTTATGACTAAAGGCTTTATTGTGTATCCTCTGTGATTGTGAATTTGTTCTTTGCGTAACATAATGGAAACTAATGGAGAGGACCGCAAAACACACTATTTGTATTCCAGATAATAAAGAGTTGCTACCTGAGGGTTCCTAATATGAATATAACATACCGTATGCAGAGTGGGAAGTTTCAAATGTATTCCATTACTGAATACTCATTTCTTGGTAAAGAATAGTAATCAATAAACTAGTCCACTGCATTACTCAAACTCAGTAATGTGCCGTATTCTAATTGCATCCAGACTTACAGTGGCAGTGACATTTGGATGAATTGCTTTGCTTCAAACATTCATAGAATATGAAGTGTACAATATGGACAATGTATTTCATTGTATTGCAATTATGTATTCAATTATGAACCATTACTTTAAGATGTGTGCAATGATGTATGCAACTACAATAATACCTTATCATGTGCGTAATGATGTTATAACGTCACACCATTTTGTATTTGGAATTTATACTAGCCTATATTAATATGTTAAAACATAACCTTGAACCTTGAACCATGTTTGTGAAAATCACCACTTCTTCTTCTTAGTTTACTGCATCAAGACAGTTACTTGACTGGTTCGAAAATTAAACTTCAAAAAGAGTATTTTTTCATTATTATTGATTTAAAAAATGACAATAACAGTATGGTTTACAAGTAATAAAATTGTTAAAGTACCTTGTAAATCAGTGATAGGCCACCACTGAGGCGTTATGCAATATGCTTAGGCCAGGATTAAAGATGTAGTTTCCCCGACTCTCTGTCCCTCTTCCATTCATCTCTTCACTGTGACTGAGACATCAATTGCCTTCAGAGGAGGACCCTACAGTCTACTACACCGATTTCAACATCTTCAACAGTGTTTTTATTTTTCACTTTGATAGCCCATTTGTTTAAATAACCTGAATTTGTACATTTTAAATGAACTACAATGTAAATACAGTAACCTAAATAGAATTGCCATAATTGCAATGTATTATTAATATATATTTTTAGAGTAGCCAATCATTTTTTACCCCTTTTTTTCTCCCAATTTGGTTAATCCAATTCATTCCTCCTCCCACATTTCTGTGTCGCCACTGTTGTTACACCCTATTTGCTCACCTGCCAGTGAGGAGCCCCCCTCGAGAGGATGCAGTGCCTCTGTCCTACTCCTACACCTCCCGTTCAACATTCCTCTCCCCAGCCCATAGGAGTACAGTACGTGCAGCGACAAAGATCATCCACACCGCCCGGCTTCCCTCCCCCAAACACGGCCAATTGTGTTCGTACTGTATCATAGATAGACATTCGGCCAAACAGGATTTGAAGATCCAAATCAGTATACACAGATCTTCTTCCTAATTGAAGTAGCAAAATCAACAGGAGTTTTGAGATTTGACATTTTTATAAAAAAAAACTGAACAAAACAGAGCCGTATTTTGTAATATGAAACAGATAAACTCCTCTGCTTTGTTTTCTTTCAATTTGTGTGCTAAAGAAGTAACGTTGAGACCGGTTTCCCTGTGAAATTTTATAATCTACGGAGCAACTATTGAATATATAATATTCAATACGTCAATATCCGGAGTTTTTTGAGCCCTGCCTATATCTATCCCGATCTATAATCTTGGCAACAACTATGTCTCCCAGGCATTCTTTCTCATCTAGCAGTCGTGATTTTGTCGACTAATCAAACAGATGATTTGACAAATCTGAAAAATTGCTTTCCCCACAATATTGTAGCACAATGTGTTTCTGGTATTTAACAATGAGACCAATGCATATGAACAGTACCAGAGATGTGCTTATAGTGTTCTAGGAAATAACATGAAAAATCTAAAGATAAATAAATAAATAAAAACACTAAAATGTTCTATTGAATAAAATTATAGTTGTCAACGGAGTCCCAAACAACTGATTAGTCAGCCACTTCCTTGTTGATGAAAGGCACTGCAGTGGGAGGATCTCATCACAGGGGTCATGATTTGCTGCAAGGCCATGTCTGTTTAAGCATTCAACAGACAGACTGTATGAGAGCCTGCCACTCAAAGCCTTATTGATAGAACCCAGGACAAAAAAAGCAGACATCTACACATGTGCCCCCTCCCTGGTTCAGGCTATTGGTGAGTTCCAGGTTGCATTTAAATCATTGCAGATGTCCCTACATATGCTCAAATTAGTTTTAAATGCCCAGAAAAAAGTTGAGAGAATCTTGGCACTGTCACACGGAAGGGGGCAGCTATTGAAATAGTAACATGTTATAAGTATCTATTCTATACAATAAGTTGGCTTTCAATGTACATACTGTTACAGTCAGATCGGAATCCCTATTGATTAAGGTAAATAATGTTACAACCCGGTCTAAATAGCCTATTGGCTGTTGCAAATAGCTGTCATGGCTGGAGGTAATTGTGGGCGGTGGTCTAGACTCTAGTGAAGACAGCCACTCATTGAAAAGCAGCTAGGGATGCAGAGGGGAGTCATGCAAGGAGAAGCAACAGGACAATGATAGCATGAGTGAAACTGTCAAAGAGAAGTTTTCAGAAGCACAGATAAGTGCAAACGTTATAAATCAATGCTCTCACACCATGCATGAGAAGAAGCATAGGGAGTCATTGCCTGGATGAATGGTGTGAAGGACATTTCATGTTGACCGTGGATTACCAAGGATCTGGGGTGTGACTGGCACCGCACGGAGTGAATGAAACATGGACACTTTTCACCCTTATTTCCCTTTTTGTGTGTCAGTTATTGTCCTGATATGTGTCAGTTATTGTTATTATTCAATGTAATAAACTGAACTGCTAAGTAAAGCAACAATGAAGGAGTCAAGTGTCAAGCTGAGAGTGCTGGCAGAGAATAGTTGTGCTGCCACATTCTAATTTTGTGAAAACCACAAAATTCCCCACACGTAACCACAGTTACATTTAAAGTGTATTCATTAAAACATATCCTAGTCCATTAAAATGTCTACAGTCATCTTGCAAACAAGAGTCACTCTTTCAGCTTGTGGTGATTCCGACTTGTACACATTTGTCCGCACAGCCTAAGGAATGTACTGTAGTAGCAGCAACAGCAGCAGTAGAAATAACGATAGTAGTAGCTGTCATGACATTAGTGGTAGAAGTGTTGGCAGAATTATTAATAAGTGACTGAAGGAACTAGCGGCCAGTGGCAGAGCTTCAAAGTAGTGGCACAACGCAGAGACAGTAAACTCAATCCCCAGGGAAGCAGGCAGGGGTTTGGGGTGTTCATGTGTGCATGCGTGTGTGTGCGTGTGTGGTCATGGTGGTGGGGGTGTTGGACTATGCAGTCTTTCTGACCGCAAGTCACTGGGGACCAGACCGGAGGTGCCTGACGGTGCGCTGAAGCCTGAGTTTGACACCTGGGCTGTCTGTCATGGCCACAGACACAGACTATGTGACACCTGACAGGACAGGAGTTGAGGCTGTGCCACTAAAAGTCAAGACCCAGGTGACAGCAAGAATGAGGGGCATGCAGCTGAACTCAATAATATGCCCTGCACACAGACATTCTAACCCATTTCTCGCCTTTCCCCTTTTCTTTCTCTCATGCATACATGCTGTGCCCTTTACAATGGATCCAGTTCTGGACAAGTGTTAGCCCAGCCAATTAGTGTTTTCTAATGGGAAGGCATGTGTATTAATCAACACTGTGAGGCATGCGACAGGCAGAGAAGAGAGGAGGTGAAGGGCTGCAGTCCCAGAGAGCTTTACAAGGAACTCTGACAAACAGGCTCAGAGGATATATTTCCCAGTCCACATTGCTAAACTAAACTGATATCCAATTATGTTCCCCACATCGACAGGCTAACGGAGCGGCTGTAAGCAGCATAGGATTGCAGTGTCAGAATTGGCCAGGCGGGAGGCAGAGAAACTTGGGACCTTGAAGGAGATGTCACAAGGAGGCCGGAGTCAGTCGCTTGACTGAGCGATGGTCCACACGCTTGCCTGAAAGCATGACATTGCCGAAGGGGGAAAAACACCATTTTATCATTCAGTGCCATTCGCACCCTCTCTCCCTGTCAAACATGCCATATGTCCCCGTCACAGGTCGTCTTGCTGGCTTATCGAGTGTGACAGGGCTATTCACACACTGCTCCCAATCAGACACCATCTCCTGCAGAAAAAAAAACGCCACCATAGCACAGTGACAGGCTGTCAGGCAGAGGGCACCAACCTCCACAGGGCCTTGGCTGAGAGCCTGCCCATCTGGGGGAGGGGGCAAAGGCCAGGGGTTAGGATGGAAGATACAGAGCAGGCACCCGTGCATGTACCCGCCACATACACATATACTATACAGATTTGTACATGTACATGCAGGTGTCATCTATTATTTAGTGATTGAACAACACAATGACTCATTGCTCCGCCTCCTTACAGTTTAAACTTTCAAGTTCAAGTCTTTAGCGAATCTAATCATCAGACAAAAGCATTGCTGCAGTCATATAAACTTAACACTCTTTGTGAGTGCAAACCCAAACCCAAACTAACAAGAACTAGAATGAACCAGGACAAAGGGAAACCCTTTTAAATTAAATATAATAATAAAGTGTAATTGTAATTTAAACACTACAAAGTAGCACAACAATGGGCACATCGGCCGACAGTTTGTGCTGAACTAAATGCCAACTTTTGCCAACAGATTACCAGTCTGTTGCAGTCTGTTGTAGTCTGAAGTAGTCCGTTTTGGTGGATAGTCACCTTTATGTGGATGGCACTCAAATATATATAGGTCTCTCAATGAATGATTATAGTATCATACAAATTTGCTTTGCCAGTGCATTTAACAAATCAATGGATGTGCCAGAAAACTAAGATACTGTAATTGCCTTGGTGCCAAGGAAGAAAGGCTGAAACTTAGTGCTCACCACGGCTCCGTCTTTGAAGGCTAAAAGCCATGCCAACAATCTTGGTGCAATTATGGATTAAGATATAAATTCAATAGCAAAGTCAGCCTATTATCATCTTCAAACTATACCAAGAATTAGAAGATGCATGTGTAACAAGTCTAAGACGAATCTATCCATGCCTTTATCTATACTAGACCATACCCGGTCGACGCATCCGTGGGGGGATATGCGCACATGATCTGGCAACCCGGGAGGCAGTTCGTCCCATAGCTGGGCAGCCCCGTAACCATGGCGACAGTGTTTGACACAAAAACGCTAATAAGAAGCTGAGATTTGGTGAAATTGAAAAACGGGCTTCACAGTTAAGTTCAGATGGTAATGGTCAATGGCTGTGTGCAAAATCAGAGCAATTGCTCCACCACTGAGGAGAACCGGGTAGCTTCACCTACTCACCACTACGTACCTTACTAGAATTATAGTATGACTAGACCATACCCGGTCGACGCATCCGTGGGGGGATATGCGCACATGATCTGGCAACCCGGGAGGCAGTTCGTCCCATAGCTGTGCAGCCCCGTAACCATGGCGACAGTGTTTGACACAAAAACGCTAATAAGAAGCTGAGATTTGGTGAAATTGAAAAACGGGCTTCACAGTTAAGTTCAGATGGTAATGGTCAATGGCTGTGTGCAAAATCAGAGCAATTGCTCCAGCCACTGAGGAGAACCGGGTAGCTTCACCTACCACTACGTACCTTACTAGAATTATAGTATGATAGCTTAGATCGGTGGTTTTCAAAGATTATGTGCCCAATGGGCAAGTCAAAATCTCAAGGCACACCTCCTGTATTCATAGGAGAAATAGTAGATCTATTTCTCTTTTTATTTGTGAAGACATTTAAAAATAGCAATTAAAAAATATCTATAATGTCCAAAATATGGTAGCCAGGGTGAAAGTGGTTTAAATATATTTGTGATAATTGTTAAGGTATCGAATTTGCCTCTGTATTAGTATGCATAAAGTACTGATACAGTAAATAAAATGTACTACTAAATAACGTTTTGTATATCTTACACATTATGCAATAATAATGTGTGGTTGTCACAAATTCCCAAGGCACAACTGGACTTGTCTCATGATGGCACAGCAGTGTACCTTGGCACACCGTTTGGGAACCACTCATGGTCTTCTCACAGGTCTATCTCCCCAAAAGTGCTATCAGACAGCTACTGCGCATTCAGAATGCAGCTGCTAGAGTTCTAACTAGAACTAAGAAAGCTGAACACATTACACACATTCTCATATTTCTGCACAGGCTTCCAGTGAGTCTAGAATTGATTTAAAATATTGTTGAAAAGAAATATCTTTAAACCACTCAATGGTTTAGGGCCAAGATATATCTCAGACATGCTTGCTTTTACATCATGAACCCTCAAGAAGCCTCAGGTCATCCGGGACTGGTCTACTAACTGTTTCCAGAGTTCAAAACATGGTGAGGGAGCGTTTAGTTATCATGCCATTCATACTGTAGGTGGAACCATCTTCGAGAGGATCTGAGGATTGCACCAACTCTGGACTCTTTTAGGCTAAATACTTATATGTTCTCCACTGCTTTACTTATATGTTCTCCACTAAGTGAATAATGGTTAGCTGCTGACTATCCAACTCCATCCACTCCCAGCCAGAGTGAGGGGATTTCTTACAAAAGTTGTCAGTCATGCCACTGCTGGTTCTGACTTGACAAGTGGAGTTACAGTACAGGGCTCTGTGTGTGTGATACCCCGCCAGTTCTTGCAGTCACAGAGGTTTCCCTTCATGGGCAGCATCACAATGACCAAACGTCTCCACGGCAGGAACATCTTCGGAGCGCCACATCAGATTAAACAGGTGGGTGAGGCTCTCCACAACGACCTATTGACCGTGCTTCAAAAACTTGGCGGAACTTTGTCGAGTCCCGGCGCCTTGTTGCTTTTGAGGCTCTTGATTTCTCTGGCAACTTACATTTTTACATTTTACATTTTGAAGGGCCTCTAAATGCAGAGCCAAAAGTGATATCACTTTGACTAGTGCCACAAAAGCAACACGTTCAACATATGCCCTGTCCTTTTTCATACACCGATATGCACAATGCCAAAACAATGTCATCACCTGCACCAAACAGACACAAAGATGGAGGGAGGCAGGGGAAAGTCTCCTGGTGGAGATTTGCACTCCACTGAGTGCCCCTTTCAGGTTGTAGCTCACTTTGCTTTGTGTAGCTAGCAGTCCAGAGGGTGGCTTTCTCTCAAAGTACCCTGAAGCTTTAAGCTTTATTTATACTTTGCTATCCAATGTACTGTAGCCTTATGTAGCTTGCTGTATGTTTGTATGTGTTTTGATGTGTGATGTCCAGTCATTCTTTATCCTTGCTTTTGTCTTGCCAGGTCTCCCTTGTAAAAGAGATGTTGAATCTCAATGGGCCTTCCTGGTTAAGGAGAAAATAATATTTCATGCAAACATTTTCAAGTTGCCATATGGGATATAGAATGGACTTGACATTTCACTGGTTAACCAGTGGTCAACTTGTCAAACAAGCTATTTGCCTGCCGGAAATGAAAGCAGCGCATGAACCTCACCTGGGAGTTTACACCACGACCTGATCACCATTCTATTTTCCTAACCACTAGACCATACAAGTCCCTTATGCTTTATGCCAATCTGTGGCTACAAGCAGAGGGAAATGGAGGTCACTGCAAGCCATGTAAGGGAGGGCAAAATCAAGAGTTTTGAAAAGAGCATTGCTTCTCCCTGTGCCTTTCTAATGTAGGCAAATGTTTACTTTGATACCAGAGGATCTCAGTGGTACTTGGCCACTCAGATCCAGACACAATAACACTGCAGATGCTGAATAAATTCACTAAGTGAGCAATCAGTGGAAAAGTGGGCTGAAAATTACACTTATTCCCCCGGTGATGATATGGATAGAGAAATAAATCAGAGAGCAAGAGAGGGTGCAGAAGAGCAGGAGAGAGAATCGGTATCACCTGATCTGTCATATCTTAAAAGCGGTGGGATGTGTCACCTCAAGTCTTCAGAAAGAGAGATAGAACCCTCCTGGCACATTTTTATATGAAAGGTTTCTGGGAAATGATTGCTAATCTATGCAAAGAAGCAATCAGTGACTCATTCATAATGCATGAGCAAAGAGATACCAATTTTGCAACGCTTTCATATTATTAGATGTTATCGTGAATGCAGCAGATGAAATATGAACACTCCTACCTGTCCCATTGTAATTACATGAGTGCGGTGGTCTAAACATGCAGTAGTGGAGAGGAAAAGGTACAGAGACAGACAGAATGACGGTTACATGGACAGACAGACCAACATCCATTAGAATACTCTGACTACGGATAGCTGTTGATGGGAATATTTGTATCACAGTTTAATGTATCCATTTGTGTCATTATTTATCAACCTAAAAGCTATGGTTTTAAGTACAACTGGCTGACACTTTAATGGCCCATCAATCACACTTTGACATGTGATAACATTCAGAGAGCATCTTCCTCTGTGAGTCTCTGATGCCTGATTTATACTTGGTGGCGTGCCATGGCGCACCTAAAACAGACGAACTACAAGCTCACAGCTTGTTGCATTGCGACACGTTCTGAGCTTGTAGATCTGCCATTTTCTGAGAGCGACACCGGCACACAACCAAGTAAATCAGGCTTGAGAACATTGAGTTCTTGGCTTCCAACCCCCGGGAAATGAGAGCCTATTTCTGATTCGGAGCTTATATGAACGTTAGATTAGCTGGTTTTCAAATTAATGCAAATCATATTACATTTTATATATATATATATATATTTATTTTTTTTCTTCTTTTTTTTTATTATTATTTATTCTTTAATCTTTATGCCAAATGTAACCAAATATGGTAACCAACTATGGTTTGTAGTAGTGTGACTAAAGAATGAATATTCATGTTTGGATTACTGGCTTGAGATTACTAAATACAGCAAATTAGAAATGTGTTTCTAATAGAAGACTCGTAGCTACATCCAGAACAGGGGGGGGGGGCTCTTGTAAACTCAAATCTGGTTAGCAAAGCAGAAAAGAGTTGCTCCAGAAAGGGTTTGAACTTTAGACCTCCTGGATACATTTTGAGTGTGTGTTTTTAAGCACAGCCTATCATTAACTGGCCTTGAGCCTTCCCATCTGAGGGACAGACGAGGAATAAAGTGCTTCCTCTTCCTTCTTTTTTTTTTTAAGCGCACAAGAAGACAGATTTTTTTACATTTCAATGTCAACGTGTCTGGATTGCACCTGGAAACCCTGTGAAAAGCGCTGACAGATTTCATGCTTTTACATTCCGAGCAACTTCGGCATAAGGGATTTGCTCTTAAAACGGAGCAGAGCAAGGATGAAGGGTGGTATAAAAATCAATGAGGCTTTTCAAAGGCAAGAAGAAAACCAGGGCCTTAGCCTGCAATTAAACAAGAGAGCTCCCGGCACTAAGGGATGACATACTACCGTGCAGGTGCCCTCTACTTCACTGAATCAATTACACGATCGATACAATGACATGATACAATTCCATGATGGAAAATGGGATGTGAACTACAGTCACGCTACTGGTGTAATGTGTTTCAAAGCTCTATGTTTACAATAACACTGGTGCACAAGGTCTGGACACCATGGGCCAGTTTGACAGACATGAATCACGAGTAGTCCCCCTAGAGCGAAAAGATCCTCCCAATGGAAATCTCAGTTGAAATAAATTTGTCAGTCAGTCAAATCAGCTGAGGCAACATGGCCGACATCTACTCCAACTGATTGTTTATACAAGGGTGTGCCCCATTCTTTCTCAGCATTAGAAAAAAGCAGCCTACACGTCTACAAAGTGGTAGGGTTAAAGGAACAGGGTGATGTTTCAACTCTGAGTTCTACGACAGATTCCTCTACATCCCGCTGCCTTAATGGGGTCAGCAGACCCCTGTTACCAACACTGCCAGCCACCCCCTACTTACCTAAAGGGCACACTCCCCCCAGGAGGGTCACACAGCCCATCATCACTGAGAGTTGCAAGCTAGACCCAGCAGGGGCTCCAGAGGTTGATATTGCCCTTGTCAATGCCTCTGTCTGGGGCCTTGAACAGACTATAGGAGAGTATGGTCATTGCCCCTGTGACACAGCGCTTCCCCATGGAGCACATTTCCCTTTAATCATGTCAACATGTTACCTCTTCACCGAGACATGCATCTCATCATATATGTACTGTTTGCATGACACACAGCCAAATACATGCACATATACACATTTTTACACAGAAACAGCATACAGCATAGGCCGCACATTGTAATGCCCAGACTTAACAAAAAAAAATAGGTGGGGCTGAGGGGGATCATAGGGTGAAACCCTGTTAATAATGCTTATGGCAACAGCAAAGTGATACGGTCAGTCAGGGCTAATTCTGTGTTCAAAGTTAATGGCTCCTGACAAGCATTTCATCCGTCCACTGAGAGACCAGAGTGAACATGACCACTCAGCAAAGGGACAGATTTAAACATTTCATTACAAAATGAATTACACTGAGCGACCCTGTGTAAAACTACCCGATAGTTAGGGCACATACCACATGGACTCTAATGCCTGACAATGAGTCCCCGGTTCGATTCCTGACTGGCCAGTCCATCTGCTGTATGTCACTCCCCTACTCTCTTAGTGTTTCCTGTCTCTCTACACTATACCTCTCAAAAAAGCCAAATGAAATAACACAAAAAAAGACTGATTCATCCAGACAAAACAAACACACACACAAAACGATAAATGATTTGTAAGTCTTCCCTCCCTCCTGGGGACAACTCTTTGAGGTTTGCATACTGTTTTCATTTCATCTCTCCAGTTCTGACATTCTCTCTCTATCCTTGACCCCCTTTCCTCGCTCCCTCTGTTATCTGAAATAATGTCAGGGCCTCCTTAGAATCTATTCATCAGAGCAGAAAGAAGCTGGCGCTGACATTGATAAAAAAAAAAAATACCATCTGTGCCTCGCAGGGGTAAAAGGGAGCGAGAGAGAATGAGAGGGAAAAGAAAGAGAGGGGCTTCAAATGAAACTAGCGCTGCTGTCTCCCTCTTGTCCCCACCCCCTACCCCCACCCCTCGTCAATGCCATTTCAATTGAAAAGCGCAGTGGTAATTAAATTCCAGCAGGGGTTAGGGGCAACTGTGCCGTGCACTGACAGGGGGCTGCCCTGACATGAAGATGACACAATTCAGGAGGACAGAGGGGGCGCCAGGCGGAAAGGCAGGGAGGGTGACAAATGTCCGTTTATTCACACACAGTGCCAGAGTCGCACCGCTCAATCTATATATTAAAAAAAAATACTGAAAATGAAATGGAAATTAAAAACTCATAAATCACAAAATGACCTTTTTCCTAAATCTTTTTTCTAAATTCTAAATACAGTAGGTTCATATTCTGCTTCCACAGCAGTTGCAGAATATTTTGTCATGATTAGAGGGATGAGCTATTGAGACAAAAACAAATTGGTAACCTGTGTATGTGTGTGTGTGTGTGTGTGTGTGTGTGTGTACTGTAGATGTGTGTGTGTGTGTGTGTGTGTGTGTGTGGGGGGGGGGGGGGGGGGGGGGGGGGGGGCGTGAGTGTGTGTGTCAGTCAGCACAAATGTAAGAGTGACTCACAGAAGGACGCTGGTTGCTGTTGATCCACAATAAAGTGGAGGTAATCCCGAGGATCCAGAGAATCCACGGATGCCCGCCCACACACACACGCACACTTCTTTAGCAAAGGAAAAACAAATAATACAAATGTGCAGCACCTCTCATGTAATTATGAAGTGAAACCTGGCAAGATTTGCAAAAAAACTGATATTAGACTCTCAATATTACATACCGCAATGTTACATATTTGATTTAGACTTTTATGAGAAAATGTAATGAATGAATGTTAGAATTATAGCTATATTTTAGCTTTTTCTTAGAAGCAGCCAACAGGCGTCTTGTAAATGATTTTTATGGGAGACTTTCACATCAAATACATAAATGGTATTCATATTGTATTTGTTAAGTTATCATCTCCTGATCCCAGGTCATTCAATAAAACATTCTCAGAAACATTAGGCATGATGTAGGAATTGTAAATAACACTTTCCTTTTTCATTCTTATGAGATCTTCTTTTTACCCATTTGAATTCAGACCAGCGTATATTATAATACCACAACTGACTGACTGATTGGTCAACTTATCAGTTAAGAGAGGTTGTTTCTATTGTGTAAAAACATTACAATTACAAATTAAAATCTTTTATGACTTATGACACAATCATCAATCAACCTCTCTCATTCTAGCCTCTACTAAAAGAAACAAGTCATTTTTGCAACTTTGATGCCATCTACTGGACAAAGAGCTCAAGCAATCACTCCAGCACATAAAATAACATCCTTTTCATTCCACGAAACACAGTGGGCCTATTGAAGGACAGCCAGTCCACAAAATGAAAACATCAGGTTGTATCCATTATGAGTTGCACCATCATATTTGATTGTACAACATGAACTAACATTGTAATACTGCAGCAATTATCACCTTGCAGACATGTTATTGACATTACAAGTTCCATGATTCCTTTCAGCTACCCGTGGAAGCTATGTGGACCTCACATAGGTCTTGATGCATTACTAATAAAGGTCCATAGTCCATTATGTTTGCTTGTTCAGCTGTAGCCAGTTGTGGGCCCTCAGTCAGTAAAGGTTTAAAACTTCCAAAATCTCCTCCTTCACAGAATGAGGAGAATGCTGCTGAACACCAGGGCCACCAATGCTCGTTTCCCAGCAGTCAAAGCCAAAGCCTTGCAGGTCCTGAATAGTGTTCTGGATAACTAAGCAATCCGTCTCTACAAATTAAAAAGAGTCATGTCAAGTCGAGGTATAATTGTACATGCAAGTGAAAAAGGGATCACATTACTCATGTCTAGCTAGAAGCTAATAGGACTTGCTACAACTGCCGTGGAATTAAAGACTGCAATTCAGAGCAAGTGACTGGAAGCTTTGCAGAGGTGGTTTCACAGCCAGGTGTGACAATGTGAGCTCTGCTGTGAGAAGTGAACCTGCAAAGCCCCTCTAGCTAACAGCAGAAGGGCACACGGCAGGAGGTGCCACAACTGGAGCCAAACAAATATCCTGATCTCTCAACTCGGTAATCCTCAAGATGTGCAAAAATAGGGGGTGTGCTATGAATTCTTTCCTACCAGAGGTCTGGTAGTCCCCTGCTGAGACATAATAAGGTAGCAAGAGAAATGTTTTAGCACTTAACCTGGACAGGGTAGACACAGCTGCAAGGCTGTGCTAGTACACAGTAAAATCCTCAGCGTTTATTTAACGCTGAGGGTCTATTTGGTTACATGTGTATATACTCTCTGAGTTACAAATGGATAAATTAACTTTGAGGACTTTACTATGTACTAACCATAAATCATGTTGAAAATGTAAGACCTCAAATACAAGAACAACTTTTAAGAGACTGGCAAACCAGCATATGTCACCTCACTTTGTGCCTACTTCCTTAAATCAAACATTTTAGCTCAAAGACTTGGGAGAGCATTTTAAGAGACCAAAACTAGTTTGTTGACAATAGTTGCAATAGAAAGAGATACAAGCAACATGTGGTAACAAAGAACATGATTTGGGGTGCTATTTAGGGGGATTTAATACATACTGAACATGATTTGGGGTGCTATTTAGGGGGGCTGAATACATATTCAAATGATGAGTGTTAAAGGCTGCGGGCACAAACAAACACAAATAATTCAGGTTCTCTGTCCGTTTGTGTTGTCGAAGACTGAATGATAGACAGTATCCTCTTCACCAGTTATTATACACAGTAAGGCATATCTTCGCTGTTGGAGAAAGTGTATGTCCAAAACCGTTGCGTTTCAGGAAATGGAAAACAGAACCTGTGTTCCAGTGGATCCAATGTAGATATTATTTTGTCACAAGCTCTTGTTTACATAAGTGTATTGCTGCCATGTCAGGAAAATGTAATTTATTTAAATCACATAACGTGAAATGTTTCTAAGAAACAAGTCATCATAACAAGATATTATCTTATTAAAACGTGAAACTTATCATTACAACATGATAAGTTATCACATTTTAACATGATAAGTTATCACATTTTAACATGACATGTTATCACATTATAACGTGAAACATTTCATGTCATAACGTTTATCATAAGTTATCATGTCATAACGTGGTACATTTTTAGCACTTGAAATGTTTCACGTTACGGCAAAGAGAGTCGGAAGCCCACCGCTCCGTGTCGCCATTTAACAAAATATATATATAAATATGGAGATAAAAGGTTTCTGCCTGATATAAAAGTTAAAAGTAAGAAAAGTATAAATGAATACATTAAGTTACAAGTAAGGTACATTACCAGGTCTTAGGAGGGTTATGCCACATCCCCCTCCTCCAGCGCCTGTCAGCTTACTGTGAAGTCCTCTGGCGAGAGTGACACTGCATAGTGTGTCCAGGGCAGTGTGTCCAACGCCCATCACATTCAGGTGGTGCTGGTTAATGTCAATAAGCTCCTAAATACAGTATTTGACATTACACAAGCTGTAGTTAGAACCCACATGTGGCTCTGTGTGGGTTGAAATAAATCTCTTGGATATAAAATATGAAATGCACATTTATGAGTTGAAGAGTTAGCTAAAAAATCTTACCAATTATGGATTATTATTTTAATTACTGTTATCAATTACTGTTATTTAACATATTGGTCAATCTTGATCTTGGCAATACTGTCAACATGCTCTGTACCTCTAGAACATTGTAGTGCTCTCCTGTTATGGGTTCACTTGTCATGTCTGCGAGGGTTTTCTCGCAAGTGCAGGAAATGGCATCCACTGACTCAAGCACAGGGTACATGATAGAAGGAAACTACAAATGACAGAAGAAAAGGGGGGATAGATATTGTTTATTAACAACTTTCAACCTTGTGTCCCTATTTTGGGCATGTCATTATAGGTGTAAAGACTTGCCGATCTACAAGGTATTGTGTGCAAGTGAACTGTATGCACCGAGCAAACCATGTGTGTGTATAGATTGTTAAAAGGTGACTACACAAGTCCGACTGTAACTTTTAAATGTCGTGATCACAGCACTGCCTCCACACCATTAAGGCTTACCTCCATCTCAAGTGGAAATACACACACCTGCTGGTGTCACCACGGCAACAGCACACAGGGGTGCTGTCCTAGAGTTTAATTTCAATGTTTTCTACATTCTACATCAGGCACTAGAGAGTGACTGTGATGCTAACGCACTGGAGATTTTATTAATTACAGTGTTGGGAAGTAATACACAGGGGATGAAGTAACCATTTAGTACCTTGTTCATTTTGTCCTTCACCCCAGCAACAAGTACCTTGGTGCTACGTGGCACTTTCGTGTTTGTGAGGAGGATTCTCAACAATGGCACTCTAGAAATAAGAGTACAGACAGATTATTGAGCTCTCAGCAGAGCAATATTTACCAAGCTGCTGCTTTGTTAATGCAATAACTAAACGTGATCTCCGCTACATCTTAATTGTTTTAATTTTGCTCATCATTTCAATTGCAACAGAATAATAGTACCTGCTCAGCGGTATAATCTTCCCAGACAAGAATCTCAGCATGCCACCTACATGAAGGGAAGTGAATATTAGAGCTGTATGATAACGTACAATTTATAGAAATACTATCACATGACTGCCTGAGTACATAAACTGTCTGTGGAGATGAAAAGGGATATAATAGGCAAGTCAAGATAAGGTACATTTATTTATTTATTTGCGTAGGCAATTCAAACTTTAAAGTGCTTTACATGAGCCATGAAAACGCTTTTAAGGATAAATAAACCATCAAATAAAATAGCATAAAAGGAATAACGGTTTAAGTGCAATTATAGTTAAAATATTCCTGTTCATGTTATACACCATCAGAAATAAACTTGTTCATGTAAGAGTGAATGCTCTTACAAACTACAATACTCCTATTATATTATTATTATAATAACTAAAACTTTTTTCCACAACATGTTGAACTTACTGTAGTCTAATTAGTAATGTCTCCAAAGCACACATTTGCAGAACAGAGCTTATCACAGTCACAGAATACTGTACATTCCCCAAATGTAAAATATTCTACGTTAAGGGGCCCCTGGGGGCCACAGGCACACCGTTGCTCCCATCCGCACCAAACTTGGCACAAACAGTTCAGCGTTCAAACATGAGCTTATATAGTAACACCAGGGGCCACGTCAGGGGAAAATTGCACACATATGGAGCTTTACGGCATAAATGGCCATAACTCAGTGACCATTGCTCTGATCAGCGCAATATAGCAAATCTAGTAATAACATATCTGCAAAGCCAATAAGATTCAGTGCTTACCCCATGTGCCTACAGCATTGTCCACCCCTGAAGGATTACCATGAATGATCATCTCTCCCTGAAATGCCCAACTGTTAATTAGCTCCATATGTTCCTGACTCCACCTAGACTTACACAAAGTGCAGAAACAAAGCACAAAAAAACATGTAACACCCATAATAGTGACTTTCATACCCATTGTGTCTTAATATAACTCAGTCTCAAACCAAATGATGAGCAAAATTAAGTGTGAATATGGGTGTGAATATGTGTAATTGTGTTACTTTTTTTAAATTGAGATGCCCCATTAAGAGCATATACTTATTCTGTACATGACAAATGTGGTCTACATACATTGAGTCATAGTACATAGCACATGATAGCGAATGGGTCTCTCATTTGACCATAAATCACACAGCGGCCAGTTTGCTTTTACATCATAGTCGGGTATCATGCTCACCTCGGTATGACGTAAGAGCAAAATTGTCGGCGTGTGAATATGGTCCTACAATGACATTACCTGGCGGTGATGTCCCAGTCTTTGAGAGGAGTGGGAATGGCTCCACTGGCAGAGAGCAGAGCGGCTGCGAGGCACACAGAGAAGGCAGCACTTGACCCAAGTCCTGCTCCAGTTGGCAACTCTGACCACACAGTCACTGTCAAACTGGGCAAATCTCTTCCACGAATGAAAAACAAAGACATTTTAGCAAATAAATGCATTTAGTTAATGTAATACCAGATTCTGCCAATGATTATTAAAGGATGACTGATGGTACCATTTTTCCCCTACTCACTCTGTCTCAGAGAAACTGGGAACTGGAAACTCACCTACCAATGACATCATCGTTAGGCAGTTTCATTTAGATTTTTATTAACACGAGAACAATGGCTTCCATTATAGCATGCTAACTTTCCAGGAATAGAACGCCTGCAGTTTCTATTAACTTGGATTCCCCACCAATGGTGTCACTGGTAGGCGGGTTTCTGAACTGTCCACAGCCCTCCTCTGAGACACAGACAGAGTAGACAAAAATTGTACCATATTATCATGAGCATTACTGAGGACCAATTATATGAAGAAAGGTTGAAAATGGGTTAAGTCGTCCTTTAGAAAATGTAATGACAAAATTAATAGTACCAACACTGAAGTGGTTGGGAATAGCGATTTTGAATGGTATCGGAGTACCAATTAAATTAAAAGCTTTTGTTACAATGGCTTATTTGGGAAATACTCAAAACCTTATTTTGTATCCTTCACTCTGGTCAGAATCAACATGGTTGAAGCAAAGCATGTGAATATGCAACAGAAACTTGCTCAGCTAGCTGTCAATGTTGTCCGTCAGGGAAGCTGTTTTGGGCAGACAGGGGGATACTCTAAACTAATTGTCCGGCTCCTCTCCCAGGGGACAAACACATCCAGACTTGTTAAAGGCTGCAGTGTGGCCTAGTGCCAGACTCTCATTAGTGGCCATCCTGTCAGAACCCATCACCTCTCTCAGACACGCCAGCACTGTGTCAGGACTGATTAAGCATACCAACAACCTGCAGCTGTAATATGCCTGAACATTTTCCCTGTTTCCAGATGCTGAAGTCTCCAACACTAACATAGTGTCATTGGGCCCGATTCACTAAGCTGGTCGTAATATCAGTGTAAATAACATGTAAATAAAGTGACTAAAGGAGGGTTTACTTTCTCTAAGCAAAAAACAACGTGCAATTCACAAAGGGGTGTGTAAATCCATGATATGTGCGGATCACAGTTGTTCCTCATGTCAGAGGCGCGTTCATATGGAAGATCCTTTGCATCCCCCATTTAAGACCCAATGTCTTTTACCAGAATAAGAGATACTTCTGGTTCAGTGATAAAACTCAATGCACATACTCCCCCACTATGAGTCACTTTGACCAGTTTGAAATGTTTCTTTGACACAAGGGTTTTTAGAAGATGGAGTAGTTCACCCAAAAAAGTACTTATTTTCTATCAATTACACTCCCCATGAAGCATTGAATTCATGGAGATTATTTTGTTTTTGTCGCAATCCTAAGCCAATAATTTGATGAGGACTCAAGATGAGGAACAAAGCTGCAAAGAATCCCAATGCAATGTTCAAAATTCGGGACAGCCTCATCCCCCTGCTGAAAACATGGCTACTTATGTGGTCAGTGATGATCTCCTTTAGCCAAAGATATCAACCATATTTTTGAGTGGTGCCGAAGGCAACCACTCCTATATCTGGCTTTGTCTGTGTGGCCGTGTGTCCGTATGTATGTATGTATGTATGTATGTATGTATGTATGTCCGTGTGTCCACCAAGCTAACATTGGTCAAGCATCACGTGACACGTGACAATATGTTGAAAGGGTGTGCTTTGATTGGCTAGCGAGACTTATGACGAAATAGAGACATAGATGTCACTTCGAAACATTGTTTACATGTTTCGAAGTGACATCAGTGCCATCAGCCAAGTTAACATTGGACATGTTAGCTTGGCTGATTGAACATGTTAGCCAAGCTAACATGTTCTAATCCTTAGATGTTCTAATCTAAGAGAATCAGAACATTTCTAGAAAACTATGGTTAAAGATAGGGTAAGTGATTTCCTTTGGTTAAAATAGCACGGGTCTGCTGGCGGAGACTTGTGCTCCGAGGAGCACATTTTCTAGTCTGTTTTCTATGTCTGTCCACAAACATTGATGACAACATCAATACGGGGGTCAATACGGGGCTCATCAAAGGCACCACTCACTTCACACAGGGTGTGATTTTTTTTATAAAAGCGAAAGTGCTGAAATAACAATAACAGTTTTTACATGATTTTCACTTCACCAGGCTGGTTGCACACCCTGCAGACTTGGCTATGGCCAGAGGTCTGATGTCATGCACCTAGCAGCCTGAGGTGCTATTGGTCAACTTGGCCTTTGGCCACAAAAAACAGCGGAAGAGAGTTACATGGCTAAAATTTAAAGTCACATGTATTTTTATGCATAAAAAACTACATTTCAAACACTACTATTAAATATTAAAAGTTCTTTAAGTATTTGAAATATAAAATACTGTAAACATGAAAGGCACGTGCACAGACGGACAGATGGTCAGTGGAACCAGATGCCCTTTAGGTTACAGAGTTATATACATCAATTCCGGATATCAGAATCTTTGAGAGAGAGAGAAAAAAAAGTCTGCCTTCCTGTTCTCCAAAATATCATAATTGGTATTGGCCTTGAAGAATCCATATTGGACAACCTCTAAATATCATAGTACAGGGGTCTTCAACGTTTTCAGGCCAAGGACCCCCTAGCTGAGACAGAGATGAAGCAGGGACCCCCTCTATATTGTATAAAATGGTGTTTCAGATTAAACTTTTTTTGTTTACTTGGTCTGCTCTTTTTTTCCCTCTACACCTATACCTCTTTCACAACGCCTCGCGCTGCGAGGCGCTGTGATCGGCTATTTTTGGCTAATGGTTCTCCTCAGAAAAGGGATGCTAGGGTTCAAGTGGTATATTTAAAAAATGTAATTATATCACAAAGATTTGGTGGACCCCCTGTAGTAACTCCTACCCCCTAGGGGTCCAGGACCCACTGTTGAAGAACCCTGTTTTAGTTAGCTGCTCACCCCGATCCAAACAGAGAGAGGTAAATGTAGAGGAATGATAAGGTGGCCATGCTGCGAGTATCCAGGTTCCCATTAGTTACACCAATAAATTCACGAAGTCTCTTGATGAGTTCAGCATCCAGCAGTTTTACCTCCTCCCTCTTAGCTATAAGAAGAATGTCAAAACAAAACAATTAGCAACTGATTTGTAAATGTGTAAACTGCATTAGAAAACATACATCTTTGACAGTTTTTAGAGCGAAATCACTTGTTCATATGCCTTTCATTTGGCCTGTAGGTTCGGACACTTTAACCAATTCTTGATTAATTACATTAAAACTAGTTGTAGTCTAAATGTCAAAGCAATTTGTACACCACAGGGTGTAGAAATGGGTCATGGTGAATTGTGAATGATCAAATTAAATTATCATCATGTATGAGTGAGTCTGAATATTAATGAATATCAAAAACAAATTCAACAAATTCCCTGTGTGTGTGTGTGTGTGTGTGTGTGTGTGTGTGTGTGTGTGTGTGTGTGTGTGTGTGTGTATATACACTATATATATATATATATATATATATATATATATATAAAAGCTACAGATTTTGTTTTGGACATGGTTCCTGTCCAATTGTGATGCAAATCAAGATACATCAATATATATATATATATATATATATATATATAATCAATATGTTTTAACAGTGTCCGAACATTGCTCAACTCTACTCTTCACCATTCCTTACCACAAGAGTCGGGAAGAAGCTGCTTCAGTTCAGACAGATCCCAGCAGATGAATGTGTCGATATTTGGAAGATTGATACCAACTTTCCCCGTAGAGCTTGGCTTCAACCATAAATATGTTCTCAGGTTCAAACTCACTGCCAGAGCCACCTAGTATGGAGTATTATTGATTAAAAAAAAGACAGCAATGCAGTTATACAGTCAAAGAAATACATTTGGAAAACATCATATAGACGTATAGAAGTACAAGTGCTCTCACAAAGCATGGTTGATATTGTCTTTCACCCGACAATCAATCAGTCACAGTGGTGTAAAGTAACTAAGTACATTTACTCAAGTACTGTACTTACGTACAATTTTGATGTATTTTTACTGGAATATTTCCAATTTTCAGTACTTTTACGTCTACTCCACTACATTCCAGAGGCAAATATTATACTTTCTACTTTTGGTACTTTAAGCACGTGTTGAAATTTTGAATTCCGGACTTTTACTTGTAACAGAGTATTTCTACATTGCAGTATACTTTTAGTTAAGTAAAGAAAATTAGCATTTTTTCCACCACTGAGTCAGACAGACAGACAGACAGACAGACAGACAGACAGACAGTACATTATTTATCAAGTCTGTTCGGCAATATATCTTTGTTAAGCATTCACTCATCGATACGTATCATTGAGCTGGTGAATCCTGGAAACTAACCTTTCCATGAACAACTGCATGTTCTCCATGAAGGATAGCTTTCCCTGGAGCAGACACGATGCATTCTTTCACCTGCATGTCTATAATTATTCTAAGAAAAAGGTAGTCCTTCAGCGGATTCTATTTGAACTTGTTATGCGAACTATAACGTTAATCCTTAGAGACAGCAAAGCTACCATTAGCACATGTGCCCAAGATATATATGTCTTCTTCTCGTCGTTCGTTGCCGTATGTTCAGAATGGCTCACAGCGACATAAACTGTTAATCACAGCACTTCTATGGTCCGAGAAAGTATTAAAGTCGACCGAAAAAATGACACCTAAAAGAAACCTCCATTCATCCAGTGCTATGTGTGAACTGTCACAACAAAACAAACAGGCATACACACAGTATTGCCAGATTCTGTGAGAGAAATAAGCAGCCAGGTCTCTGAAAACAAACCCAAAAGAAGGGACTAGGCCACATGAGCGCTTGACTTACAAGATCTACAAGCTCACATTGCGACGCGTTGTGAGCTTGTAGATCTGCTATTTTCAGAAAGATCTTGAAAAGAAATATTTGGAATGTATATATGAGGGAAAAAATGGCTTGTTTTAAAAAAAATAAGCCCAAAAAAAGCCGCAGCCCGCATCTACCAATATTTACAAGCAACGTAACAGAAAAATAAGACCAAAGTCGCTTATAATAAGCGGACATGGCAACGATGGATATACCGAAGATGAGGAGGAGCTAAAATGTGGCTTCGGCTGGCAACAGCCAATGAGCGCTCGAACAAACGACACACATTTTACACTTATCCAATCACAATGCCATGTTTCCCTACGATGTATAGGTGCTTATGCTGGTGCGATTGGTCGTTCGATGAAATGACCAGCCCGCTACCCAGTGTTGCCATGTCCGCTTATTATAAGCGACTTTGAGCTTGTTTTTCTGTAAAGTTGCTTGATAGTTGCAGGTTGCGGTTTGTGTTTTTGGGCTTGTTTCACGATTTTTAAATGATTGTAACCAGCGGTTCTCACATAGATAAATATAAATGTCATGTACCTTAACCCAAATTAATATGCATTTGTCCCCTAACCCCCATCTGAAAATGTTTTGTGCCAGGGGACTAGATTTGTTAGAATGTTTCAAAATATTCCACATTTTATTTCAAGATTTTTTTTAGATAGTGGATATTTTCAATGTATACCGTATATAAGTTTAAAGTGCTCATAAATGGCCTAGTATAGTAGTAGTCACTTTTGGGCTTGTTTTCCTAGACCTGGTTGCTTATTTCTCTCACAAAATCTGGCAACGCTGACCAGGCAGCTACGGAATACCTGTGGGACAAAATAGATTGTACTGAAAACAAACATGGCTTCAGTTGTTATCAAACCAACTCAATTACGTTGCATTATAAGAGCAGCAAAATGTCTAAATCTGAATTGGACAAGAGCTTCCCTTGGGTTTGAGAGAAGGTAGTTACATGGCACTGTGTTAGTTAGATTTATGTTTCATTATGTTTATATGTCAGGCTACAACACACACTGGTGGTTGTGTAACTTGTGTTATCCACTATGGTGTTATCAGAGGAAAGTAGATATAGGCAAGTAATGATGTTTAGCTAGTACTACCTGTTATTATTACACTTAACCATATGCATATTTTGCAAACGTTTTGCTTTTTATCGTTGAACAGTTTTGTCACCGAAGGAGACTCTAAGATCCCTAAAATTTACACCAAAACTGGAGACAAAGGTCAGTTAAAATGCACGGTAACAGGATAGGTGGGCATTAGGGACATCTGGGCACCTCGATGTAAAATTGGGTATTTTATCCAAAATGAAAACAAAAAAAGTATATTTGGAAAATGTTTTTGAGTAAAGTAAAGTATACATAATTAGAACATGCTTAAACATTTAATTGATTGATTGATTGATGTACTTTATTTAGTAAGACATGAGAACAACTGTACATGGAAGTAATTCACAATACAAGACTCATTAAGCACTGAGCTTGTTTAAGATGAGATCCCCATGCACACAAATCATGATGACATATAAGAGACAGACAGATATACACACGACTATACAGAACGTCAAAAAAAAAGACAATTAAGGCCTAATATGAAGTTGAAGGAGAAAATGAAGTCTGATAATGATGTACCGTGCATGTTCACATCATGTATACTTTACATTACTTTTCTCAAACCATTTCTCAAATATTTTATGTTTTAACATTTTGGACAAAATAGCCAATTTCACATAGATGTGCCCATATGTCCATAGTGCCCACCTATCCTGTATCCAAAAGGCACCAGTGAACAGTGATGATGATTACACATTTCTATCGTAAATTCAAGTCAGATGGAATTAACTTTTATTACATTTTCTCATAGGTTTTTCCAGCACCTTCACAGGAGAAAGGAGGCCGAAAGAAGATCACGTGTTTGAAGCATTGGGAGCTACAGATGAATTGTCATCAGCCATAGGGTATGAAATGTATTATTAGTATTAATTGTAGTCATGTCACTATCAGATTTGAATTCATGTCTTTGGTCTGGCTAACTCAAAGTAATCAACTTTAATTCTACAGGTTGGCCAGGGAGTTCTGCATTGAAAAGGGCCATGAGTTCACTTATCAGCTAGACAAGGTTGGAATTCCAACTTCTACCAGCTTCCAGTAGTGCTGACAAATTAAATAATATACTTGTACATTAAATGCCTATTTCTCATCCCATAGATACAGTGCATATTACAAGATGTGGGGTCAAATATTGCCACTCCTCTGTCATCTGCGAGAGAAAGTCATATAAGTAATTTACATTTTATTTAGTACAGTGCATTTAATATCATTTGACTTATTGAAGTGATCCAGGATCTACCTGCCAATTTTTTCTTTCTTTTTGATTAGAGAAAACCAGGTTTTCCTCTCAACCAGTGGTGGACTTGGAAAGCTGGATTGATAAATTCACAGACGTACTCCCGCCACTCACCAACTTCATTTTACCTGTAAGTAAGCCCACTCACACTGAAACAAGGCTGTGGTCAGAGTGCAGTCTTTCGTGATATACAGTACATGTACATATCATGTTAACACTTGCATATTACATTCCACAGTCTGGAGGCAAGAGCAGTGCTGCTTTGCATGTAGCTCGGACAATCTGTCGCCGAGCAGAGCGCAGGTCAGTTCAACAGTATTCCACCGTAATAAAATCATAAAATATTCCTCAAAATGGCCTAGTTAGTCGTGATAATACTGACACAGTTGGCTGACAGCTCTCTGCTCCTATTTCAGTGTTGCTCCTATTGTGCGCTCAGGTGAAGCAGATCAAGATGTTGCCAAGTTTTTAAACAGGTCAGTACATGGCTTCTGTGGAATTTAATGCACAACCACAGGAACACAATGTACATGATTTATTGACCTCCTTCTGAATTATTATTCCATTATCCATTCAGATTGAGCGATTACCTGTTCACTGTGGCAAGATATGCAGCTATGAAAGAAGGCAACGAAGAGACAATCTACAAAAGGCCTGAATAACTACATCCTGGAGTGAGGAACATAAAGATATTTTGTTACTTTTTTTATTTTATGAGTACAAACCAAAATTCTGTATTCCAGTAAGTTAGGATGGAAAGAATACTAGAATATCCTACTCAAGTAGAAGTACTGTTACTTACATAAATATTACTTAACACATTGCCTGCCTAAGACGTATATATACGTCATTTAGAAATCAGCTGTTGCGTGCCAATGACGTATATATACGTCTTTGGAAAAAAGGGAAAAAAAAAAATTTTTTTTCAAAAAATTTTTTTTTTTTTTTTTGCATTTTTTTATAATTTCAACCCTTGTCGAATTATGAACAGATTAGGAGCTAAAAATGTTCGAAGATTTGCTGCTCCATTCACTTCAATGTTAAAATTCAAACGGACAAACAATTCACTTTGTTTTTTGGTTTAAAACTACTGCTTTTGAGCTATATTGAAACATCAACCAAACATGTCAACGAGGTCAAAATGACCTCGTTGACATTTGTGAAACCACACCTGAATCTCATCTGTGATTAGAAACCATCTGGGGATCAATCATACTGGAGGAAAAAAATCTGTGGCTACGCGAACAGGTACCAAAAACATGGCAAAACCCTGGCAGGCAACAGCTAAAAATCTGAAAAAACTCTGGCAGGCAATGTGTTAAGTATAACAGGGTTCCCATGTCATGGAATTCCTGGGAATAGTTTGGAATTAACTGAATGTTTTGAAAAATGTTTGGATATCATTTACATATTTTTTGGCTGTTATGATTTTGTTCATAAAAAACATGTCCCAAAACATGTCTAGCATTATGTGAAATTACTTGTTGAAAACTATACGCATGGTCACACTGAAAGGGCCAATGTGGCATCCTGACCACAGCCAATCAATATGAATACACCCTGCCAACCCGTTGCTCTCCCCTTAAGTGATTCCAAAGTGGTGACCATCTTTTCTTTATTAGAAAGATTTCTTAAAGGAGACACACCATGAATTTCACTTTTTTTTATTTTTTTGGTATTTTTTGGGCTCCCCAGTGTCTCTTGTACCCCAAAAAATATTTTTTGTTAACATTCAGTCATTCATTCTCATTTCAGAGATTTTCAGAATGGGCATGTCTAAACAGGCCATCTCAGAATGGCAAGTTTGCTTACCTCACCAAACTTTCTGCCCATGTATTTTGCCAGACAGAATTGCTCAGTACCGCAGTACAGCACCCCCCTGCCCAACAGGACGTTTTGGTATTGCAGCTGAAAGTGCTTTATAAGCCTGAGAGAATTGACTTGGGATGAGTATATCTGAGTGTTGATTTAGGCTCAAACCTTTTGAAAATGGTTTGAGGGACATACACCATATGATATTAAATATCAAATATTTTTTTTAAATTCATGGTGTGTCTCCTTTAAAGAATGTCCTTATTGGGCCATAACAGTATAACTAACTACTTACTCCCTGGCTTTCCAAAAGCAGTATTACTAAATTATATATTTTTAAAAGTTACATTTTAATTACTTCTTTCACAAATGTACTGCAAATAGTACATGCGGCTTCTAAATTACAGTAATGATAGTATTTGTAATGAGTTACTTCCACCCCTGTTAAAAAGTAAAGTGTTACTGTTTATTAATTTCATTGATAATTTCAGGATATAGCCATATAGGTCATACTCAAGCAAGCCAAACTTCACTGTAATGTAGTTGCATTACAAACACATTCAAATGAATATATTTGAACATCCATAATAATAGTAATGGTATTCTGTTTCACACAGCTACACCAGAATTGAGTTACGTGATGTATTGACCATGTTTAATCCAAAACCATATAACAGCAGATACTGCAGTGTTAAAACCCCTACATTTGTCTGTACATTATACACAGATGTATATATATAGTATGCTTTAAATAAATCTAATCATTTTGTTGTCACAATGGCCAGGCCATCCCACACTGTGAAAATATGCCACTGTGTTGAATATGTCATGGAGACATGAATTGGCTGTCACAGTCACAATGCATTCTTTCCCTCATTTTTATTTATTTCGGTCCATTTAACTCATTCATTTTTATTGCACCATGTCCAGTATTTGAATGTCAGGGTCTGGAGTGTTCAGCTTTCTTTCCAAATGTATCTATCATCACCCGACCTCTCATAGGATCTGGCACCAGCCCTCGCTCTTCTGAGAGAGTGTGCTGGCCCATGTCATTAGAGACAGATTGCGGTCGTCATAGGGTGGATAACGCAAGTAGGTGACACATTCAAACCGTGTGCCTCTTAGCAGGCACGATTTCCTGTGAGAAAATGTGTCAAAGCTGTTGCGCCCATGGAAGGAGCCCATTCCACTTGCCCCTGTCAAGTTTTAAAATAATTTTATATATTATTGATCCTTTTCACACAGACCCTGAGTTACATCATCCTGAGAGGGTTGGACTCCCATACACACACTAAACTTGGCATAATTTGTAGTCCCATGTGTCATATTTGTAAGGTTGCATGGTACCAACTTACCAACTCCGCCAAAAGGCAATGTCACCATTACACTCTGCAGGACGCTATCATTGGAACAAAAGCTCCCACTAGACGTCTCAGTCATTAGCCTTGAAATGACCTGTAAAAGGATGTGTGCATGAATAGAATATGCACTGGCAACACAAGTACTGTACATTGAATAAAGAATATAAAGATGTGTGCTTTTACCTTGCTGTTGGTAGAGTAAGCATACACACAGAGAGGCTTCTCTTGCCGTTTAATGAAGGCAATTGCCTCGTCTACATTGTTAATGGTCAGAACTGGAAGAACCGGGCCAAAAACTTCATGTTGCATGATGGGGTCCGAGTCTACCACCTCTGTCAGAATTGTTGGGGCTTCAGACAAGATAAAAACAAACCATCCATTACAAATATGTACAGTACATACAACATACAGTATTTGCACATTATAGTGCAAACTCTGGTGCATAAAGAAAATAATCGCAAATAGATTACCATTACCTATGTATTTTTCTTCTTCAATCACCTTCCCACCCATGGCCACCTTCCCAGACCTCAACAGCAGGTCTCTGGTACGGTTCAAGGTCTCCATATTCACCATGCGCCCAAAGCTATGGGACTCACGGGGATCAGAGCCATAGAACTGCACCAGGCAGCATTTCAGGGCCTGGACCAGCTTTACTTTGACATCAACATGGCACAGGATGTAGTCGGGAGCTACCACACTCTGCCCAGCGTTATGGAAACGTGCCCAGGCAATGCGTTGTGCTGTGATAAGGATGTCACATTGCTGGTCCACATAACATGGGTTCTTGCCACCCAGAACGAGTGTAATAGGTGTCAGTGTGCGAGCTGCAGCCTGAGCCACTCTGCTTCCATCCTCCTTGTTTCCTAGTGACAGTTGAAATTACAGTATAATCTTTATTTACCGTAATCTAATTGAGTGAGTAACCACAAAAACAACATATTTTGACAGCTGAATCATTTTCATCATCTTTACCTGTAAAGAAGATGTGATCAAAATTGAGTTCCGCAATTTCAGCCAAGTATTTTGGGCCTGCAAGAATCACATGGAAGCACTCCTTGAAAAAGAACAAAAATGAATTAGGTTAAATGATTTAAATGTTTGCATCAGGGACAAAACAGGTGTCTTTATCTCATACTGTTAACAATTTAGGCATTTCTAGAGCGATTTACAGTAAGCAAAACAAAACAAAACATATACTGTAGTAGTGTGCCATTTCAGCCAAGTTCATTATGCAGCTGACTAGTGATTACAATCTTAGTTGACAAAGGTGACTGGTACACTAAAGAGATAAGCCATCTTAACACAATATTTAAAATACATTGTGGCACAGTTGTATAAGCTTTTTTGTGACTTGCAAGGATGGCAATGTTATTTATTCAGAATCACTATACCATAAGCTAGTGCCACGATATACTGAATTAATTTCATGTTGTACAATTGTCATTCCTTGAAATATGACCAGATTTGTCTTCGATCTAGGATTTTTGGTTAATGGTTGCATTTGTCAGAAAATGAGGGTAGGAAAACTGTTTTCCATTTTGATGCATTAAAACAAACTATTGAATTAGATTCAAGTCTTTGATCATAAGAATTATTGAATCATCAACAGCCCTAATACACCAATACTTCCCCAAATAGAAAGATTTGTCACTCAATCTTGTTGGGATGGTAAGCAGAAGCTGTATCTATTATTCTTATGGAACTCTTATAACTACTAACATTATCCAGATATGAGGAGATGAGACGATGTAGAAGCTCTGCTGTGTGAGGGGTGCACTGAGAGGGGTTGATAATTGCACAGTTCCCTACAAAGATTAACACAAATACACAACATATCAATGGTCAAACTATTGGTAAGGGTGGATGTAAAAATATAGGCCTAAATTAAATATCTATTAAATATCTTTTAACAGGTACCTGCTGCGATGGCCCCTACCAATGGCACCAGACAGAGTTGGACAGGACTACACCAGGATCCTATGATCAACACCACACCCAGCGCCTCATTCACCACCAGACACTCATCTAATGTGGTGGACTACGCCAATAAGATAATGACAAAACAGCTCAAAATGAGTTCATTATAAGCCCATTTTTAAATTTAAATTATGTAAAGACCACTTCAGTTCTCAGGTTCTAATCTGATCTGGTGGGCTCAGTACAATGCATTGCTTTGTACCCTGGAGACGGCATGTTCTAAATCTTTGCATGGGTAAATAGCCGATGACAATGCTTTAAGAAATATTCTCATGTATCTCACCAGATTCCTTTCCACGCGTAGTGGTTGCATCCATTTCTTCAGGTTGTTGATAGCATAACGAGCCTCATTCTTCACAAGAATGAGCTCTGACACAACTGTCTCAAACCGTGACTGGGAAACAGGCACAAAAGTAGGCTACTAAAATATCTGAAACAAATCACCTCTTTAACAATTATATCTTTCTGACTGTAGAAACCTAATGCATTATTTCAACGTGAACACTGCAAACATAAACTTCAATATTGCAGGTGCTTTAGTCCACACCTTATGGAGGTCCCTTCCAAGAGCATCCACAAATTCACACTCATGTTCCTCCAGCATACGCACTAGGGCCTCAAGCTGAGCCAGTCTGAAGAATTCCTCAACTGTGCGCCCGGCTTGGAAGGCATGTCGAGCCCGCTGCAGCAGCTCCACACCCGCCACATGCTTCAAACAAGGCTCTCCTTGCCTGGTCCTGGAACACAAAATATGGTTAATAGTAAATTACCATAAATCATGTGTGGTCGGATCTAAATATCTGTCCAAATACGTTCACCATATACAGTAGGGGTTCTACAGTTCCATACCTTCTGCATGTTAAGCGGCCATTCCTTTGACATGCGTAACATGCCCTTGCTTTTCCACTCATTCTAACAAAACATCTTGCAGGTCTTTTCTAAGTAGATTTTATTTGTAGTTAAGACTTAAGCCTATTCAGACTGACCAGTTGAACCCCAGCTATGAAATTCCTGTATTTTCAGCCAATCAGTTGGTGAACTCCCACAGGGTTGACCTTATGTTGCCTCAGCTCTACTGTATGTTCCCTCAGGGTTGGGGTTGGAGTTAGTAGTAGTACTACAATTAAATTAACAGAGGGAAGTTAGGGTTGAGGAACAGACACGCATCCACAAAGCAAACCAACCATTTCTCTTGTGATTTTCCAGAAACTTTAAAACAACGTGGCAACTTAAGGGATCACGTTGTCCAAACCAAAGAGAACATTCACTTTACCTGCCAAATTAGCAACCCTATGTCTAGCCTTGTGTTCAGAAACAAATACAAACGTTCCAAATCATTGAATTTATATAGTAATTTAGTTGTCACAAAATAACCTACACAAAAGATTATCCCATAAATGTGTGCCTAGTGCTGCAGGTGTGCATTTACCTTTGTAATGTTTTAAACCAGTTTGTAGGAGAAGGGCTCTGTGGACTAGTCATCATTAATTATTCCAGTGATGATATGGATGGTAGTTAGTATCCAGAACCCATGCAGATCCTACAATTGGTTAACCTGTCATGAAGTACAAGGAGTGAGCACAGGTGAATAGAAAATGGGTTTTGGGGCGTGCAGAACATAACCCGCAGCTTTATTCTAGGAAATCTGAAAAAACATGGTTGTATCAGAAACTAAATTTCCCCACCCATAGCCTTATATAAATGTTGCAAATATAATCTGTCTCCAAGCAATTACTCATCGATCATTACAACAATGAAAAATATGTTTGCAGAATACTAAAAGGTGATATTTTATGGTTTAAAAAGTAAAAAGTTGTTAAAAAGTTAACTATTTTATGATATTAATCATTGCTAGCGTTTGTTCTGTAACAAGGGTCTCCCCTCTCTTCGAGTTCTTCAATAAACAGAAAATATGGTCCTCAATTTCATCCAATAAGGAGAGAGAACCCATTTATTTATTATCCATTTTGACCAATTCCAATTTTGTCTGCTCAGAATTTTTGTTTAATCACTTACAATGTCACTTGTTTATCCTGTATACTCTATGAGGTTTCTCTCCTGACTGGATGAAATAGGTATTTTCTGTTCACAAAAGAGCTGGAGAGATTCACAGGAAGACCCCTGTTACTGAATACTCTTTGTCTTTAGCAATGATTACTATCGGAATATAGTTATTAAACACTTACTTTAACAAAACAAATCACAATGATAATCACTTTCAGCACCGTAAATACCATACTGTAGCCTACCTGACAGCAGAATCATGTACAACTGGTAGGTTTTGACTCAGAGCAATACAAGTAAGGCAGGTGTATATAGTTAATTAATTATGATAATCAAGGCAAAAGGCAGCCCATGCTCCATTAAGTTATTACTGATAATGGGGGGAAAAACACACATCATGCTGTTAAGTAAATGTTTTATATAATAATGGTTTACATAACTTTTAACAATTGTGTTAATGTCTCACAGAAGAATGAGTATCTTACACATGGACAGGTTTTACATGGGAATTGCCTTTTCAACAACTTATTTCACATAGTGCAGCCAGTTTCTAAGGCTATATTCACACTGGCACCCCAAATCAGATTTTTGGCCAATACAGATTGGAATCAGATTGTTTTTTATCAAGTCTGAACAGCAAAAGAAAAAACTGATGTAAACTGATTTTTGCAAATGAGATTGAGCCTTGTTCAGACTGCATAAAACCAATCTGGATAGGAAAATCAGATTTGGGCTGCCAGTCTGAACAAGGCATCACTTCTATAAAGGGGTCAGTACTTCAATAGGAGTGTTGCACTTCAGCTGTATTCAAAGCCAGCTGCAGCAGTCCAATGGAGCATTTGCAGTCTGATCTACTGTTGTTACTGTATAGCTTTCATGACATCATTTAAAACTGATGAGTGACCTCATCAAACAACAGACAAAGCTCATGAGGTATCTTTCATCTCTCTTGCACACTACACAACAGCTCTATTTCTGTAGTGTTACAAAACATTGTTTCAGCAAAGACTGGACAATAACAGGAAGGGGAAAATGAAGCTCATTGCAGTGATGTCCTTAAGAAGTTTTTTTGTTTTAGTTTTTAGTTTTTTATCAAAGATTATAAGAACAGGTTCACTTCATCAGTTTGCAACTAAATTTAATATAACTAGGGATATATTACAATATGTTTGCATTTTTATTTTTAGTAAAGTTAGTGGCCATAATACCGTTTAGACAAATAGTGATAAGTTGGAATATATTCTTTGTTCTCACAAAAGTCATTCACCACTCGCAAAAAAAACACTTTTTGCATAATATGGAACTTGTAAATTTGCAATTATTGATGATTTAAACCTTTTTCAGTTCTTTTGTAGTAAAATTGTAGTGCCCTCACTGGTAATAAACAAAAAGTCACTTACATGACAACACTAAGTAATTAAACCCTGTTTAATGTAATATGTATACCATTCACCCTTTAGCCTGATTTATACTTGGTTGCACACCAATGTCACACACAAAAAATAGGCGATCTACAAGCTCATGTGTTGCACTGCAACACGTTTGAGTGCGTAGGTCTGCTATTTTTGGTGAGCAACACAAGTGCACAGCCAAGTATTAGTATTAGTAGTAGTAAGCCGTATTTCCCTTTATCAAATGCCACAAGCAGAGCAGAATTTAGTGTGCAAGAGAACATCTCTATAGGAGACATCAGAACAAGCTGTCAAATTCAGTTCATGAACCATCCATGACATCATGTTAAGAGGTTTTGCCTCAATGTTTTTTTCCACATGGCTTAAGAAAGTCCAGAGATGAGAGAGCAACCTTCTGGGACTCTCCTTGTTTGTCTGTAGTGGTAGAACAGTGGTTGGGTTTCAGCTGTTTCTTCTTAGGTGCAGGGAACATTCAAGTACCTTGCCCCTATGTATGGCTTGATTCCGAGAGACTCGAGACAATCAGACATATAATAGCAGGGGGGACACACAAACAGTACATGAGGCACTCAGCATTATTCAAAGATGTGGTGAAAAATCATTATATCGGTAATTAATACAAACAGTAACATCACAGATTGACTTTGTGGTTCACGTTTTGGGGTGAATGACATGGATCAGTTTTGCCTGCTGCAACAGGCAGAAACTCACAAATAATAAAAACACCCCCTGATACAGCAGGGGATGGACATCTTTCTCTTGAGCAAACAAACAGCATGATGAACTCAGGGACTTAGGGTGTCTGATACAATTCTGTGTAGAAAAACACAGGGCCAAAGCCTCAGTCAGATGACTGTAGGGTCTTAAGTAGGGAGAAATGGAATGAGGTCACCAGGATTTACTTTCATAATCCACATGGGATATAATGTAATCAACACAGGGCCACTTATCATGGGCCATTTCCCCATTATAAAAGTTGAACATGAAGCAATGATTTGTCTTCTCTTTATAAAAAGGTGCATCATGTTCCACAATACTTCTTAAAACACATCTAACAGCCTAAAGTTACTTGGATAATAGAATCCAAACGGGTAGGTATATTAACAATGCATCCCTTGGACTGGTTTTGCTCAAGTGAGTCTCTCATGTGTCTAAGGGCTTGCATTGTATCTGTATTGCTTTCCACTTTGCTTGACATGGTTGTGTTCGATCCATGAATCATTCTGTTAAGCCTGAGAAGTAGAGATCTAGCCAGGATATTTCTGCATTTCTTCAAATTACAGTATAGTATATGATGTATTGAATTTCAGGAGTGGTTGAGCAAATGCTGAAAAATATAATCATGCTGCAAAAAAGAAAAGAAAAAACAGCATTCTCTTTGTTTTTTCCCCCCAGAACAGTATATATGATGGCCAATGATTGCAAAAAAGATTCTATAGGCAGCAATGGGTAGAAGCAGCCAGTGAGTGGCTGGCTGGACGTCCCAGAGGGACTGTGCCGAAGGAGAGTGAAGATAGTCTGGTTTGAATTAGCAGAGACAAAAGGAAAGTACACAGCTCCTTTATGATTCCTCTTTTACTCCTGATGCTCCTCTGAAGTGACAGGCACCAGTTCAGGCAAGCCTTGACCCCCTTGCTGGGGTCAGGCTGCTTGGAAAAGCCCTGCTGTGCAGACTGTCCTGGTGCAGCTCAGTTAAGAGAGTTCAAAGCCTGTGTTCATACTAATGGCATAGCGCAGCTTGTCACGCAGAATGCTTTTCTTGCTGTAGTTGGGCAGCTTGAGCAGGTTGAAGCAGGTGGATGAGGTGGGCAGACGTCCACCTGGTTCCTTCTTCCGGATGGTGAAGAAGCCCCTGAGGACACTGCCGAGGGTGTCTCCAGTATCCTAGACACAAGAATGTAAACTTTAACACATTTCTTGAGCACAAACAAGACATGGAAATAATGGAAAGCAATATAATTCTACACAAAGCAGGGATGTCATGAGCCAAGGCATGATAATGAATGTTATTTATTTCTAAGGATACTGTGCCCTTTCTCCTCCGTCTTTCTTACCTGGTCATCTGAAACCTCCACACAACGGATGGAGAAAGGTGGTTTGAGGTAGGCGAAACCTAGAAGAGGCGGCCTTGAGCAGCTAGTCACAAACTATAAGAACACAATAGCAAGAGAGGACAAGAAATTCTCTTATAATACAGATTATGTAGCAAATACTGCAGTGTGTAAATTAAATATATGTACTTGGCAAATTCAGGGGTGGTAACTAAAAGTCTGTGATAGTTATGGAGATAAGAGAGCTTACTTTGAGGAACATAGCCCTCTCTTCAGCGTTGAAATCACTGGACAGGATGTCCCACAGCCAGATGATGACCCGATGACTGCTGTGAAATCCTCCATAATAAACAGTGTGCTTCCTGGGAAAGTGACAAATACATAATAAAAAATAAGTAGTTTAGTAGTTGTTGGGGTATTTGCCATAGTACATTTGCACATAGATGGAATTTGTCCTCTGCATTTACCGATACCAACTAATGGAAGTGGCTGCCATTACTACAGCACTGAGGAGCAGTTAGGGCTTAATTGTCTTGCTCAGGGACACTTCGACACAAACTGGGAGGACTGAAGGGCAAACTGGCGACCTTCCGATTCCCAGACGGCCTCTCTATCCACTCAGCTACTACTGACCCTACAAAAACAATCATTCCCTGACCAGGAATCGAACCTAAGCTTCGCTAACCATTATACCATCAGATGCAACATGGTGTAGTGCAACAACATTGTACAATCTTCACCAAAATTGTCAAAAGGTAACAGATATGGGTTGGTTAATACCAAAGTAGACATTTGGCATATCTAAACATAAAAGTTATTGCATGTGGTTGAATAGGGCAAGCGAAAAAAGCTATACGAAATGTTATCAGAAACTTTTGTTATATATATATATATATATATAAAATGTACAGTATATTAAAATGTGCTGAAAGTGATATCTTTTGGTTTAAAGGTTTTTCGTTAAAAGGTTAAAGCTCTATATTCTGCTGCTTCAGAGTTTCAAGAAGCTCCAGTGCAGGCCGTATATTTGTTAGTGTCAGGGTACCTACATGCTCTGCTGTACTGTGTAACCTTATGTTAGAGGCATGTGTAGGAGTCAGCAAATTATATAATTTCTGTCATAACCAACCCTATACGCAGCTGTCAGATTCTCCTCTAGATTGTGGAACCATTGGCACACATGTCTGTATAGAAACTGATCTTTATGGAAGGTTTGTCTGTATATTTATTTTTATGTTATCTTTCTTTATTGTGCTGTTTTTATTGTTAAATGGATCTCCCCTGGGTCTGAAATAAATAATTGAATTGTTTGTTCAATAACAGGGGTCTCCCCGTCTCTTTAGTAAACAGAAAATACATATTCAGGTGGGTTACACATTTAATCCAATCAGGAAAGAGAACCCTGCAAAGATAAGCAGGGTTAGCTTGTGTTATATTTACAATTTTTCTGCCATTTCTTTTATTACATCACTTCCAATTTCACTTGTTTATCCTGTATCCTACAGTATGCGTTGTCTCTCCTGATTGGATGAAATTGGTGTCCTGTCCTGAAAATGAATTTTCTGTTTACTAAAGAGCAAGAGAGGAGACCCCTGTTAGTGAACAAACACTCTATTAATGATTACCAGATATATCAGAATATGGACCTATTTCACTTATTACTGCACCGTTAATTACTGTAATAGCTGTGTAAATAATTGTTTCCCTTTTGTTAAGTGTAGCATAGATTTTCTTGTTTCTTGTTATGTGTAGCATAGATTTCACTCCTCCCTCTTGTTCATAAAACATGAAAGGATACCGCGAGCAAAAGACAGCATTATAAAGATATTGAAGGAAGGGCATGTCAGAGAGGTTTCATACTTGAGGTCGTCCAGATCGATCTCGGCATTGTCCCCAGAGACAAGACGCTGAACTTCAGGAGTGGAAAACATGTGCAACCACTCTGGGTTGATAATGCTGCGGAATCCACGGATAAACGCTGTGGTCTGCTCCTTGATCTGTGTGTGCATCCGGAAATGTGCCATGAGGTGTATGTAGCTGATCCTATGAGAGAATGCATTTGGTGGAGATGGAGATTAGGTCAGACTCGGAGGGTGATCAAACAGTGAAACAACATACAGTGCACCTGTATGCAGTTAAAAGTACAACCATACACTATACAACATTGTACTGTATATATTAGTCAACTTAAAAACGCGAGTTACAGCATATATTCATAGAATCTGATAAAAGATGTACACACTTGTTTTCATTGGTGACTGGCATAGTCTTCCCTCCCGGTATCAACTCATGACAGACCAGCTGGAAGGGATGGGATTAGAATTACAGAGGAAATGTCTTGTTTTGAATAATTTCATTTCCTATTTTACACATGGCTTTAGGACTTACCTGCCCCATGACATCCTCATCATAAGACAACGTCAGTCCTAGATCCCCTACATCACCATCATAGCGCTGAAAAACCAAACATGAAGTCTCCCTCAAATAAAAATGAATCAACTGGAACAATGTCACCCATGAATAAAAGCCGATGCAATTTTAGTGGGGGCGGGAAATAATAATCAGCCATTAAAGAGTTTTGGAGAAGCGTTAACTATTGCTGACCTTGATGGATGTGAGATTCTTGTAGAACTCAGAGTCCAGTGAAGGCAGCTCATCAATGGAGCTGTAAAATGTGCTGTGGTGGTGTCCTAAGACCTGACTTAGGAAGAAGGAGGCGAAGGGGACATCCACAACAATGCCCTGAAAACACAAAAGTAAGGCACTCGCTCTCTGAGCCTTGGAAGATGCTGCTGCGTTCAGCACTGCAACAATAAATAAGAACTTACTCAAACATACCTCATACATTGCTTTGCCAAGCATTTTCCCCACAAATTCAAAGAGCTGCAGATGGTTCTCGTGGATGTAGGATGTAGGTGAAGGATATAACCTTTCATTTCCACTGGTAGTCTATGGTGAAACAAATATCATCTTAATGGTAAGAATCGGCATGGTCAATGACAGCATCAGAACTTTACTCTAAGTTCAAGTAAAAAAAAATAGACAGCTCTTTTAACGCTACAATCACTTTTAGGGGTGTCACGATTCACTTACCTCACGATTCGATTCAAAATCGATTCCTTGGGTGCCGATTCGATTAAAATTGCGATTCTGCGATTAATTGATATTCGATTCGATTCTGCGATTTATTGCGATTTTCTAGGGTGCCGATTCGATTAAAATTGCGATTCTGCGATTTATTGCGATTTTCTAGGGTGCCGATTCGATTAAAATTGCGATTCTGCGATTAATTGATATTCGATTCTGCGATTTATTGCGATTTTATAAAAAAAAAAAAAAAAAAAAAAAAAAGTTAAAAAATTAAAAAATCGATTTTAATATTTTGAATCGATTTTTAAAATCGTGGCATTAAGAATCGCGATTTATTCATGAATCGATTTTTTTTGACAGCCCTAATCACTTTCTTCTCTCAGTCTTGTCTGACAGAGAGCCAACTGCAACAATGTCCAAACTACACATCTTGTATCCAATCTGGTGCCCCGGATCTGCTTCAAATAGCTTTATTGACATTGTTTACCAGTTGGTATTCCATCTGACACCAGGGTTGAAATGTCTCAATAGTATCAATAGTAGAGCAGGCAGACCTCCAACCAGAATAGATGTGATAGCTGCTAGTTATATTGTATTGACATACTCTACCCTGTACCCACACAAACACAGCAACACCAATGACAGTCAGACTTCAACTTGGATTTAAAATAAAATTACCTTAAAGAGGTTGAGTGCAGGATTAAAGACTTTCTTGATGATCTCCTCAAGAAACTCTTTGAAGACACCATCCTGGTCAATACCAGCCTCGTCTACTCCCAGGTCATTGACAAACTTCACACGAATGACACCTTTAATGGAATTCACAGGCAGCCGACGGAGCTGGTCATATCCATCCTTAAGGAGAGGACATTACCAACATTATTCTGAGATCGTGGTTATAATATATAAAAGTAATTTTATTCCATGCCAAATACGTCCTGGGCTAGCTCCATCCATACCTCCAACATCCGAGAGCGGCGAATGGTAATATGGGTGACGTGTGGCGAGGCAGAGCTCGTCTCCACCAATCCCAAACTCTCTTTTTCTTTTGTCACAATGTTCCGAAACAACAGCACCCTCTGGAATGGGTGGGGCAATTAAAAGAAAAATTAATATGAAAGCATAACTATGCCTGCAATTAAAAGGAAATAATCCACAACTAAATACTCACATTTTTATGTGGAATAACATGGGGGATGTACTGCAGTAAAAGTTGGGCTCTTTTCTTGCCCTTCTCCAGCTCTTGGAACAATAGGCTGGGCTTCAGGTCCCTGAGAGCAACCACACCCACAGGAACAGATGAGCGTTTCTATTGAAGCACTGTGTAGTGACTGCACTCTGATTCAATAGAAAAGCTCACTTGTTCCTCTGTGTACAATGTTAATAGACTACATTGTAGTAAGACTCAGGAAGTGATGTTAATGGTAATGATTCAATGTTCTTTTTGAATGAGGTGAATTTCTCACTTGCGCAGCCAATGGTCATCAGGGGTGAACCTCCTTCTGCAGTCTCGCTCATAGAGCACCATCAGCCAGCCATGAACACTGTGGAACAGCTCCAGTTTCTCTCCTTTGGCATTTTCTGTTGTCAGACAAAAACATACAGACAGAGATAAAACAGTCACATCCAACCTTGGTGTGCTGATGTGGGACAGAATAGGTATTGAATACAGTACGATGACTTCTTCTCTAATCTGTATTATGAAGATATGCCTATCTGTGATCACTGATCATCACCTTGAATGACATGCGGTGAGGCTTACTCACCTAAGATACCATCCCATACCATCTTGAACACAAACGTGTTCAGAAATGAGGAGATGGTGAGAAGTTCTTCTATCTTGAAAGATGTCTGTTCCTCATAGACCTCAATGTCATCTAGAATTCTAGAACACACACAACATTTCATGTCTTCAAAAGGAGCTATAGAGTTGGCAAAATGTTGTTGCTCTCTTGCACAGCATGTACTGTAATTTTGATTATTATTACGTGATGAGGTGCCGTGAGCAGTCACAGAAGAGCATGAGCATGGCCAAGAGCTGCTTGGATTCTTCTGTGTCATTGTTTAGGCACTCCATGAACAGTTTCAGTCCTCCTTGAGGACCCAGCTCACAGATGAAAGCCCAAAGTTTAGGCAACAGATCATCAAGGTGTGTCAGACCTGCACAGAACAGAGAGAAAGCCTTCCATAAATATCATTACCATTTTGTGTGCAGTTATCATTAACACACATTAAAAACGTTAATTCATCTATTTCTTACTCCCAAGAGATGGTACAAAAATTGTCCATTTGGATACATTTTGTACACTCTCCGAGTTAAATTAACAATGACGATGTAACCCTGTGGCACTGACCGGTGAGAATCTGGAGTCTTATCTGCGTCAGCGTCGAGAGAGCAGTCTGGTAGAGAACACAGATGCTGCACACCTTCTGAACTTCAGCTGAGTCCACACGCTTCCCTCCCACTGGCTTCAGGATGTTTCGTACTGAAGCTGACTTCTGAAATGCCCTCTTGAAGAGACCTGTCACAACAAAGCCACAAAACACAAGAAAAGAAGGGGACTCAGAATACATAGGCAAATTATATCAGTTTGGTAAGAGGGTTACATGCATTTATTAATTATCCATTTCAGTTATCCACTGAAGCAGACGTTAAAGGTGATATTGTTCAAAGACAATTATGTCGAGCTTGTTAAAAGGTGCAGAATAAAAGTATGGTGTTGTGAAATATGTTTTATAATTTGTTGCAAAAAGAGAGAGCATGGACAATTGGATCTGCAATCATTTTGTTATGTACACCGCAATGGAGCTTCCCCCTGTCTGAACAGGAGGCGCTCATTGATCTTTCATGTGACGAGCTATTGAAAGGCAATTCAGAACGAGTATCCACAGTTGTGTAATTCTACGCAGAGAAAGCTTGTCCCCTTCGCGCCTTTCTCAGCTCAACGCAGCCACCTATCACGGAACTGTATTCAAATGAAAGGTTCTGTCAACAGATTTTGGCTTAATATGCTTCGTTTTACACATGTGTGTACAGAATCAATTCTCTTGCTTTTATTGATATTATTCATTCATTTGAACGATAAGATACTGCTGTAATTTCATTTTCTAATAAATATTGATATTTTATTTTGATATTCTTTATTTCCACTTTGAAATTGCGCTATAAATAAAGGGTGGGGTCGGCAAAACAATTCTCAGACATAATGGGGTTGTGGCATTAAAAGTTTGAGAACCCCTGCCTTATACAGTATACCTGTACGGAACTCTGGGAAATAAGGAACCTCAAGCAACAGAGGTGTTGTGTTGTGATGTGGAGAGTCATACGACATCTAGTAGCTGAATGTGGTCTATACTAAAGAACTTTTAATATAACTCACTCTTAACTGGTAGATTGTTTTGCGATGTGCTAGGCTGTGGGGGAGGAGGAGTTGGCTCCAGACTCTCCAACTTTTTAGAGAGGACATCACTAAAAAGCGTCCGGATAACATTAACACCCCACAGGTACTGCAGCTGTTTGGTGACCAGCGGCATTGACTCGTTCAAACTGCAGAGAATAGGAGAGGGGTCAACCAGAGAAGACATTAATTTAAATATGTGTCACACTAAATGTGTTATCCATCTAAATAAAAGAGGATGTCTTGCTGACCCGTAGTCTACAGTCTGGGAGAACCAACCCAGAACTGGGTGCCAGTGCGTGAGGTTGGATTTCTTTTGGGACACATATCTCTGGCAGTAGGACAGCATGTCAGTCAGGTCCTTCACAAAATGGTTAGCCTCTTCCTCCAGGACTTTCTCATTGAGGTAGCCCAGGTGTATCAAGTTACCTACCATACAAAGAAAAATAACAAATGCTTGAAAAACAGTATTCCCAACAATGTAGCTATGACAAAACGGCCAATGATATAGGCTTACTTGTCCATACACAATTGTAAAAGCCACTCTTATTGTCTATTTTAAAGGATAGCCTACCCAGTAAGCAGAGCGTGTGGCTGCCTTCCAGACAGACACATATGTCTAAACACTGTTCTTCACGACTGAGAAATAGAATGAACTTCCGCAGCAGGTCATGAGTCTGTATGGAGGCCATGCACTGCCAAACAAAGAAGAGCCAATCAATGCCAATCTAACAGTCAACCTGTAGACACAGTGACCAAATGAGTCAAATTGATCAAATACTTATTTTGTTAAAGTGTTTACCTCTGGGGTGAGTACACTGAGATGGGATACAACTGCTGGAACCGACATGATGTGAATCAGGAACGATCTCAGCAGGTTATCAGAAAAATGAGCAGCAATGACCGGTCTGGGGAAAAAATGCATACAGCTTTAAACACACACCAAGCCATCATCGGTCCAAGCCGTCAACTATGGTCTGTAGCTGAAAATCGGTTGTAGAATGTGCGCCGGTGGTAGTGAGGTGTCTTGAGTGGGTCTGTCAACCGATTCAAATGTTGAAGGGGAGAGGGGGTCGGAGCTCTCTCTCGCATTTGCCCAGTGCAAACAGAGAGAGAGAGAAAAGCCACGTTTTCACTACAGTGCCAGAATTTTCCAGCAAAATAATTAGCATATCTAGCTGGAATACCAATGGGAGAGGCCGTTTTCACTTGCCCTCCTTGGCAGCAAAAGTTCTGGTACTGCCTGATAAGCAACCGTTTTCATTTGTTTATTTTCTAGCGTTATAGTACTTTATACTCGCACGAGAGCTGACTGTAAGCACGCGAGATTGTAACTTTAATTCATTGAAAGAACAGAGGATAAGCAAGCTGTTTTTTCATTCTTTTTTTCTCTCTCACAATCATTCATTATCACGGGGACGCAGGGGTTAACAGGTGGAGTTGACAGATCTGTTTCTAGCATTAAGCATTAAGGTTGTGCGATATGTCAAAATATTCCTATTGACCATCGGCAGTAAAAGAAATCGCAGATTGACTAAATATTCGCGCTAGAAAAGCAAATTAATGTGAGACCAGCTCCCCAGTCATTAGCTCGAGTAATACTTCGCTGTACAGCTGGTCGAAAATGGCAGATCTACAAGCTCACAATGTGCCACGTATGCAACACGTTGTGAGCTTGTAGATCTGCTATTCTCTGCACACGACCCTGTTGTATGACGAAGTATACATTCTGCTGTAACACGTGCAGTGTCGGGTAACCCTAACTGCGCCCTGTCAGTGAACAGAGATGAGACGACATGCACCTCTCTCACTGACCAAAACTTGTTCAGACAACGAAGAATTATAAAACATCTCTTCTTCTATAAGATATTATTTTCAGGACTAAGCTAAGATCACAGGAGATGAAGTGAAGTCTTAATATTCAGACTAAATGATAAATCGTGCCGCTGCGGGATAAACCCGCCCAGGCCGCTCTCCCCTGTACATGGGACGCGCAATGCACCTCAGGCGGCGAGCCGTGAGCAAACTCACATTTCAAATCGCATGAATTGACATAGTGATATAAACACAACAGACACAAGTTTTAATATCCAGACTTGACAGCAAAAGTTAAGAATCGAGTGCTGGATCTTGTGAGACCCGGGGGTACATGTGTTCCTGCGTCATCAAGCTTGCAAATGGACTCGCTGTGCGTTTTGCTATTCCAGAGAGACTTCTCGTACCTTGATTTCTAATGCTTTCACAACAGGGAAAATTGTATTCTCCCAGTACTATTTAGAAATATTACTAGGTAGCTTGCCATAAAATTTAGAACGCCAAAACTTCCGCCACACAAGATCAGTGGCCGTTTTCACATTGAATTTCAAAAGTTCCACTATACTTCCTGCCCTTTGGCTATGTGAAAACGGGGCTAAAGATAGTGCGAGGAAGAAAGCGAGAGTGTGTGTGTTTGTGTGTTTGTGTGTATGTGTCCGCTCCAATTTAAATATCAGAGACTGAGATTCCTTCAATGACAGCTCACCTTAATGACAATGTGAATATTGCTGTTAGAGTGCCCTTTGAGAGAGACGGTCTGGAACGAGCCAAGCCATTAGTAAGCAGGATCTATACAAGAAAAACAAAGATGAAGTTAAAAAATAAGGCACCAAATTAAAAAAAAAGAACACTATGAACTGTTACAGTACCTGTATTACAGAATAGAATCCCTTTTGATTGAGATGCCCCATAATATTCTCACAAATCCTGGTCAATGCTGGTTTCAGAGCCTCTCCTTGAATAAAGAAGGGAGCATGTTTAGTTTTCTATTTTCACAAAGCCTGACACCCAATAATTAAATGCGTTCGGTGACAACCATAACTGATCAGACACTGACCTTTCCCTCGTGCTATCTTCCAAGTCGAAACATCTGTGAAGGTCACCAGCATGGAGAGGTACAGTGTTACCAATTTATTGTCCTGAAGTATGTCAGGCTGCAATAAAAAATAAGAAGTCAGATAGGTTAATTCTGATGTGAATAAAAATCCCTGGATTCAAATAACTTTTCAAAAGTAACTCTACTGCTTTGATGCGAAACTTGCCTTTAGGTTTTTCAGTAGCTGACAGGAGACCCAAAGAACATCTTTAATCTGTTTGAGCCAAGGAATGGTGAGGTCTTTGGAAAGAGCCAAGGACACATACCACACCTGGCATCCAAATGACAGAACAGTCACTGAGAAAAATTGTACTTTATCTAAAAGCTGCTTGATTGAAAAGAAAAAGGTTAAAGCATACTCACTTTAGGTTCATTTTCAACCTCCATACTAGCAAGTATGGATCGACAAAGCTTCTCAAACCTCTGTATAGTAGGTAGAATTCAAGTGACTGGTTTAAAATCAGGTCTTTGTTCAAATATGAAAGTATCACAAATAATAAGGCAACAACATCACTAAATAAACACCAACAATGTTGTCTGAGTAGTACAATTTTGTGCAACAGAAGATAACTCACCAACTTATCTTCTAGGCAATAGATGAATAATAATTTCCGAGCAATTTTGAAGATTGATAGTGCATTTCTCTTTGATGTCCCAACTTCAGGAACTTGAAAATAATCATCGACCTCTTTCCTGGTGAGACATTGAGAGAAAAATATTTTATCAGTGTCCTTAAAACTCACATAAAACTCAATTAACAGTCTCTCTAAATTATAATAATTGTGTAATTTTTTTGCGTGTGATGTTTGCTTATACCGTAAGTGTGGATTTGTCACTTCAATTTCATACCGTTATAGAGCTTACCTTATTTGCTTCTGGAGTCTGCAGCGACAAAGAAATCTCCTAATAAGAGCTTGGATTTGGGTTGCTGCTCTCTCCTTCTCCTTCTGTCCTTTCCTCTCCTCTCTCGCCAGCCTGGCTTTGTCCAGGAACTCTGACTTGGAACTTTGAGTTGCACCAAACATTGTGCACTCTAACATGAATAAATCAAGAAAATAAGAAATCAAGTAATTCAGACACTGTGAGAGAATATAGATATCACTGAAATACATGAATAATAAAGTCATATGATTTTTACACAGCAAACTAAATAACAATACAGGCTTTTCTCAAATGTCAATTGATCTTCCATATTGGAAGAAACAACAGTTCCTATCTGCAAAATATGTGTTGTTGATGATATATGAGATAAACTGTATATCAACGCAAAAGTAATAATCTGGTGTCTGATTACCAGATCTTGAAACAATTCACAGTGCAACAGTAGTTCCAGGCTTTTCAGAGGCTTTTTTTTTTTACTTACTCTATACCACTGTCTGCACAGAAATTGGGCATTTCTTTTGAAGATGGTTACTAATGGTTACAGGCTACCATGTTGTAGGAAAGAACTATACAAAATACTCAGTGCAGGGCCTATTTCGCAAAGATCACTGTTGGTGGTCCCCAGCTAAATGACGGAAGTAACCAAATGGACCCTTATAGATCTTTAACTCTTGAGAGTGTAAAATGAAACCATTTTTACGCTCTCAAGGGTTCAATTATTGTTAAACATCTGCATTAATTAATTTACAAGAAGTCTACACAATTTAGAGAATGTAGAAGAATTGTTATTTTGATCAATGTTTCCCTGATATCTCTCTCCTATGGTATCAACATTAATACAGCATGGAATTGTGGACAAAATCGTATCCAACGATAACAAAATATTCTAAGTTGTCTGAGAGGCTAAATCTCATGAAATGGTGATGAATCCGTGGCTCAAATGCCGAATAAATAATGGACCTTGATATGAAGGGTTGAAAACCACTGTGATAGATGGAAAGTGTAGCAGTGACTTTACCTTCGATATTTCCCAATATTGACTTTGTCTGGGCCTTATTGGGGCTCAGTGGGCGCTATACCTCCTCAATCATCTTGACACCCTCGACATCCAATATCAGGAAAGCCAAACCAAAGATGATCATCAACTTGTCATCTCTGAAGAAATGGGCGACAGACAGGAAAGATGGAGCTGTGTTAGCTAGCAGAGGGAGCTAGTTCGTCGCAAGTTAGCTTGATACTGTTTTAGAAAGAATGTGAGGGAAATGGGTCAACGATAACTCACATCATTATGGGATAAAAGTGGGTCCTTGGTCAATGACAGCCTAAAAACATAGAAAACATATCGTTTCCAAAATGTAAACAATAACAAGAGATCCGTACGTTGACTGCAGCCATTAATCCCGTGTGTCGCATTGAAGGATTCCGGGTAGTAATTTGTCTAGTGTGAGAAATGGTGACATACACCTATTGTCTTGTTTTGGACAGATTGTCTGTTAAATCCAGAACTATTTGTGGTCATGTTAGGATTATATAATTAATGGTGGTTATTAATGTTTTTAACAAGAGCGTGGGGGGGGGGGGCTTCTGACGAGAGGAACATTATCTCTGTTACGCTTTCAGTGGAAGAATTACGTGGTGACAGATTGACTGCTGTTCTATGACAGTGGTTCTCAAACTTTTTCATGTCAAGGACCCCCAAACTGATATGTATTTGGCCACGGACCCCACATCTGAAAAGAGTCTGCCAGGGACCCCCAGAAGAGAATATTTGTGTTCCAAAAATGTCAAAAGAATAGCAGATGTACAAGCTTCGTGTCGCGCTGTGAGCTTGTACATCTGCTATTTTTGAATAGCCAACTTAAAAGTGGTTAAAATGATTGTGCTGGGGATCCCCCTGGAACCCCAAGGAAACCCTGGGGGTCCCCGGACCCCTTGCGAGCCTATGCTGTATGATATGTCACTACAAAGCATTTACTCATTATAGATTTATATGAACATTGTCTGTTGTTGTAGCCCGAGATAGTTTTATTTAACTGACCACACATATAAAGTACTGGGCAGTGCAGCATTTTATTGTTGACTGTACCTTTAAGGGGGGCACATACACACACACACACACACACACGCACGCACGCACGCACGCGCACACACACACACACACACACACAGGAAAATTGCAGTGTTGCCAGGTTTTGCGAGAGAAACAAGCAACCAGGTAATGGCTTAATAATAAGCGGCCATGGCAACACTGAAAACGTGACGTCATGTTTAGAAGTACGCAGTGCTGGACAGGAAGGAAGTGGGTGTTAGCTAAATAGCTGGCTAATGTTAGCAACCTCAGATTTCGGAGTCTTGTTACGGGTTCTATGGTAAATACATTTTCTTTCATAATGATCAGCCAAATGCGAATACATCGCTAACGTTACATGGGCATAACGGTCATTAGTGATTCGTCTAGTAATGAAACATGGTGCTGCTTTTTGTTTGAGCTGCTTCCTATGAGCTAGACAAATGCATGCTAATGTAAGAAAGTTTAGCTAGCTACGTTAGCTATGGAAAATCATATCACTTAGTGATGATGCCATTGACAATGACATTAATTATTACCATCATTATGGTCAATGTTATACAGGGCATGAACGACGATAATGTATACATACACGATAGCACCCCGCTCTGTTGGGGTGAAGTAGTAACATGTGTTCATGTGGTAGCTGATATACACAATACACGGTTAACGTTTAATGCTGGATACAGGAAGAGTGGGCAGTCAGTGTGGGAACCTGAAAAGTCTGGGCACAGTGTGCACCTCAATGTGAAATTGGCAAAATTTCCCAAAATGTGAAAAAGTTAAGAACAAAACCATGCTTTTGAAAATAGTCTGAAATAATGTTAAGTATACATGATTTGAACATGTATGCTACTAGCCCTAGAATGTCTGTGATCTTACATACATTTCATGTATTCCAAATACACAGTCATATAGATCACCCTCGTCGACGCGCTGTGTAGTGACGATCTGCGCGGCCATAAAAGTGCTCTAAACTCCGTCTGTACTCACCCAATAATGAATTCCTAAGACTTGGAGTCATATTTTGTCCTCTAGTTTCATATCCATTTGAAAGTTCTGCCAGAAAACGTGTGTTTAGTCAAATATCTCCACTTTTCCACGAGCTGCACACGGACGACTTTCTGTACGGGCGAGGGGCCCGGGAATGAGTGCAGGACTGAATATATGTAAACTTCCTTTAGGACGCACAAATGTTTGGGACACACAATTGGCAGATGGAGTGATCCATAACCCCGCACCAATCACAATCACCCGTCAATTGTGTTCCCCATTCGTTTGTGCTTCCCTGTGTCAATTTGTTATGACGATTTAAATGTGGTCCTTCACTCAAGTCCACACCTAAATCTAGCCGCAAGCAACAGCTCTAATATGCTATTTTTGCTATCTGGAATCTAGAGTTGAAAATACCAACCCTTGACGGCATATTCATTCAAACTTGGAGTATCCTCTTTGTATCTGCCAAGTTTTTGTTTACAAACAAAATCCACCATAGACATGTTATGAGCTACTTTCTGTCAATAAAAGTAAGTGTTGGGGTTTTGGAAGCGCTCGTTGGAAATCAATTCAATTCAAATGGCTTTTTATTTGCATGAGAAAACATACATTTACATTGCCAAAGCAAAAGTGGAACAATACAGTCGAAACTAAATAATGTATGTACAATTAAAAGGGAATAGAAATGATGTGTACACAGAGCTGTTGCATTGCAACTTACAAAACCATACGAATTGTGCATTTACTGTCAGAAATAGTTAGCATATATATCCACATAGGAAAGGTTAGCTTGGGATAGGCTTTTGCAAAGTTGTGCACAAAAAATGGCATCTGTTTTTCAAAAGTGTTTAAAGGTAATTGCTCTGTATGTACAGAGTTTCTTCAATTTACAATTAAGCATTTAGTAGATGCTCTTAATCCAGGGCGACTTACAGTAAGCAATGAAAACACAAGGTACATACATGAACTGAACACAAATAGTGATCTAGGATCATAGGTAAACCAAGAACCTATCATCAGTCTAAACAGTAGAATATCCAAGAAATCAATTTCTATGTACCATGGTCATTGGTCACTCGACGATGCAGACAGTGCAGGAATACACACAATGATAAGTAGTCTTTAAGATGGTTGTGTTCCGTTTGATATCCTTCCCCTATCACAGCAGCTCATGAATCTTGCTGCTGTGTTTGCACATTGTTGTACTTCGCCCAGCAGATATGGGAGTTTTTTGTCAATAGTCATGTTTTCAAACTCCTTGGGTGATTGTGATCTGTGGGAAGTATGTGTCTCTGATGTCTTGGTACACCCAACGGTCCTTCGTAGTGTTTCGAAATGGCACAAAATGCAGGAGGCGGCAGGAGTAGTACGTTGCGTTATTGAAACTGAGCGCTTGCAAAAATTATCACCTGCACAGAATAAAATGTGAAAAAGTTAAGAATAAAAGTATGCTTTTGAAAATAGTCTGAAATAATGTAAAGTATACATGATTTGCACATGTATGGTACATCATTATCACACCTAAATCTACCCTGCAACTTATTGTTTATGCCATAATGACTGGCTAGCCTCAGTTTTTGTAGCAATTGTTGAAATGTTACGCTTTAAATATCAAATGTTCAAGCATGTTTTTTGATATATTTTTTTTGGGGGGGGGGATTAAGTTGACCAGACTTCTCAGGCGCTCACTCTTCCAGTAACCTTATTGCTATCCTTTTAGCTCAAATGTTAGACTGTACCTCGTGCTGGTTACATTTCTGTCTAATAAAGTATTGAATAAATCAATCACAGGAAGAGATGTCAGGAGAGAGTGTTGTGAGCTCGGCGGTGCCGGCAGCTACAACCCGGACCACTTCCTTCAAGGGTTCCAGTCCCAGTTCCAAGTATGTGAAGTTGAATGTGGGTGGGGCGCTCTACTACACCACAATGCAGACACTGACCAAACAGGACACCATGCTCAAGGCCATGTTCAGTGGAAGGATGGAGGTACTAACAGACAGCGAAGGTAGGTTCTGGTGGCTTTCTTTTTTTATGTTCAAACTAGAATGGATAAGGTTGATCTTAGCATGTGCCAATTCAAAATAGAGATGTACCTATGTAATTCTTTCCTTCCTGATACCGATTCCGTTACCCATAACTTGCATATCGGGCGGTGCCGATCCGATACCAGTGTGTAATTTAAAAAAAATCTAGGTCAGTGGTTCTCAAAGTGGGGTCCAAGGACCCTCAAGGTTCCTTGAAGGGGTTCCAAATGGACCCTTACATGTCTGTAACTCAGAGTGTACACATTTGTACACTCAGAGTTATGGGGGTCCTTGAAATGAAAAGTTTGAGAACCACTCATCTAGGAATGGATAAAAAATACCATTAATAATTGTTAAAGTGCAGCCACTAGTTAGTAAAATAATAATGTACAGGAAGAGTATAAAACATTGTGCAACATCAACTGAAACATTCAAAATACGACTGTAAATGAAATATCATCATGTGATAAATTACATGGTATGGGAATGGCATAGACTGGCATACTCGCCGATACCTGTATTTTAGGCAGTATCGGTACTTTTCCGATACTGGTATCGGTATAGGAACAACTCTAAATCATTGAGCTGTCTGTCACTTGTTCATCTACAGGATGGATCTTGATTGATCGATGTGGGAAACACTTTGGCACAATCCTGAACTACCTTAGAGATGGGGCTGTGCCACTTCCAGACAGCAGAAGGGAAACAGAGGAGCTGCAGGCTGAATCCAAGTATTATTTGGTCCAAGGCCTGGCTGACGAATGTACAGCTGCCTTACAGGTACAACCCCTGTGCTGTTTGAGAGCACAATAGAGGCTTTCTGCATGACTTTGACCACTTGGACCCTAGCATCCATATTCTGGGCGGGACATTAACCAAAAATAGAAGATCTACAAGCTCACAACGTGTCACATTGACAGAACGTGTCACACAGTTGACCGGCTATTTTCGGCTAAAGAGATTTGATGTAGACGGAAAAAAGCAAAAACAGTTTTAACTCGTTTTTACTGCGACTGGAGGTTTGAAGTGGTTAAGCATCTGTTCCATTATCTTCCACCAGGTGGCAACATTAGTCTGCATGTACATTGCACTGGAATAAACGATACAAATGCAGTCATTGTTTTGTGATTGTGTGATGTACAGCAATGCAAATTAATAGAATTAATCTTATGATTTTTCCTCTTAGAACAAAGACACGTATGAGCCGTTTTGCAAAGTGCCTTTGGTGACATCATCTAAAGAAGAACAGAGGTTAATTGCAACTTCTAATAAGGTAAAGCCTTTTTACTTCATGCGTTGGGGTCAATGATCCCTTATACCCACACACCATGCAAACACACACTCAACATAGAGTAGTACTAGCTATGACAGTGAACTCGTAGGACACAAGCTAAACCCAAAACACATAGGAATGTGATAAATCTAAGGGAGACACTATACAGAGGTTATTTTACTTTGTCATTCATAAAGAAAAGTAAAGGGGGAAAAACAGTGATGAAAATGACTGTATATATTAGTTTTCTGTTGTGCTAAATATGTTGCAAACATAACAGAAGCCTTTGTGCAATATCCTGTCTTCATCTTGTGTGCACATAGAAGAGCTTTCCGTTCTATTGAGGCTACTGTGCAGAAAGGTCCAGATTAGAACAATAAGCCTTATGTGGTATTAGTAAGGCCGGCAAAATCAGGTGTTAGTGAGAAAAGATGGAGGCTACCCCATCTAATAGTTATAATTAACCAATATCACTGGGAGACACTGAGACTCGTCCGGTGCTTGCAAACATCAAACCAGACCTAGAGGGATTTGTGGATTCATCTCATGTGTTTTTTTATGACAAATATTGTAGTATAATTACCGTGGCGTATCCACTTCACAGATTACAAAACGCTTTTATTCTTTTCCACAGCCTACTGTCAAACTTCTGTATAACAGAAGCAACAACAAATATTCATACACCAGGTGAGACTTTTGTTTAGAGTTGTTTCTTATCATGTAACTCTAAACAAGGAATATAATAGTATAAACACTGCACATTATCTTTACTGTCATGTAAATATTTCCCCCTCTTGTGCAGCAATTCCGATGACAACATGCTAAAGAACATTGAGCTGTTTGACAAGTTGTCGCTGCGGTTTAACGGCCGCGTACTCTTCATCAAAGATGTAATTGGAGATGAGATCTGCTGCTGGTCATTTTATGGACAGGGTCGCAAGATTGCTGAAGTATGTTGCACCTCCATTGTTTACGCCACAGAGAAGAAGCAGACAAAGGTAACATTTCTTTATATACAGTATATTCATCTTTTCACAATCCGGGCATGCATATTCTTGTTATGCCCAAACAAATGGTCCATGTCCCTTTTAAAAGGTAAATATTCAATTCTTCATTCCTCTTACCTTGCTCTAGGTGGAGTTTCCTGAGGCACGAATCTATGAGGAGACACTCAACATCCTCCTTTACGAGTCTCAGGACGGGAGGGGCCCAGACAATGCCCTGCTTGAGGCCACAGGGGGCGCTGCGGGACGCTCTCACCACCTGGATGAGGATGAGGAGCGGGAGCGCATCGAAAGAGTCCGTAGGATTCATATAAAACGACCTGACGACCGCACACACCACCACCAGTGACCTTCCTTCTCCCACCATGAATTGCCGACCTGTCAGCCCTGTGTCTCTGACCCTGGACACTTTTTGGATCATGCTTGTGCCTTACAAAACCCAGCACCTCTCTCTTTCACTACCACTCTCATCTTGATCAGCATTTTTCTGGGGTCTGATGCTGAGGGGAGATGGGTGACATTATACAGTACCTTAGTTTGAAGTGGTGAAGTGATTTCTCTTCCTTTTTGAGGGTGTTGCTGCTTGTCAGCTGGTGTGTGTTATGTTCTCTTATAGACTTTGTCTTATTATATGTACGTTAGTCACAACTTTCTATCACTGTACTCTGCTCACTGTTGGTATGCAGAAGCTCAGAAGTCTAAGGTTTAGTTTACACTTCATCACACTGTGTATGCGATACTGTTGATACAGTTAAGAGATCATGGGTGGATGCAACATTTCAGAAAACTAACTGCACCATACCATTCCTTTGTTCCCTTTGATCAGATTTCCCGTTAATCCAGTGTCCTTTCATTCCACTAACCTAAAGTGATCATTTTAAAAGGACAGAACTTGAGCTGTGACCCGAGGTGTTAAGTGTATCGGGTTGATTGAGTGATGGATGCTGAGGTTGAAATGAATGGCTGAAACTAGAGACCTCCTACCCTGGTAGGAAGGGGATCCCTGTCTTGTACAAGCTTTTAACAGGGAGAGAAATTAGACCTGTCCTTCACCATAGCATTCATCAAAGAATGTACTGTTTGCACACAATAGGTTTGAATTATGTCTCTTTTAACAGTCACAGTACTTGTAGGTCTACTGTACAGACGTGAACATAATATTATGTATGTTTTACAATATATTTATACATTATCACAAATAAATTTCTACAAATATATTTTTGCTTGTTTTAATTTGCAAATACCCATTCATAACATACAAAATTATGATACATATGGCTTCATTGTTCTGCAGTAAATCTAGCTTATTCAAATTCTTGAAATGCTTTCTGATTCTTAATATACACAGTCAAATCCTCATTGTTAATTTATCCATTTCTAACCCAGAGTGTACAAATGTAACCAAATGGACATTTGACACTCAAAAGTTAAATTAATACTGGGGATTTTTTTGTGTAAGAATACCACGCAGTGCTTCGATACACATGTGCTTTCAAAGTGTAATAATGTAATGCATTCCTAGGTTTCGCTTTTACTAGAAGCATATAGCACCAGTGGTCATCCCTTTCTTTTCTAACTATCTGAACATTTAGGTGGTGGAACACCTCCAACATGGGTGGAAAGTACATGTACTCAAGTACTGTACTTAAAAAAAAATTGAGGCACTTTTACTTTACTTGAGTATTTCCATTTTTTATACTTCTACTCCACTATATCTCAGACTTGGAGGCAAATTACTAGTTACTTTGCAGATTTATTACAAAACATACAGTTAAGCCCTATTTTATATTTTGGCTATTCAAAAATAGCCCATCTACAAGCTCACAACTCATTGCGGGCTTGTAGATCTGCTCTTTTTGAAAATGTGTGAACATTTTTGATAAATGTGGGTACTTAAAATTTTGTACTGATTTGATGCCAACACGTCAATTGTACTTTTACTCAAGTAACATTTTAAATGCAGGCCTTTTACTTGTAACAGTATTTCTACATTGTGTTATTGCTACTTTTACTTAAGTAAAACATCTGAGTGCTTCTTCCACCACTGCCTTCTAATAGAAAAGTATGATAGATGATTGGGACTTTTGGCCCAAGAATTTACAGATTATTGTGAGGTATCCTGGTATTACTGAGGAATAAAAAAAGAATGCTCATTCAGGGTCTTGAGTGGTGCTGATGTTTCTGGTCAGGTGTGCATCCTGTGAGCTTGTCTATCTGCCCCGTAGGGGTCTCCCCGGCCCTGATGAAATATGCAGGGCTTCTTATGTGTCTGGGTTTCAACCCTGCATGGGTCACCGCACCCTGGTTCGAATGGACACCTGTAGCAACAAAGACAAATGTTTTTTTTGCATTTAATCACAAACATGTTTAATTTGAGCACAATGTAACTCCATAAATCATATAACATGCAGCACACAAAGCCAGCGTCTTAGCAGAATATTACTCACCACCATCAAGTGTCCGTTCTTGGCCTTGTATGCCATGGGTTCCTGGCCAGTGCTGAAGTCCACAGCACTCTCTTTCCCCGCCTGAATTTCAATCTTGATGCTGAGAATTAATTAAAAAAACACGTTTCAAGTCAGTGTACTGTACCACTTTTAAGCCATATTAAATACTTTGCTGTATGACAAATGGTTAAAATAGCTGCATCGCAACATGCTGTGAGCTTGTAGATCACATAGAAAAACATAGAAAAACATTTTTGAAAGAATTTGAAACCAGGATTAATCAACTCAACTGAATGTTATTGTCACATTACAGTTTTTTGCAGGTGCAGAAAAAAGTGGGTGAAATGCTTTATCATACAAGCTCTATCATTGCAGCTTCAAGAAAGGTGGAAAGATAGAGAAAGAAAGAAACAGAAAAGGAGATCAGATATAAGCATATTAGCAGTGTCAAATATGCATATGATGCATAATATACAGTATACATAAGGTGCATGGTTAAAATAGCAGTGGGGTAGGGCAGTAAAATAGCAGCAGATATAATGACAGGTAATTATGTACATAAGGTGCATGGTTTAGTATACAGTCATATACTGTAGTTATATATATATCCAGGTGTAAACTGTTCAGAAATCTGGAGGTATAGCTTTGGATACGTCTGTGGCGCTTGCCTGGACGTGACCGGAGTAGCGGTGTGAACAGTGGTTAATATGGTTAAATCTGATTATCTGGCATCCAATTTATAGACTCACCTGCCCTGAACCACTTTGATGGCATTCTGTTTGTTAGCAACTACACTGAGTTTGGTCAGAAACTCAAACAGATGGTCACACTGCATTACAAGGTCCCCCTGAAACAATCAAAAATACAATTGTTTGAAGTATTCCATAGTTATTACATTTTCATTGTAGAAACTGTTCTGATGCTGAGAACACATCTGGCTTCAAATATGTATTTAAACTGAAGGAAAACATTTGCAATTTCCTGCTGGCATTTTGTGCAACATTTTAGAATGGCACTGTTCTTATCAATGACAAACACATATGTTAGTTCTGGTATTTTTGTTGTTATTTTTTTTACCTAAAAGCATTACTACTAATATCATGTCATCATGTAAAAGTAGGGATATTATATTTCTCTTTACCACATTATTCACTTAAACTAGACCTTCTTTTCTCTCATTAAAATATCAATGCCACCCTGAAACTATGTGTTATATTAGATACCTTCTGTTTAGGGTCTTCACATGTTATGTGAAATACAATGATGCCATCACTCAAGTTGCTCACTGAAACACCTGAAATGAGTGAAAAACTAATATTTACAAATAATATACATAAAACAAAATGCTTGGTACAACTGCACAGTAAAATCTTAATTTAACTCAGAGGAGTGTACAAATTAAATCAAATGGACCCGTACAATCGTCTGAGTTTAATTAACGCAGGGATTTTACTGTGTGATAAACAACCTTGGTATTTGATTGACCTTTGAGAGAGGTGTACAGGATTCTCTGTTTGACCTTGGCATCATCTATCACGTAAGCAGCAGTCTGAGTGAGGATGAGTTGTCGCGGGCGTGGTTTGAAACCATTCCTGTCATACTTTATCACTGGGACACTGTACTGCAGAAACACAGTCCAAGGCACAAATATGTATTTGATGCAATGTTATTTTCGGTTGTTGCATTATCCGTGTAACCCATCGATAATGCAGCTGTGGTTCTCAAACCTTTTAATTTCAAGGACCCCCATAACTCTGAGGGTCCATTTGTTTCCATTTGTATCCCACTTTGAGAACCACTGGGTTAATCTAAAACACTTAAAGGTAAAATGGGAATCTCTGATCTACCTTGATACGCTCATTCCGAATAATCTGTAGGACTCTCGGATCTATGTCTTGTTCACCTAAAAATATGGAATGCATTAAAATGAAGGAGAAAAAAAACACAAAATAATAATATACAATTGTGTGTGTGTGTGTGTGTGTGTGTGTGTGTGTGTGTGTGTGTGTGTGTGTGTGTGTGTGTGTGTGTGTGTGTGTGTGTGTGTGTGTGTGTGTGTGTGTGTGTGTGTGTGTGTGTGTGTGTGTGTGTGTGTGTGCGTGTGTGGATGTGTGTGTGCGGAATGATTCAATAAAAATGGAGCTGCGCATAAATATCTGCCAACACGTACTGATTCTAGTGTCCACAAATGGCTGAGCAATACTTGGTGGATAGCTTTCCTTTTTACCCTTGAAGACGGCACTTGTAATGCTCTTCAATTGAATCTGAAAGGATAAGTAATATATGAAATATAAAGGAAATCACATCTCAAAATGTTGTAATGATCCTTGCAATAGGACAGGAATGTGTGTCTATTCTATCAGTGGTGGAAGAGTTTTACTTAGGTAAAAGTAGCAATATCACAATACTGTAAAAGTACAACATTATTAGTATCAAAATATACGTACAGTATCAAAGTAAAATAGTAAAATAGCTGTTCTACAAGCTCAGAGCAAGTCGCATCACGACACATTGTGAGCTTGTAGTAAATGTACTTACTTACTTTCCACCACTGGTTTCTATAGTAATCACTAAGTGATTCTACACAGTACAGTATTACCTGCGCTTTTCTCTGAGGTGTAATTCCTCTCACATACTGCCTCACCATGGTGCGAGTGTGGAGAGCACGCAGCAATGCTGAAGTCTGGGTGAGGAAATGAGAAATAATCCAAAATCAACAACACAATGAAAATAATACATTTTTAATTTTAAGTGAACTGAAATTAATCTCATATCAATATCTGTACCTCTGTTAAAACAGGTGGGGGGGTTTGCCAGGTGGTTTTATCAAGAACCGTTTTTGGCAGATTGCCTTTCAGTCTGTTCAGGTAATTCTGTCTCACAAAGGCCAGATATTCAGAGTTGTCTGTCGGTTTTGCTTGTCCTCTGGTCATGTATCCTTTGATAAATCTGAAGTGATAGTTAAATAGTGTATTCATGAAAAGCCACAATGTGGCCTATTAGACAAGACCTGTGCAATATTGATATTGAACGTGTCCTCCTCTCACAATGTTTGAAAAAGAGATCACTGATCTCAAATGACTACCTGGTAAAAATAAAGGTAGAATGAAATAATATTGACCCTTTGGGGTTTTTAGATAGACTCTCATAGTTAAATGAAAACTCTTTTCAGTGCACTTACTGCTTGATGACTTTGACAGCCCAGGCTCTCTTCTCTCTCTCCTTCCTAGCCTGGACTCCTCTCCAACAAGTCTCAATCTTAGTGGCTAAGGAATAGTGAATATTATAGAATACATGTCATTTTCCTGTACTAAAAAGACACAGAAGAGATTTGCTCTTACTGTAAAGAATTTGCCATATGTAAGCAGTACAATAAATGTGAAGGATTTCGTCATTTACCAGCTTCTTTCTGTTTTCGGAATTCCCCTTTTGCCTTGTATCCTTTATACTTGGCCTGGAGCCGTGTCGCTGCAATTTCAGGATATGGTATTACAATCACAGTGAATATAATAAACTGAAAGATTTATTTTTTGCAGTTGATTTGTACTCACCCAGCTCATGTTTACATCTGTCAAAAGCATCTTCTGTGGCAAAAAGTGTCCTAGCATGACGAATGAATATTTTGGTTCTATATCAAAAGTAAAAAGAGGATGGTTACAATCAGCATGCATTTGCAAGACGTTCATACTGCAGTTTAGAGAGGAGCTTCTCTCACCGTCCCATTTTGTACTCATTGTCCAAGTAGCCCAGATGCTGAACCAGGACCTCCACTCCGTCAGCCGGTAATCCTCTCCAATGTGGCCAGGTGGCGGGACAGAGCGGTTTATACCTATGACACCCGACAAAACACCCACTAAATCAACTGGACAAAAACATCACGTCCACACCACATTCACACTAAATTTTCGCTCTACCTCTGTAAGAAGGTCTCATATTTGCGTCGATAAGCGAAGCCAGCACGCCTGACTCTGAGATGCTCCATCAGTCCCAGATACTTCACTTGGTGCCTAATTAGTGTTTCATCTAACCGTCCTGAGGTGTGTGTATAGAGAGAGAGAGAGAGTAAGAAAGATAGAAAGAAAAGCAGAAACAGAAAGTGATAGAGAAACATATCAGTTTAAAGTGCCTCCAACTTGTAGCTATGGTTTAACATCCCAGCCCCCATGTTGCAGTACCTGGCTGCTTGGACTCATTGGACTTTAGACAGCGGACGTACCAGGCCTCCTTAGCCATCAGGATCTCTGTCAGCTTCAGCAGACTGCTCTTAAACTGCGTTGCCACCTGCAAACACAGACTGGGGGTTAAATCCCTAAAAGTATCAAATACACACAATTTACACAAGACTGACTGTGACACTGTAACTGTAAAAGTAATGACAAAGAAAACTGTGATATTGTCAAAGTTATAATATACACAGTAAAATCCTTAGCGTTCATTTATCCATGTGTAACTTTGAGAGTATATAAACGTAACCAAATTGACCCATTAAGTTACATTTGTACACTCTGCTTTTACAGTGTATGGTTTACAATTCTGTGTGGCATTGTTGCTGTCTTATAACACTCAGTGTTTATGAGGATGTAGTTGCTGCATGAGTGCTCACTGTTTCTGGTCTCCTCCTGCTCTCTGCATCCATGGTAGAGAAGCATTCTCTCACTATGCCATTCTTAGATTGACACATTAGCTACAGAAAGGTGGGTTAACACACAGAGAGGTTATCAGATATCTCTACATACAGGCATTCGGACAATACTGGCAAGCCACAAATTAAAGAACGCACGCATGCACGCACGCACGCACACACGCACACACGCACACACACACGCAAGTACGCACACAGACACACACGCGCGCGAGTGAGCGCACACAGGCATACAAACAAATTATATTAAGTTGATACTCAAGGGTCATTTGCCAAATTTACTGCATTCCCCTCCTGTATTATTTACACTAAGTCTACAAGATGGTTAATAATTAAGGAACCAATTGAAAGGAATACGCTCTTGACTCCCATTCTTCACAGTAGTAGATAGATAGAATTGTGAGGACTTACTTCTTTTATGTTTCTATACAACAGATCATTGTTTTTGTCCAGGAAACCTAGAGGGACGGTTTGAACAAAAACAAGATAGATTTAGGACATGAGTACCTATTTGTCAGTGAAACATTATAAGCCATGTTGATGTTTAACCGCTTTGAACCTGGCATCCCTATTTTGGGCATTTCATTATAGGCCAAAAGTTTCAAAGCATTTCCAAAAATGTCCAACCTTTCCAAGAAATTGATTTTCAATAATAGCGAAAAGAGCAGATGTACATGGTCACAGTGACGTGTTGTGAGCTTGTAGGCCGGCTATATACGCTATTAGAAATAGGGCTTAAGTGGTTAAGAACCAAGCAACAGGGCCTGAGATTGAGGTTTCTTTTACCCACAACGCAGTAGGTGACCTCCCCAGCGTAATGCAGGAGACGGAAGTCTCCCCTCTCCAGAGTCTTACGTGTCATCTTGTCAGCCAGCTTGTGCCTGCAGTCAATGGGGTAGAGAGAGCATGGAGGGATGAAGAGTGAGAAGCATTAGGGACTGAGTCCTACTGTGTCAGCTCACTGTGGGTGAGACAAGCCATCAGTCAGCAGAATGATTACAGATTTGGACCTGAGAGCTAAGAGGATCTCAAGTTTTGAATTACGTGGTTGTACTGAGATGGGCATTGTATTTAACTAATGTAATTGGTAGATGGCCAAATGTACAACACAGGGGTAACACACATTTTCTAAATGATATGGTATGAACTAGTATAATATGAATGTACATGTACGTCCATAATTAGCTTTTTGACTTCTCAGCGAATACACCTTTCTGATGGATCTCTGGTGGATAGAGCATGTCTTTTTTTAATTGTATAGTTTAAAGTAGAATATACTCACGTGACAAAGTGAGGGTGACTGCCCATCTTCTCCTCCAGTCTCTCCAGAAAGGTGAGGTCTGATGCATTTCCTGGCCTGAGACACTCCTCATCCTACAGTATAGGCCTAACAATTACCAACACTGAACAATTTGTGAATAATAAATAATAAAAACAGATACATGGATTTTCCTGAAACTTGTTGGGAATGATAAGTAGGCTGCCTCAAAGTTATCACCATTGCCATATAGTACAAAAGTACAATTTATTCAATTTTGATAGCGCTAAACATTTTGCAGATGCTTGTCTCATAAGGTTTTGAAAAGGCCTGCACCTCCTCCACTGAGCCAGTTCATAGGGTGAAGGGAAAGTGGTGGCAGAGCATCAATGGCAACTACCAGAGGGGACTGTATTGTACCATACAGACAAAACTGTCTTCTCTGTTAGAAACCGAATTAAGAGAGACCACCAATTATTTTAATTTCAAATTCAACCTTAAGAGATGGCTTAAAGCAAACCAAACTTGTAATCCCACACCTATAATTAGAATGGCCTAGCCATGGTGTTCGTCAGGGGTTGGCCAGCACACAAGCACTCCAACTGCCTCCAAACTTGGCACAACATATCGGTCAGTGGTCTGGTTATTGGCTAGGCTTCTTTCCCCACCTTTAATGTATCATGGGTAATTATCAGCTCTATTTGTCACTGGTGTCATCTTTCATATTTTACTGTAATTTATTTGTCTCGTATTGTATTAGTAGTTATAAATCCACTTTTAACAGCCTGCTCAGGGACTAGTACTACAGATGAAAATAGCTTTTGACTTTTAACTCTGGCTCTGAAATGGATATGAAACCTGAAATGTTGATTAATGTGCACTGTCCCTGGTAAATAAATAATTGATTATTAACCTTTGGGTCAAATGATCAAAGGTCAAGGTCACACTCAAGGTCAAGGTAAATCGGATGGGTGGATTTTTATGAACCTTGGTGTAAATGATCAGTTGACTTTCCTGAAGAGATAGAGTATGTTGGTCGAAAATGTGCCCCCCCCCCCCTTTTTGTGATGTGTTTTTAACTAACCTTGCCTGTATGAGCTATGGGATATCTGAATTTCCCCTCGGGGATCAATAAAGTATCTATCTATCTATCTATCTATCTATCTATCTATCTATCTATCTATCTATCTATCTATCTATCTATCTATCTATCTATCTACCTACCTATCTATCTATCTATCTATCTATCTATGTCATGATTTTCATGAAATCATTGTGGGTGGGAATTATCAGTAGGCTCTGCCTGAAGCAATTATTTCTGGCAAAAGGATCAAAGGTCTTAGAATTTGCACACCCCTCATTGCTTTCACACAAATTATGTATTCAGCATTTGAACTATTGTACTGGATGAAAGTCATAGTTTAATTTCCTCAGTACACACCAGTATTGAAATGATGCCTCTGTGCTTCTCTTCAACAAGGTCACAGATGATCTTGTTGTTGAAGAACTGCACTGGCTCCCACTGGAGGATAGCAAAGCACATGGCAGAATGAAGCAATCAAGGAATGATGCACACAACCAATGGCTAATTATCAGTTCCTCAGTTGTTAATTTTACCTCAATATCCTCAGCCTCATACTCCTCTTGCTCAGCCTTGAGTGTCAGCTGGATGAAGAGCTGCTGCAGCTTCTCATTACAGTAATTTATACAGAACTGCTCAAAGCTGAATGGAAACAAGTAATGACAAATAGGCAAATTTCAGTGCAGTTAGTCAAGTAGAACAGAATAGTGAGCATTACATTAAAAGAGTTTAAAGACTAAACGAGTTCTATGAATTCTTCCTGAATGCCAGATGCAGCGCTTAACACTGGGTGATATATACATCTCACGTGCACGAGACGGATGTCACCCAGTGTTAAGCACTGCAGTGTCAAGCATATCATCTCAGTAAGTCAGGAATAATGCAATATAACTAACACATTTACTAACATGGTAAATGAAGAATCTTGATAAAGGCTGTGCAGGTCAGAATGTGAGGCAATGGCAGGGTGGACATAACCTACCTGTTTACGTAGAAAACCTCAAAGCCATATATGTCAAGAAGCCCTATAACGGTTTTCTTTGAGGGGTCCTAACAGAAAATGACACAAAAAGACTCAATCAATGGTCATATGGAGGCAGGCAATACATGCTTATATTCATTGATCTATTTACAGTTACAGTAAAGTTACTGTAATTTAAACTTCATACAAAAGAAAAACATGTGTGACAATGGCAACACTTTTCTCTGTTGAAATGACATCATTTTTGTTGAGAGAATCAGTTGGAGTGCGTCAAAGTATATATTAGCCTTTAATTCTCCTAACCTTATTCTCCAGGGATTCATTGATCCTATTGACCAGCCAGGTGAAGGTCCGTCCATAAATTGCTTTGGCCAGGGCATCCCTGGCATAGATGGCATGGTCTATTGTAAAGGGGGTGAGGACCTTTACAGTTCAAAGAGACAACGGATGTGTTTTAAATGATGAGTGACACTGAATGTCTGCTGAACCCTTTTAAACAAAGTTAGTCCATGTTAGTTTTTAATGCAGCTACGACTGATACAACCAGTTTTAGCCAAATTGCAGAGACTGTCACCTGATCTATTTTGGCTTCAATCTTCCTGTATGTTAGTCCCTCTTGGAGCATTTGTGGATTAACTCCTAGTAGCTATAGAGAAAAATGACACAAGATGTTCTTAAAAGAACACTGAACAATATTTTGTAATGATGAGAAATGACTGGACTTTATACTGTAGGCTTACTGTTGAGACCCAACCCAGCTCTGCATTGTTGTCCAAGGTGGCATAGCCTTTGCTATCACACTCAAACTGAACATTCCCTAAGTGGAGAACACTTGCAGCGATGCCAAACAGGTGCTGCATAGAAATAAATATTAGTAAACCGTTTCATAAAAAGTGGGAAAAGTGATCCATTGAAAACACACAACAGCATCTAGTATTCAACTTACATTAATGTTACTCTCATCAAAGTCAATGACCTGCAGTGCATTTTTGACCGTCTTCCAGTCATTTTTGTCGTTGATGGAAGCCACAGTGGCACACTCCCCCTGTCAGAAAGAAAAGCATGCATAGTAACAGATGAAACTGAGTCCATAGCAGTGTTAAGAAGAGAGAGAACATACTGTAATACAAAAGAATATTTGACTCCTATTTAACTTCCCTACACTGGTTGCATGTCTACTTTAGGATTGATTTAAAAAATGTACTGATTACGTTTAAGGCACTTTGCACTTCATGGCCTTGCTCCTAATTACATGTGTGAGTTATGAGCCTGTGTGCAGCCTGAGGTCCTCAAGTGGGAACTTGTCAGGGCTCTGGAATGACCTGCGTGAGGAGCTAAATCTTCTTTTAAGTAACTTCTTTAAAAAAAAAAAAAAAGAGGCATATTCATAGATTGACATTTGTTGTCATTTTTTTGTTTGACCCTCTTAATGTATTTCTTTTTTCTGCTTTTTAAAAAATAAATTTAGATAGACAATTATGTTTTTACCAACTTTTTCTCCCCAATTTGGTCGTTATGCCAATTCATTCCTCCCCACACACATTTCTGTGTTGTCACTGCTGTTGTATCCTACTGACTCACCTGCCAGTGAGGAGCCTCCATCGGGAGGACGTAGGCCGTATAGGGCCTTTGTCCTGATCCAACACTCCCCGCTGACAGGTGCCGCCCAGCCCGTAGGAGAACGTGCAATGACCAATATCACCCTCCCTGTTTTATTTCTTACTGCTCTTAATTTCTTTATACATGTATTATTGCCCTCATTATTGTGTGATTATAGTAGTTACTTTAACAGTTTTGTTCTTTGCTCGCACATTGCACACCTCTCTGCCTCTCTGCTCCTTTTTTTTCCCCATGAAGGAGTTTTCCTTGCCTGATTAAGGATCTAAGGACAATGAGTGTCGTTTGGTTTCTGTTTTATAGTTGTGTTATTGCTTGGCTTTGTTGAAAATAATTTAGATGTTGACATTTTATTGCTGATGGGCAAGGCAATGGGACAGTGCCTTCAATAGCTTCATACCTGACTAACTACTTCTCCAAAGTGAGTGACACCCACAGCCACAACACTAGAGGGAGCAACCATGATCTGGTACAACCCAATTTCAGGGGGAAATTCTCATTCTACTACTCTGCCACCAAAACGTGGAATGCCCTGACACCATCCATTAAAAGATGTAAATCCCTGGCTTCTTTCCAAATTGGCAAACATCTATCATGCAATTTCCATAGAAAGGATGTGTCATTCACTGACGCAGCTTTTCATTTTTGTCCTTTGTACATGTTGTACAATGTTTTGTATTTGTTGATGACATGTATTATTGTGTTGCTTTTCCCCAGGACATTTTTTGTGTTATCCTTTTAGCCTTAATGTCTGACTGTACCTTGTGCTGTTTACATTTCTGACTAAAGTATTTCATCAATCAATCAAAAACGATATAAAAATAATGTACAGTATAAACTCAAAAACAACTCTCACAGTGTAATACAGGGAGGACGGGATCGTTTCAAATTTTAGTTTTGCTCTTGTTAAGATTGGCCTCCTATTTACTTCAATTAATTCAATTTAATAATAGATCAGGAATGTGACAAAACCCCAAAAAATCTCAATGAATTCAAGGCTTTACAAGGTGTGTAATTGATAAGAAAAAATATTTTTTGGGGGTGAACTACCCCTTTAATAGATATATCATTATGATTATTATGATTATTATGATGATATGATTATTAAAGAGTTTCGTTGCACACACTTGTGTTAGGTAGTAGTAATGCTGGCAGTCTCTCTCCAGGCCCAGCTGGTGAAGCAAGTCATCCGTTCCTCCTTCCACCAGCTGGTAGAATATGTGGAAGTTCCTTTCTCCATGATTTTGATGCACCACCCTGGACTTCTCCAGCAGGTAGTTCAGGATATGACCTCCTACCGCATCCCCCTGTGAATAGCAGCATAACTCAAAAGCTTCATTTGACTAACTAGCCTAGCTTTGTCGTATGACCGGGTCACTCTTTCCGGCAATAAAATATAAATTTGTCTTAATGTGAAAAACTACAACCAAGCAATAGGACTACAAACTACTCTTGACCCCTACCTGGCCGTCAAACTGAATGTCCATATACTTCCCAAACCGACTTGAGTTGTCATTCTTCAGTGTTTTGGCATTGCCAAATGCCTGAAGGGAGACATAAGTATGTATATGAGGCAGAGTGGTAAGTATACAGTATGGCATGCTGTCTAGTCCTTAAATGAATGAGAAGTAAAAGCAACAATCAGACCTCTAAGACAGGGTTGGACATTAGCATTCTGTCCCTGACTGTATCGAGCAGAGTGGTACTGGGACAGCTGACGGCATAGAATTGTAGAATCTTCTTGGAGGCCTCTGTCTTCCCTGCCCCGCTCTCACCCGAGATGAGGATGAAGTGATTGTTGAACTCTGTGAGCATGGTGTGGTAGGCGTTGTCTGCGAGGGCGTAGCTGTAGCAAAACAAATCAAAGCAAACTCAATGATTCACAGGACAGCCTAGAGAACATGAGTTATTATGATGACCCACACAGAAATATACGTACTGCATCTAACATGCACTGTGAAGTGTGTACACACTCACATATGTGGTGGAAGCTCAAAGAAGTTGACACCCATGTAGAGATCCATCTGTTTCGGATTGTAGATATCCAGCTCTTTGTAGGGGTTGACAGACACCAGCAGAGTTCCGATATAGGTCTATCAATACAGTAAAAGAGAGTTTTTAAAAGAGGTTGAACATATGATGCACATGCATTGTTCGATAACAGTGTACTTCATTGTACACTTGCCAAAAATAATGATTTTCAGTTGATATATGTAATTTTTTTCCAGTAGAAAATCATTCGTTTTCGGCAAACAGGTTCTAAAACCATGTATGAATTGGAAAATAGTGATTTCCCAGACGCACATAGATGAGGTCTCCACTGAAGCGTTTCTTCAGGTTGTTGAAGAAGGACGTTTCTGTAGTCTCATCTAGGAGGACAAAGTCTTGGAGGCCCACTCGGTCCCTGGCAATAAGGGCCCCTTCCATATCCAGCTGACCCTGGGCAACAAGTGACACAAAGGTGTTAAAAGTTACAACTGTGCTTTTTTCCGTCCTACACCAAATCTCTTTGCCAAAAATAGCCGATCTACAAGCTCACAACACAGACGTTGTGAGCTTGTAATTATGCTGTTTTTGGAATGTTCCGCCGGGATAGGCATGCTGGGGTTCAAGTGGTTAAAAAGGCTTTATGCTGAATTCCTGAATTAGAGAATCATGTATATACGTATATTCCTATAATGATCTTTTTTCTGGATTACAGATTATAAACTGTTTAGGCTGATGAATATCATTGAATTCCTCATTCCTTCCTTCAAAATTATGATTTTGATTGGCTTCATAACAATGATATTAAAAATTCTCAGACATGTATTTTGATAAATGTGTCTGGATGAGTGAATGGGTGGCACCATAGGGGAGAACTCGGTTGAGAAAGCAGCAGAAAAAGCGCAAACATGGTCCCTGTTATTTCTATTGAATAAGGGGTCTAGAGGTCTTATGTGGCTTTGAGGCAAAGCCTGTGATTGTGCAGACGAGCAGACAGAAGCTAATGATCGCCACAGAGCACATGGGGATGTTGGCGAGCAGCCCACACGGTTCAGAGCTGACACACTGACCAACACACCACACTGTGCGAGTTGGAATAGCGGGAGAAAACAGCGGCACATTTAAGAGGCATATATAGTGGGAAAAATTCCACCAGTCTCTTTTGCATTCTCAACATCAACGCTTGGACCAAAGGTTTTCACTGCTTTTGTTGGTTTTGTGTCCTCTCTCTCTCTCTCCCTCTCTCTCCCTCTCTCTCTCTCTCTCTCTCTCTCTCTCTCTCTCTCTCTCTCTCTCTCTCTCTCTCTCTCTTCCCCCCTTTTGGAAGCAGAAGTCCTTTGATTCTCAACTCTCTCTGTAAAAACATTAAAAAAGATAATCCATTGGATCTAATTGACACAAAGCCCTTAGCACCCTACCCCTCCTTAGCCCCCTCCCTCCCCATAGCCCTCATTTCTTCTGAGAAAGGCCAAGTGTTTTTGTCCTGTAAATACCACGGAGCAGAGACAAAAAAGACGTTTTTAAAATGCAGTCTACAATCCATTACACATATTCCCCCTGCATATCCATTCAGTAATTATTCATTAGAAAACATTTAACGTCACAGTGAATTTCACACTGGGCAGTCGAAATACAATAGAGGAGATTTGGCCTATTTTGGGGTGAGGAGGAGGCGGTGGTTGGTTGTACAGAGGAAGGGTGAGGGCAAAGGAGGGGAGGAAGAGGGGGGCAGTATTTGTCTGATCTGAGAACCTCTGAAACAGGGCCGTCTTGAGACAACGGGACAGACTAAATAGTGCAGTAACGGTCTATGCCCCGCTGCTTGCTGTGACACTCATTTAGAGTGCCCTGAGGGTGAACAATAGGGGCTTGTTCTAAGCAATCCTGTGCTGTAATTTGGACTTCATTACTTTGCTCACACAGGGCCCCATGGAAGGACAGGGGAGGTTAGTCGGATGAGAGTTTTTTTTCCCACCTGTCAGCCTCCTACCCCCAATGCTCTCACCCCTCTCCCTAACAATGCCCCTCACCCCGTGTCCCCACCAATAACCCTCACCCGACCCCCTTCCCATAGCCCCACCCTCCCACCCCCCACCCCGCTTTAAGCCAATGAGACAGGTGAACAATATCATTGAAGGGACCCTATTTGAGACGTCAGAATCAATCTGGCAATGTGATGGTAGTGGTGATGGTTTGGGGTATCTGTGACACCCCCTTTCTTCATGGGAACAAACTTCTCTCGAGGCAGTGCAAGCAAACAATATGCAAGGACAGTGTGACTTAGGCTAGTGCTGTTTTCTTTCCCTTCACATGAGTTTACAGCAGATATTTTTTGTAAAGTTAAGTGAAGCATGCAATGGTAATGTTAATGTCACTGTGATGGTCTGGCAGAGAAACTACACTACATGCCATAGATACTGGGAGCAAGCAATGACAACAAAGCTGACTCTAAAAATAACTTTCCAGTTATATGTCTGAAACTAGGCTTTAATTAAAAAATAAATCCAAGTACATTGTATTATAGTGTTAATTGAACACTTAAAAAAGTCAAATCACATTTGCAGACAGCAGACATGATTACGCAATGTACCCAAATAATCCATTGTCAGATCAGGTGAATTGCCTTTGTTAGCTCAGAGCACAACCGATTGTATTTTAATTAAGAGATGGTCCCTCGTCTTGATCTAGAGTGTCAGTGTTGCTTGAGGCTGGGTGACCTCATCTCTGTGAGGGAGGAAGACAGCAGGGGAAGGGGAAGGGAGGGGAAGCTGCAGGAGACACACATGGAAGTGAGCTGACACTCAACTCCACAGCAGCAGACATAAGCCCGTAAGAGGAAAGTTTATCTCTAGGGTTATGTCTTACACTTTGACCCCATGTTGGCAATATCACTTGGCCCTTACATAATTTTACATCCTGGCTTCCAACTCAATCATAAGTACATAGGTTCTACTGACTGGGCTTCAATGCCACCCACAGAAATCCACACTCAATCATCCCTCCAGCAAGGTATAACTTAATATTCTTGTCACTGTGCAATGCACTGTTTTACAGCATTGTGATATCCCAAGATAGCTAAACAATGTTCACCTAGAGAGCACATACAGTAATAGTTTCCAACTTATGATGAATTAATTAAAATCAGAATCATACCTGCATGTTGAAAGCTGTGTCGGTAGGTCCTCAGGATATAGACTCAAGTAGAATTCAAACTAGAAAAGTCCTTGAAAAGTCATAGACTATGCCGTCCTCCCATGTCAGCATCCACAGAGACAATCTCTGTACCTGTAAATTCCACTTTTTATAAAAAAATAATAAGAAAACGAATATTTAGTGCCTTCTTCCCTGTGTAGCCATAGTCACTGTTGCTCATTCATTCACATTGCATGGCACTGATGCTGCTGTGTGGAGGCCTGCAGTCTCTCTTCCACACCATCCTGACCCTGACTCAGGGCACTGTGGGCCAGGTGCTTAATCATTCATGCTGTGGGGGGTGGAGGGACAGGGAGATCTTATTCAGTGCTTACCTGGATATCTACTGCTCTCTTGAGTGTAACATAAAGATGCAGAAACAAGATCCAATGGAGACCAGCTCAACCATGCATCGTGGCTTCTATTGCCCCCTTCTCCTTGTCTCTCCATGGTTCTGCCTAACATTACGTCACAAGTCCCCAACTCTCCCTTTTGAAATGGTCTAGATCTGGTTACTGATCTTTGATTAGATTGGTTCATTACAGGCTGATCACGAACTCCGTTACTCAGCAAAACGGTGTCAGGTCAACACCATTATTTCATAAGGTGCTGTGATCTGCAAATGCTCTGTGTCACTATAAAAGAAAGTTGGACCGATGCCAAGCAAATAATATGGCTCAGAAGGAAAGGTTGATCAGAACAGTGATTAAGAACAGTTCTGCACAATTGCCATAAAATACAATGATGCCAGTTTACAATGTCTAGGATGTCTGTTGGTTTCTGATTCGGACTGTGGGTTAAATGAAGTAGAAATGTATACACATACAGGTATAGTAGAGTATGGTACTTTACATATGGTTCTGTTGTTTTCAGCTTAAAAACAAAATCATCATTTATTTGTGTAAATAAGGAATCAGTCACAAGCACTTCGTGAAACTGGTCAGGGTTGTATTTTCTGGCTGTTCGAATCCAAAGAAAACCAAACTGTGTGATTATATTAATTACATCTTCTAACACAAATTTATTACATGGATTATCTTGAATGATACTCTTAAGGTAACTGTGGGTCCAGATCATTAGGACTTGCGGTGCGGGAGGAGTAAATGGTTTACGTCTGTAACCTGGTAACCTACAGCAGCAAACACACACTGGTGTCTATTTTCTGTGGCCTGATGACCTAAATTGAGAGAAAGATCATGTTTCTCTCAATTTAGGGTAGTAAGGAATGTTTTCAGTAAGATGGACATAATGGATGCTCAGTTCAGTGTTCAAACCATTTGAATTATTCACTCTCTACTCTCCAGAAAAGTTGTCAAGGTTACCTCTGCCCTGACCCCGCCTCTTCCTTTACCCAGTAGCCCAGCAATGCTTGTCCAATCTTAACAAGCTTTGTGCTACCCACTGGGCTCTGATTCAGCACGAGACCCGGCAAATCCAATTACACAGGAGTCAGAGAGGTTGATTTTCCCATTATAGATTCCATGCTGAGAATGAGAGCTGATGTGATAACACTCACATCACACCATTACTGCCCAGTTTCTCTTGTATTTTCCTTCTCGTTTCCCGTTCTCTGCCGTCTTCTGTCTATTTCTCATTCTCTCTCTCTCTCTCTCTCTTGATTCTCTCTTCATATATCGATTCCCAATGATTCTTTCTTTTTCCCCTCTGTTCATTTCTTCAGCTTTCTCCTTCTTTCATTGTCCATTATTCTAATTTTTCAGGGCAGCGTAACAAAGGCTGGGCCTCCATCACATCAGTTACATCTATTAAAGTGGGTCAGTAGTAAGATTACTTCACGCTACACATTGGATGCCTTTTTTTACTTCCACATTATTTCTCTTTCTCAACAAACAAAGAAGATATGCATGACATTCAGTTGTCTATAATTGTGATTTCTTATTAACGTATTGACGTAAGGCTCTCCTTGTGATTATGAAAATATCTGTTTTAAGAAATATATGATGTCAGATTTACACGTTTCAATTCTTTCGACAATCGGCTCTGTGCATAACTGTTGTCTCAGTTTTTATACGGTGGCTTACCTGTTTCCTGTCCCAGTTAATTTTCCCATAGCTTGGCTTTATTGGCTCAGCAGCAGGTTTGAACTGGAAACACACATGACACTTTCACATGTGTTTCCAGTTCAAATCTGCTGCTGAGCCAATCAAACGAAGCTATGGGAAAATGAACTGGAATAGTAAACAGGTATTGCCACCTTCTGAAATCTGGGACTACAGTTATGCACAGAGACTATTTTCTTTTCAATCTTGTGAGTGCCAATATCCATGTACACAATTGGAATAAAATGCATGTGGGTAAAACAGCAAAATTAATTTAAAAAATAGTGAAACTGAGTGCACAGAAATTGAAACAACTTGACTTGGGGATGTCTGCGTGCTGTCCGTCTGGGGAACTCAGTGCCTGCTGTGCCAAATGAAAAGGTCAGTGGAGGATGGTTGTCTCTTGGATGGTGGCGCGCTTGCACTGACTGTGAAAGAGGGGAACTTTTGTCTCATGTTGACCCTTTTGGTCAGTTAAAAGGTTCCTAAAGAACAGAGGCTATATGGTCTTGACCTATAGGTCACTCAAAGTTCAACACCACACTGACCTCTTCAAATCTTTTAAGATCAGGTTTTCTGTGATCCTTCAGTACAATAGCGAACAATTATCCTTCAGATATACAGTAAAGTCTGGCGGTCCCTCTGAGTACTGTCATCTGCAAAGTTAACCAGAAGACTATCAAATCTGCAAGAGATTTTCTGCTTGATCAACAGAATCGGCTATTTGTTTGATTGATTGAATACTTTATTAACAGTTTGCAAAAAGTACAGAGGTACAGTTATACAATAATGCTAAAAGGATAACACAAAAAGTCCTGAGGGCTTGTTTCCATTGTGGTCCTGTGTATTCAATTAATCAAGACATAATAAATACTTACAGTACAATACTATACAAGAGATTATCAATACTAGGAGCAGTAAAAGTATATTTACAGAAAAAGAGTGGGGGGTCATTTCTTATGGCAAGCTAAAGGACTTGTCTAGGTCCAGTTGCAAATTGCAGACAGGTGCTCTTTTATGGCAGGTTTGAAGGACGGTAGGGAGTCGCACTTTTTGATGGCTGCAGGGCATTCCACATTTCGGTGACATAATAGCATAATAGTAATTCCCTGGAGCTCAGCCACTGTCTGTCTGTCTGTCTGTCTGTCTGTCTGTCTGTCTGTCTGTCTGTCTGTGGTGCTCATTCTTGTTAAAGGTGTCTTTTGGTTGTCTTTTGACTTTTGCAGAGCCTAATTTAAATGTCGTTTTACACTTGATAATTGTTGGGTGATTATAACATAGCTTAATAGTAATACTATTGGCAGTTCCCACTTATAAAAAAAGGAGTAAAAGCATGAAAATATGTACAATAAATAGAAGAAATCCTAAGTTATTGATTGATTGATTGAGTGAGTGAGTGATTGATTGATTGATTGATTGGTTGATTGAATATTTTATCGACGTGTATACAACGATTACATGGGTGTGAAAACAATTTACAGTTTGTCACAATTTAATATATCATGGCTTGTCATTGTCGCATTCCTTATCACTCCTTGTGAGTACAATGAAATTAGTTTGTAAATCTTCTGCCTGATTAACCTCTTGCAGGGAAACCCAAAGTCTTTGGGCCACTTCCTATCCTATCAGGATAAAAAACTTAATCAGAGAAACAAAGGCTCTGGCAGAACACTGATGCTGCACCTTGGCTAAGCATGGCTGACAGCAGCTTCCTATCTGTGGCCAGGAGGTCGCTCTGGGTGACATGTCGTTCTGGGGGGGACACTGTCTCTTTGCCTGGAGAGTAGATTAGAGGGTGAAGTGACCTCATTCTCAGAGGGGCCTGATGTGTTTTTAGTAAACACTTTGTATAAGACAAAAACATAGCCCACAAACATTGATCCTCCCTCAGACTGCGATTCCATTGTTTTGCTGTTACTCCTGAACAGACATGACAGAGGAATGCCAGTACTATGTGATGCTAAGCTGTGGGCAGTTCTCCTCTGCTCTCCAACATCAATAGGTTGATAGTCTTTACTTAAATGCACTGAACACTTGGAGCCATCACGACAGTACTATAAATGTGTATCATTGTCCAGCCTATCACAACTAATAACAGTAATAGTAGATTAATACATAGGTATTTTATTATTATTATTATTATTATTATTAGCTATTATTGTGAGTAGGCCTAGTGGTAGTTTCATCAACATCACCCCCCCCCCCCCCCACACACACACACACACACACACACACACACACACACACACACACACACCTCATTTTTTCCTGTTCACCTCGAAAATTCGCTTGTAAAATACTTGAAATAGGTTATACGATCTGGTAACACCCACCCACCCATAGAACAAACATGGGTATTGATAGAGTTAAACAGTGTATTTTGTCGACAATATTGATATATAGCCTATGCCATCATATCCTATTTTAGTGTGCCGTCTTGGCATAACTCAAGTTTGCCCACCAATCTTATGATTTTATTAAGTTTGAGGTTGGACAAAACTAATCCTAGTATCAGTTCTCTCCTTTCCTCTAGAGACTGCATGTGTTTTGAGCTGTACAGAGCGCAGGCCCTCCAAGGTCACTGATTATCTCTGGAGGAATATAATAACAGCTCATTGGAGTTAACTTGACCATCTATGACAAAGCAACAACACCTCCAGCGACGCCGGTCAGAGTTGAGGTCTACGTGTTGTTTGAGACATTTGGACGCTGTTTGTCCAAGATAAACTGTCACACCATCTTGCCATCTTCTCTCTCAACCTACGAGCAAGGCTCCTCGTGGCCAGATGTCATCGTCAGAGCTGATAACAACTTCATTTGTGTATAACTGTTGTGATCATTGACTGTTTAGTCAGAGAGATATTTTTGCTGTACGGTGCCTCGTGGATTGATTCTTTCTCTTAATACAATGTCAACCTTTTAATTTGAGAACCGGCCTGTGTCTGTCTTTGATTTCGTCTCATCTTTTTTACACTGGGGTTTTCAGCTGTTTAACTACAAATAGTTTGAATTAACATAGAGTAGGATTTACGACCCTTTATCAACTCTATTAGGTATATTTTCCTTCTACAGCACTGCCACCCAAGTGTGGAATGACCTGCCCCAACAACCCTTAACATTTTTGGATCACTGGCTTCCTTTAAAACCGTCCTGAAAATCCACCTTTCAGGAGGTCATTATCACTTCTCCCCATGAAAGGTGTTTACCCCCCCCCCCTTTTTTTTTATCCCCCCCCCCTTTCTACTCTGTACATATGTTATTATCTATGCTATATTGATAAATTGAACATATAGCACCTCAATGGAAACAAGTCAGTGGTCACTGGACTTTTTTTGTGATATCCTTTTAGACTAAGTGTTTGATTGTAAATCCTTATTGTATACTCCTTAACTCCATTTCTGTCTAATGAAATATTCAATCAATCAATCAATCAATCAATCAATCAATCAATATGTACACTAGTAGATGACCAACTGATTAAGAATTAGCCCTAAATCTGGAGGGGAAAAAAGGAGGAAAAGAACGGGCTCTAGGACCTACAGCATCTGGCTCTTGGGGATGGACTTATTTTTGTCCGTTACATTCATGCATGTAATCATTGATTGTGCCTATTGTGACAGGGCGGTTTACCATCTGTAGTGTCCCATGAGGGTGACACTGCTGTCATTGGCTCTTTCCCCACAGACTTCAAGGAATTTCTCTTTAATTTCCGGTTGCAAACTTCTTTAAAAAAAATGGACTTCTTATATTAGCCTACCCCATGTAAGAAAGCATGCATAATGGCAGTAGGCCTGGCCTACACTTCGTCCACTTTTATCTCAGTAACCTGTTGTCCATCAAAATCAAGCACGTAGCTAAAAGTGGAGGCTATTTAACCTATATTACATCCTAGTAAAAATCTAGTTTGCGTGTCACTAGTTTGAAGAGAACCTCATAAGCCACTGGTTCTCAAAGTGGGGTCCGGGGGCCCCCAGCGGTCCTTGGGGGGGGGGGGGGGGGGTTCCAGGGGGTCCCCAGCCAAAGTAGTTAATATAGAATCAAAATCATTTTAACCACTTCATCAATTCAAAAATAGCAGATATAGGCTACAATCTCACAGCGCGTCACTTAGTGCTGTGTTGCAGCTTGTATCTGTTATTTATTTTATTATTATTTTTTAGACAACGAAACATTTAGATTTTTTTCAAACACAAATCTTCTCTTCTAGGGGTCCCTGGCACCAAAACCTTTTCAGATGGGGGTACATATCAATTTGGGGGTCCACTCCTTGGTACAAAACCAAGTTTGAGAACCACTGTAAGCATAGGCTACAGCAGCGCCCTTCTTGACAAGTGTCAGCTTTGTTGCCTGCCATGTCTTTGGCTCTAGCAGCCCCCCCCCCCCCCCCCCCCCCCCCCCCCGCCTCCCCGTCCGCCGCCCTCCCTACGCGCCACCCCGGTTCTTTTTCCCACTGTTGAGCGGGGCAAGACGCGGGTGCAGCGGCGGGAAGCAAATGATCTACAAGCACTTCCCTAAAAAAAGTTCACATTCACACACAGACGCCACAAGTAGCCAGTCTAGCGACTCACATCTGACAGACAGAGGGACCCCACTTGGAATTAAGCTACGCAGTCAGGAACACTGTGGAAGAAAATGGATAACCCCTGTTGTTATAGGCAATTTTTTGTTTAGTTTTGAGGTTATTTTCCTTTATTTTGTCATTCCAAAATTACTGGAACTTTTTTAATGAGCACAGTCGATGAAAGCTTTTTTAAGACAATATTTGTAATAGCTTATTATAGGCCTATTAGGCTATTATTTGTTTCAGCACTATTCAAAAGCCGGGCAAGGTTGGCCTGATTTCTACCATAGGCCAGTAGAGACACGCACCTGTAGGACAACTCATGATCCGCAAACGATCATCTAGTATCAGTTACCTAGTAGCCATAAGTGACCTGACTAAACGGATGGATGAAGTACTAAATAACCTTATGCTTTGACTGAGCTTTCTCTGTAAGCTGTGGACGGGCTGGATACATTGGAGAACATCATCACAAGTGACAATAACAGCAACACAAGAACCAGAATGCAAAAGAGCACTGCGAACTGACGCTTTTTGTATCAGGCCTACTAGATGAGGAAAGTGTCAATTTCCTGGAGTAGTGCACCTGCAGCAGCATTGCGTTTACAGCCAGTGGTGTAAAGTAACTAAGTACATTTACTCAAGTACTGTACTTGAGTTCAATTTTGAGGTACTTTTACTTTACTGGAGTATTTCCGATTTTCAATACTTTTACTTCTACTCCACCACATCTCAGAGGCAAATATTGTACTTTTTACTCCACTACAATTATTTGAAAAATTAAGTTACTTTGTAGATTTTTATTATTATTACAAAACACATTAAATATACATTAACCACTTCAGCCATATACATTTCGGCCATTTGAAAAGCTCACAACATTATGAGCTTGTAGATCTGCTATTTTCAAATGATCTTTTCGACATTTTATACATTTGAAAACTTGTGAAATGAGACAATTTCAATAACGAGTACTCTCTACTTTTTGTATTTTAAGTACATTTTGATACCAATAGTTTTGTACTTTTACTCAAGTAATGTTTTTATTCCGGACTTTTACTTGTAACAGAATACTTCTACATTGCAGTATTGATACTTTTACTCAAGTAAAAAAAATCGAGTACTTTTTCCACCACTGATTCACAGCAGCTGTCAGACTGTTGGGAGATCCTGCCCCCTGAGCGACTGGAACCTCGGCTGAAGTGGGTACTGCGCATGACAGAGTGCTGGACAGCTCCAGAGAGGGAAATTTAAAAAGGGTTTTGGTGAATCAAGTGCAGCAACAGTCCAAATACAGTACAGGGGCACAGGATCGGCTCACTCTTTCTTCAATATCATCTACGACAGGTGATATGTTGTTTTTGTCTCTTTCTTTTAGCATAATATTTTTGTTATGGCATTGTTATGTTAATTAACACAGGAAGCTATTGTAATTTTAGAATGATTTTCGGCTGGGAAGAATTTATGAATACTTGATCTTCAGCCATTGTCATTCTAACCTGGGTGAACTGAATGCAATCATATTATTTTTTAATGCACCCATTGATTTATGTGCACATTTTATAAAGCTATAGTGGATATTTTATCCTATAAATAGGCTATTAAGGAACTTAGATTACAGAAGTCTAAGGGAGCAATAAGCATTCATACTACATTCTATAACAAAGCAATGCTGAAACAACCATAACCTTGATATGGGGCTTATTATTGAAAATATAGCCTACTAAAATATGCTCATCTTAAATTGTATTCAACATACAATTATATTTTTGCGTGTATATATATATATATTTTTACAACTCACTTGTAGCATGTGTATTTAATCCTGGTTATATACTTCTATATTCAGTGTGTTTATTTGCCATTTTATTATGGCCACAGTGTTATTAAAATTAGCAATATTAAAACACTGTCATATACCGGCTGTACATTTCAGTTGTACCTCTCCTTGAAGACATGACCTAAACTGTTACATGTTTCTTTATATGATTTCAGAGGTATCATAAATAAATAGGAAATGATAGAAGCTGGGATTTCAACCAGGATGTCAGGAATAATTGAGAATGCTGGGCATCACCCATCTCCTCAAGACTACAGGTAAGACCCCTGATGTATCCTGTTATTGGACTTATTGGAACATTATTAAAATATTTGTTTGCCAAAAGTGGACTGAACTACCCTGCATATCTTCAAAAACACTCAGGATTAAAACTGACCAGAATACAAAAGAAAAGGCATATTTATGGTAATCAAATTCCCAAAAGGTGTTTCCAAAAGTGTCATGGAACAAATTGTCTAACCTCACAATGTTAAATCTAAAGGTAGATAGACAGCTCTTTTTGTGCGCGGGGGGTTGCATGAAAAAGGAGAAAGAAAAAGACTGCAGAATAAATGATTTTCAGTCTGAATGGATCTGTCAGAAACCATCAGCTCTGTTTACACTCCCGCTGTCGGCACACGGAGAGCCTGAGCCTCTTGGGCTGCCGGCTCGGGAGAGAGGGGGCTCTCCGGGTCACCAGTATGAAGAAGTGGTTCCCAATTAGAAAAGGAGGGACAGAGAGAGGGAGAAAGAGGGTGTGTGGGGGAGAAGAAGGAGGAGGTGCAATATTTAGTGTTGTTGAAACTCTGGGAAAACTTCTGACTGGATGAGAGATGGCGAGAGACATGCTTTGCATCATTGAGCAATTTCTTTACCGTAGGTTTTGGCCTTGGAGGAGTGTACCCCGGAACTATCAAAAACATCTTGTGTCGTAATATTGTCTTGTGCCGTGTGGGACATTAAAAAACAGTATAAGTGGTCCCATCACACAAGATAATGGTCTCCTTCTTATAAAACCAATATAAAAGAAGAAGCTGCTTTTAATAGCAAATAAAAATTAATTCATAGAATATCCTCAACTTTTTAAAACTGTGTCTTTTTATATTCCATCATAAAATTAACATAGTATCTTTTTTCCGATTGCATTTTTACTTGTACAACTGTTTTAGATTAGATCATTTTATGTGTTTTATTTTATTTATTTCTTGAACACTGCATGTCAGAGATGACATAAAACACACCTGACATTAAAGTGAGAGAGAGACAGAGAGAGAGAGAGAGAGAGAGAGACCACAGAGACACCATGTTAGTTGTCCTTTCACGAGGACTTAAACAGCCAATAATCATTAAAAAAATCTCCCACTAGCCCTTGTAATTTGTTTATGGACATGTGCTGATTCCTGGCTGCAATGATGTCATTTATTTGGATGGTAGAGGGAGTAAGCACTGAGGCCTGCCGCCTGACCCCCAACAACACAGACACCCCCTCTGGTCTAGAGGCTCTGTTGGTTTCCCCATTAGGGGGATGGGGACTGAAGGGGGATGGGTTGGGGCCAGTGTAGATGGAGGCTGGAAAGGGACAGGGAAGCAGATGGCATCCTATTTGTCCCTCTTGTGTGAGGCCTGTCATTCCAACAGATTAATGCAAGGGCTGGTTAAGGAGAAAAACGGTAGAGACAATCAAGGAAGGGTCTGGGGAAGACAATGGAGACACGTGCCACTGGGCAGATTTGTCGTTTGGGACACAATAGGTGATCATTTTTCAATAGACAAGGCCAACTGTTGCAGGCAACATGTGCTGCTGTCCCATGTTTCAAACGATCCCTCTAGGCTGTTTACTTATGATTCAGCCAATGGTTACAACGGGACCATGGTCACCTGACACAGGGTAGATTTTTTTTATTTGGGATTTTGTGTATGTGCCGGCGTGCGTGTGTGTGTGTGTGTGTATGTGGAGTAGGGGGGGGGGGGTTCTACTGCACTGTCCAGAGACCCATAAAGTAACTGAATAGTGTGTGTTGTCATAGCGACCCCAATTACTAAACCCCTCTACAGTAAAGTGTGTGCAGAGGACTGGAGAGCATTCAAGAGGATTCCTGTCTTTTCTTTCTTTTTCTTTGAGCCCCACTGCGTTAAGTAATGAGTGAGAGATGATCAGACCTGATGCCACATTTATCCTCCTTCTTAGCACTGTTATTTTTATTTTGGTATTATATAACTATTGATTGCTTGGGAAATTATCCCTAAGACACAACATGAATTTCTTGACGAAATGTTTAGGAATTTAAAAACATAACAAAAACACAAAAAAACATGAATCTATTGATTTTTAAAATTATATTTTTTTACTGTAAAGTTGATCTAAAACCCTGCATTGTTGATATTTACTGTTGCTGTGTAACAACACTTGTGGTTAATCTTCTTATGGCAAATCCTGGCATGGCACGGCTAATACATGGCTCAATTGAGACGCTTTCACCTCTACTTCGCTAGCTTTGGGCTCATTACAGTGGCTTTGACTGTGAATAACAAAATGTTCTGTGAAGTGTTTAGATTTAAATTCCACTTGTAGTCTGTGTGTCTAAGCTGTTGGCTGCCCCCCCCCCCCCCACCCCCACCCCCACCCGTCCTACACACCCCACCCCATCCAGGCTTCTGACCACAGACCCCTCCCAGCTGAGAGACGAGGACCTCCCAGGGGACCTGCAGTCTCTGTCATGGCTCACCTCCGTGGATGTCCCCCGGCTGCAGCAGATGGTTGATAGTCGAGGCCACAGCAACGGGCCCTCTCAGGGAAGTCTGTTGGACCAACAGACAGGTGAGGATGACACGATGGGGATACACAATATAACAAAAGGAACATAGCAAATAACAAAAACAAGCAAATAAAAAAAGATATAGCCCATAGACAAATGCTAATAGAAAACAAAAAATGCTCTGGCAATTGGCAAAATCCAATGTAAACCAATATGAACTAAAAACATTATAATATAATAAAAACAATTTTACAGCTCAGCTGAACAATATGACCATGACTGGAGGACAAGGCTCCATGATCCATCTCCAGAGCAACATGCAGCACAGCCCCCTGGGAATCAACGTCATCAATGCCCATAGTGGAAGTGTGAGTTGTAACAGCCCTGCATGGCATTTTTATTTATTTATTTGAAGTGGATTTTATACAATAACGTTTTAACGTTAACGTTTTTGGGCCTATTTCCACAGATGTCTCCATATTCCATGAACGGGCAGCCCTCCCCAGGATACCAATGTTCTACCTCAGCCTACCAGCCTACACCCCAGCAAGTGTTCTCTTTAACTCAAGCTGGACAACAGGTACCTCACATGCCTTACCTTTAAGTTGAAGCACTTGATGTTGCTGCCTTATTGCCTCTGTAATCTCAAATCAGCATAGAGAATGCCAATCATCAATTTTCTTGATTTCCTTTCTCCAAGTGTTCACCTGCTGGACTTTATAGCAATGTCTCTTTCAACAACCAAAGTCTATTCACGCAACCTCGCCTGGCTCCACAAAACCAGGATCTGCAGCCCAAGTCTTTCCCCAAACCAATCTACTCCTATAGGTGAGCTTTAACAATCCTCTCTCAAAATATATCATAAATAAATTCCACGTATAGGAGAAATGGCATAACAATTATTAATCTTTCCTGGTGAATTTTCTTCAGCTGTTTGATTGCGATGGCTCTGAAGAACAGCAAAACAGGCAGCCTCCCCGTCAGTGAGATCTATAGCTTTATGAAGGAACATTTTCCTTATTTTAAGGTAAAAGAAAGTACATCTCTGTTGCTATAAGCACAAACCCAAAAACAATAGGTGAGATGATTTCATTTAATTAAAATATCTGTCTTTCTTTTCATTCTAGACTGCACCAGATGGATGGAAGAATTCAGTCAGGCACAACCTGTCCCTTAACAAATGCTTTGAGAAAGTGGAGAACAAGATGAGTGGCTCATCCCGAAAGGGTTGTCTATGGGCACTGAACCCTGCCAAAATTGACAAGATGGAGGAAGAGATGCAGAAGTGGAAACGCAAGGACCTCCCAGCAATCCGCCGCAGCATGGCTAACCCTGGTCAGAATTTGTTTGTTTGAATGTAATCAGGTCTTGCACCCAAACAATGTGTGACGAAGTTCAGAGATCCATCAATTAACAATTTACATAATGAAAATGACTAGACGATGGTTGTCTGTCAATTTGATAGATCTACTGTAACATGCTTCCTTGCAGATGAGTTGGACAAACTGATCACAGACCGTCCAGAGAACTGCAGACGTAAGGCTATGGAGTCAGGTATGACACGGGTGCCCAACTGCCCAACTGGCCTTCCTCTGTCAGTCCCGACCCAGATGCAGCCTCAGCCTATGGTGACCCTGTCCCTGCAGTGCTTACCCATGCACCAACACCATCACCTTCAGGCCCAACTCCAGGCCCAGGCCCGCCTGGCCCCCATGTCTCCAGCCCCTGCCCAGACGCCTCCGCTCCACACTGTACCTGACCTTTCCCATAGCCCACATGCCCAGCAGCCTAGCAAGCAGCCACACGATTTCTACAGTCTCCATGGTGATACAAACACAGAGGTGGATGCATTGGACCCCAGCATCATGGACTTTGCTCTACAAGGTGCGGTCTTTTCTCAGTTTTTAATTTGTTTGCAGTTTGTTGGTTAAATGTTTGCTAAGTCACAAATCATCTCATAAATCTGACACAATCCATACTGTTTTCCTGAGCTGTAGTCCAGACACTTACAGTACCTGTGCTATTGTCTCCTCAGGTAATCTGTGGGAGGAGATGAAGGATGATAGCTTTAACCTGGATACACTGGGCACCTTCAGTAACTCGCCCCTTCGCCTATCAGACTGTGACCTGGGAACAATTAATCTTCCTCCTGCCTCTGGTGGAGGAAACCTGCCTCTTTCGGATGTACAAGTTACAGGCCTCTACACTACCTACACTGCCCTGGACACCCTCTCGTCTCAGTACATGGGCACACCAACCAACAGCAAGCCCATTGCCCTGCTTTAAAACCAGATGAAAAAATTGCCCGGGAGCTTAACTGTCACGCATTATGAACCTTTTCTGTTTTTGAAGAATCAAAATGATTCAGATATCTATGGATATGCATGACTGTCCACAAAGGAAGTCTGGATTCCAATCCTCGCATTTGTTGTACCAGTAATAATATAAATGACTGGATACTGTTACCTGGATAACAGCGAATCCAGGAAATATCTGGGGAAAGGTAAAAAAAAAAGAAAATCGATGTTAAATCATACACATAGAGCTCAAGATGACATTATAATTGGGGATAAAAAAGCTATGTGAAAAAATACACATGTATTACTTTGCCAAGCAAAGACTAAAAGCCTGTGAAATAAAAACAACCTGTATGGAGGATTACGATCAAGTTGCTATCCACCAACCTTTGTACCACTCTGTGTATACGTCCTGTCGTTCCTGTAGCTTCGCGTCCTTTGTCTTGTTTTGTGCTAGAAAGAATTACTGTGGTGTTTTATTTATATTTATAAAAGAAAAGGCAGCTAGAGGAGTGATGATTCTATCAAATGTTTTACTGTATATATTTGAATGTTAATCTCTATTTCCACAGAAAAGCTTTCTTTGAACTGCATTTACCCACTTCTTCCAAATTGCAAATGTGTGCCAATACTTTACTTTGTGTGAGTTGTTAACTAGCATCTCCTGATTCCACACATTTCACCCTGTGATTAACATGTATGAATGTCAGGATGTACATTATGTTCAATGACTTGCCCATAATAAAACCAAAATGGGTAAAAATAAAATAAAATAAAGAAAAGCTGCTTCTTTTGCCAACAGAATCACATTTATTAACAAACAGCTTGTTAAGGCGAAATACAGTAGATCTGAGATTTTGCATACATTACTAGTATTTTGTCTTTACATTCTTGGCATCACAAAATAATCATGTCTATACTTTAAAAAAAGATTTACAAATCAAAAATAGAAGCAATGTTTGTATATCATTTGGTTAACAAAAGAGAATTCACTATTGCCGGACAAAAACAAACTGAAATGAAATGGCATTGAAAAGAAACTAAGATGGACAATGCAGTCCATTGTCAAAAATGAAATGAAATATGAAAATTATAATAACACAAATACTGGACAAGAACATAGAACATTATTTTACCTGTCACAATTATATTTAAACATCATAATACTCTTATGACCGTTTAATGCATAAATGAAAACCATTTTCAAGTTTCTAGTTAAAGCTCTAGGACCAGTGGTTTCACAATGTTGTATCATCCTCCTCAAACCAACAGAGTAAAGATATTACAAAATTAAATATTTCATTTATCCTCTGTAGTGCAAAAGACCCAGTCATTGTTTAGTTTTCTTTTATTTTTGTTCAAATGTTGTCTACATTCAAAGACGCCGTTTCACCAACACACAACTTAAAAAATTATCATCAGCACCCAACTATGAAAACTTTGTGTGTTACACTAGTGAAGGTTGCCAGCATTTAACTAGCAATAAGAGGTTGGACACAATACTGATAAGGCACATTTACCCCCACACACTGAGTATCCTTATTATGATATGACATGTAGTAATGTACACATGCAACCAATGAAATGCTGTAGGATAGACTGTAGCCCAGACGAGTACTGCTTATTCCTGGACTGTAGATGGCTGACCCTATGACTCTTTGCTGTTGTAGACAGCATTGACATTTAATGTCATGTACAGTGGCAATTGTGAAAACATTTGTGTGCAATTTGTAGCCCTTGTCATTATCCTGAGTTTTTTTCTTTTCTTTTTTTTTTTTGGCATACATTGTAATTTGTTCTTAAAAATCTGTGAAAGAAAAGCAGGTAACACTGTTACCTGCAGGCTAGAATAAGAAACTCCATCATGGTGAATTATCATTTGGTCTGCCAACTTAACTTGTGCTGTCCATAGTTGCAAGGAGATGGGAGATCTTTGCCCGCTGGGATGGAGAGATGTTTTGGCTCATGTGAATAATGCAGTCCATGGCTATCTCAGGGTTGTCCTCCACCAGGCTGTGTCACAAAATAAAAAAAATAAAAAACATTTAAAAACATTAGTAACAACATAATCTCTCAAGACAGATTCTGCTAACAGCATAATCTGTCAACACCACTGCCCTAAGCATGTAGTGTTGTTGTTAGTAGGAATAAACGCAGAAGCAACCAGGAGGAAGTGGACTAAGAAAGAGGAGGAGTTACTGTTTTTACACAAAAAAGGAGGTGGTACCCCGAGAGGCAAAAATAAAGGGGAAAATTATAATATATTTTTCCTTTTTTTTACCGAATGGGTTCCCAGATTGGTAACAACATAACCTTTGAACTGCAACAAAATATAGCAACAGTGGTTAAAGGACTGGACAGTAGAAAAATAATTATATGTTTCATTTTTAAAAGATGTATAGAACGCAATATAATTTATTTGGAGCTACAGAAATAATAACCATTTCAACCATGTGTGTGAGTGTGTGAGTGTGTGTGTGTGTGTGTGTGTGTGCGTGCGTGCGTGCGTGCGTGCGTGCGTGCGTGTGTCTCTACCTGCGGATATGTTTCAAAGTGTAGTCCCTTTTCAGGTACTTGATGTTCTCACGGATGGCTGATCGTGTGCCATCCTCCTTTGATAAATGCTTTTCAAGCCACTCTACAACAGCTTGGTTACTGTCCCAAAGGTAGGCCTGGGTGACACAAAAACAACAATAACAAAATGGAGGGATAAGCGCTAAAAATAGAACATGAGCAACAGGGCAAAACCTGCATATCAGCATTGATTGTTGGACACATAGCAATCACTGCAGTAGAAAATATAAATTATGTCATCACTCTACCTGATCCTTTGATTAATGTTCTATTTGATCAACTTGGTATTCCCATTTTGGGTGACCCTGCTTCTGGACCCATTTTGGGTGGCTCTGCTTTATCTACAAAGCTGACTTCTGGCCACCACTTTGGCAAGGAATATGTTGCAGTATTAATTGAAACCCTGTGAATTAATTTAGCTAAATTATTTAAAATCCAAACTGAAAACGTTAGAAGCAGATTCCTTAATATGTCAATGTTTTTTATCTAGTTATGAAATGGACTCTCTTTTGAAGTGTGAATTATTAAAATGTTGTCTCCTTTTGTGTGAACATGAACCGTAGCGTCTCTATTCTGGGGGCGAAGATAGCTCAATGTTCGCCAAAGAGATTTGGCGTAGAGGGGGAAAAAAGGAAGGGATCGAGTACAGAGCTCTGGGGGACCCCGGTCAATTAAGTATAGGGTTTAAGTGGTTAATTATGCTTCTGCCTGTCTTGGCCAGGTCTACCCCAAAAAAGAGGTGGTGACAATCCTGGTTAAATAAAGGTGGAAAAAATATAAATAAATAATGTCATCATCAGCACAAGTTATGTTGCTGTCTCAATACTTCTATTTAGTCCAGGGGCCAACACTGATATTTTCACAAATTGGTACCACCTAAGGTGACCGTAAAGTTTTTGTATTTTTGTCTTCCTACATGTCTCTAGTTTATATTTTGGTATGATAACCCTTCCAATCTTGCAGCTTAATGGCAGTTATCACTACCTACCGGCTAATGTATCCGGTAGGAGACACAAAGTAGAATCTTTGTGTCTCCTACCGGAAATACACCCGGGCATCAAATTATTGTGACAAAAAACAAAATATATCCATGTATTCAAGGCTTCATGGGGTGTGCAATTGATAACTTCTCAGATTTTTGGTGTTTGCAAAAAGACTGCTTTCCATAAGCTTGTAAAAGTTGACCCTCCTTCGGTCTAGGGTGGTCATAGCTGAATGAATAGAGAGTCCCCCTGGGAAACTTAAAGGAGGAGTTCACCCAAAAAAATATTTATTTTCTATCAATTGCACACCCCATGAAGCCTTGAATACATGGATATATTTTGTTTTTTGTCGCAATAATTTGATGCCCGGGTGTATTTTCGGTAGGAGACACAAAGATTCTACTTTGTGTCTCCTACCGGATACATTAGCCGGTAGGTAGTGATAACTGCCATTAAGCTACAAGATTGGAAGGGTTATCATACCAAAATATAAACTAGAGACATGTAGGAAGACAAAAATACAAAAACGTTACGGTCACCTTAGGTGGTACCAAAATATGGCTTGGCCCCTGGACTAATTCTCTTGTGACATACCTTAACAGTTCCCTCTGTTTCCACAAACCAACGTCGCAGCATGGACTGCATGTGTCCATCACCGAGGTCCTTGTTGGCCTGGAGAATCTCACACTTCACCACCTGCTCCAACAGGAGGCGCCGCAGTCGCCAGTAGAAGAAACTCCGCACATTCTTCCAATCCAAAATGTCCTATAATCAGACAAAAAGGTTGTGAGATGCATGCGATTGCAATCATAAACGTGCATGGTATGGACTGTGCCCTAAACATGTTACACTCACAGTGATGACCCCCTTTTCTTGCATCCTGCCTGGGGTGTCGTGGAGATCCACAAATTGCACCGCCACCTGGTGGTAGATGGGCAGCAGGAACTCCTCTCTAGCCTTCAGCTTGGATTCCAGCTCTTTTCGCTGTTTGTCTGAGAGTTCAGGGGTACCTGACCAGAACAGAAGATGAACATGATATTGATGATAATCAAGTGTGTGATAAATAAGACACAAAGAAAAACAGATAAAGCTTTACCTAGTTGTTCAGCCAGACGGGCATATTCTGAATCCAGCCTTCTCATGGACTTCACCAGGTCCTTCTTCCTGAACTTGATCTCCACAGTTCCCTCGGCCTCCAGCACTCCACCTCTGGATAGAACACAGCAGGAGCAGGTACAGAGACACAAAGATAGAGGTAGGTTATTCACCAGTTCCGGTTCCGGTTCCTCAATGTTGGAACTGGTTCCGTTAACCAACCCTAGATAAGATTCAGGTTAAGTCGTTGTTTGATGCACCTGCTCTCCCTGTCAGCATAGAGCTCCATGCACAAAGGATTGATGGTTGGGTCGATCACCACCCAGGAGCCTCCTCTCAACTCTGCGTAGGGTGGAATGTACACAAGCACAGGCTGGCGGAACTCGCGAAGGCCATCTACAATATAGGCCCCAAACTTCAGCACTTGGTCATACATGTCTGAAAAAGACACAGGACAAAAGTGTTATTCTAATATGATAGACAGTGCTTAAAAAGGCATTTCTTTGAATGTATTTCTCCAGTATCTTGTAAGCCTGACTGCTTACAAAAATGACATGAAAGGTATTTAACTGGAAAAAAAGTACTGATGCAAAATATGTCAATTTTGTTCAGCGACAAAATTTGGCTTTATTCTGTACCCTTCATCCCTCCTGAGAAACCCCTCCAGTTGGCGAACACCATGAGAGGCAGATGCTCGCGGTTGAAGTCACAAATGGCCTGGGCTGTTTTGAAAGCAGAGTCTGGGAACCACACCTGGCCAGCCTGCTGCAGTAGCTGAGACAAGATACAAAACATGTGTGCTGTTATACCCTCATGGAAATACACAGACTGGTGCGTGACATTTATAGTCAGCCTTTATAAAATGTGACATACGAGTGGAATTTACTCACTTTAGCCTCTGAGTCCAAGTTTGCTGGATCCGCTGGGACAGTGAGCTCCACAGTGCGTGTTTCCACAGCAATAACACCAAGGGGAATTCCTCCTAATCTGTATTTATAAATAAATTAGCTGGCAGGTTATTACAGTCAGTAGTAAAAGTGGTTGGATTTATTAATTAACCACTTAAGCCCTATTTTATACTTAGTCGTACGGCGGTGTTGCACAGTGAAAATAGCCCTTCCTCAAGCATTGCATCGAGCTTGCTAGCCATTTTTCAAAAATGTTGGTATAATTACATGCCCAAAATAGGGACGCCAGGGTGAAAGTGGTAAATAAATGAGATATGTAATGCTTGGCATATCTGTGTATGAATTAACTTACCGAGCTCTGCCCACAACTACAGTCTGAGCCCAAGAGTCCATGATCTCCATGAAGGAGCCATGGTCAAAGAATCCACTCTGCCAGGTTCCTTTCACAGCTAAAGGCACACATTGAGAAGATTTATAACAGGGCAATAAACGAGGGATCAAATGTAATAGATTATAAGCAGCATTTAGCCAAGTTAAACTAAGCACTCACTGGGGTGTGGCCTCCCAGCCAGCATCCAGCGAGGGTCATACGGAGCTTTCGTGGGGGTGAATTCTATCTCCCTCTCTACTGGATCCTTAGATGTTATAACAGGAACAGGGGATTGCTTGTTCTGTAAGGATAAGAACAACAATGACTGTATGAGATCTCCATGCTTGGTACAGTAGTGCATAGAACCAGACTCCATAGTAAATTTACTTCCACCTTTGGCATATAGGAGAGCCACTGGAGAATGGTGAAGACGCCTTCAAAGTCATCTGGCACAGTGACGTGAGTGACTCCATTATTGTGCATGATCTGTACCCCTCCCAGCTGGTTGTTGGATGTATAGACCTCCCGTCCAAGAACCTGGACAGAAACAAGGAAAATGTATCATCAAGGTCAATCAACAACAGTTGTGCAGTTTTGTACTGTACTGAGCAACAACATGGAAAAGGTATGATCTGCATTTGATTTTTTTTTCTGAAACAGTGATGTTTTTCATGTGACAGTGAGGAGCATTCAGCTTCACAAACCTTGTTGAGGGCTCCTGCTCCAGTCAGGATTATATGAGAGTTCTCCACCTGGATGACCCTCTGCCCCAGACGGACTAGGTAGGCTCCAATCCCAATGGCACGGCATGTCACCTGAAAGAGAATTAAATGACTCAGTACCACAGACTGGGGGGAAACTACATACTGCAACGGTAGCTGGTCAGGGGTGGATGAACAGGAACTGGGAGAAGCAGGGGATGACTTCTCACCATGCTGATGGTGATAATCTCATCATAGGCCTGAGACGTCTCCCCAGCGATCATGCCAGAACCTCGCAAGTTCTCCACACCAAGCCCATCGTCCTTCCCGATGATGTCGGTGATGATGTACCTGAAACGTGTAATGCCACGTACAAAACCAATTATTTATGATTTGACAGGAACAAGAGCACAAAGCCTTGCAACAATCGACAGTGGAGGGTTTATTTTACCTGGACTCTCCACCCTCCTCCACGTGGTGACAGTGAACCGCATTAGTAGAGCTGATACGGGTGTAGTCTTGTGGTGTCAGGTACAGGTACTTGAAACCCTACAGATTAAAGGAGATAACATTAAAGAACATGCGTTAGTGTCCATCATCTCAGACCAATTAACAACCATTAATCATTTCAAATAGGGCCTCAGGTGGAGACGCAATCTGCATTTTTACTACAACTACCGTCAAATGACTACCACACATATTAATGTAGACATGAGCAGAAAGCCTCCTTTCCCTTTGTTTTCATAAGTGATGACATCACCTTGTAGGGGTCATCGGGGTCGATCCAGGCCACCTGGAACATGTGTCTGATTTCTTCAGCAAGGCCGATGCGTGCTCCGCTGTTGGCAGCAATGTAGATGCGGGGGATCCCCTCAGACCGAGCCAGCTCAGACGCCTTGAGGTAAAGCTCGTCTTCCTGAGGCCCAAACGAGCCGATCATGTGAGTGATGTCGTTGCAGATGACGATGATGTCCCTCCCCTCTGGGTACTCTGGGGTCTTCATCTTCATCTTGAAGGCGACCATTCCCACCTGGTGAAGGAGGATAATAGACATGTATTAAAGCTGCTCCAACACATGGGGTTGCGTCAGATTAAATATTTAACAGTCATTTAATCCCAAGTGAGCCGATATTAAGATTAACATCTCACATCGTTGTCCCCAGGGAGGCGGTTCATCTGCACCAACCGATCTTGGGAGTCCAAAACCAGCTCAGTGCACATCAGCACATCTTTAGGGTATTTGTCCCCCGGGCCCCACAGCTTGAATAGCGCCTGTAGAACAGCAATTAAAACATGGCTCAAAAACAGCAGACATCAAAATAAATCATGTCTAATTCAGCGAGCCTCCAGTACCTGTCTGAACATCTCAGGGAAATCGTAGACGTAAGTAGTGCCAAGACTCTGGGCCTGGAAGCGCTTGGACTGCAGCAGATCTTTGGTCACATATGGGGTGTTGATAATCATGCCATGCAGGAGACTCTGCCTGTCTCCATACGACTGGAACATGATCTGAACAGAGAGGGAGATGAGTTTCAGTAATTGTCATGTTTATATGAAAACTAGATTGCACCCTTTCTCAAACATATCCAAAATACATTATATCAAAAAATCTAATCATGTGGGAATGGCATGGCTTCAATGAGTCTGAGATATCTATGATGTATAACATCATCAATTTGGGTAAGGTTTCAGTCCCATCATAGCCCCATTGACTTCCATTATAATAAATTAAATCTAAATTGTGGAGGTACGTTTGTGGCCTACTGGTAGTGTGCACAGAACATTTGGTGCCGATTGGTCAAGCGGTTGGTGAGATTAGTTGCAAACACACAAACAAAGGCACATAGACCGACCCTCTTATAAATGGCTAGACTCCTGCAAAGCCATGTCGTGAAAACAAAGGGAGAGAATATATATCCTGTTAACTGAACTATATCACTGCTGCTACTGTATGTCACTGTGTGTAGTGGGTGAACTTGGTCAACGGCTTGTACCTGTCCACAACTGGGGTCTGTGACTTCCTTATACAGGCTGATGTCCAAATAATAGCCAGATTCATTGGTGAGGAACAGACGGACGGGTATGGCATGCCCCGTGGGTGTCAAACGAATATTGATCTTCAGTTCAGCCTGCAGGACCCGAAGCTTCCACAGACGGCTGCCATAACGCATCACCATGGAGCGCACAGACTCCTCTATCTGAAGGCCAGAAGGAGAGAGGATGTGGATGGAAAAAGAGAATGTTGGCCTGGAGCAGCACTATGTTTAATCGATGTGAGACACTTTAAACCTGATTTATACTTAGCTGTGTGCCGGTGTTGCACACAGAAAATAGCAGATCTACAAGCTTATCTACGTCACTATGCAACGCGTTATGAGCATGTATATGGTGTGCTATTTTCAGTGTGCAACGCCCACGCTCAAATAAGTATAACTCAGGAAATAAGTAAGCTTGGTCCTACTGTTGTAGTGTTTAGCACATTGACCTTGGAAGGGTCCATAATGACAGTAGGGACAAAGTTGAGGAAGATGTGGTTGCAGTCTGTGCGGAAAGTGTTGTTACTGCGGGCAACTTCCAGTTCATCCATGGCCTCCAGCAGAAGACGTTCTCCCTCATTTTGCAGGTACTCAAAGGAGGCTTCCTGGTTGCGAAATAAATCGTTTTTTTTAACAAAAGATACATAAATACTGAAAAGACAAACTTAAGAGTCTAAAAGCCCCACTAGTGACCTCTAGAGGCCACACTGCTTCTTGCACCCAAATGGACTGACCAATACATGCTATTGTTGGAGCCCTGCACTATCGAAAACACAACAAAAAAAACACATCTAGTTTTTCACTATGGTGGTCATATCTCACGACGCCCTCATACCTTTGTTATGAGGTCTGAGTGACGAATGATCGCTCGGATGAAGAAGCGGTAGTCTGTAACTTCAGCACCCACCGCTACACGAGCAGCACCGAGATACAGGTGCATCTTGTGGTTGGCACAGGGAACAGCTGTCAGGTCAAAGTTCCTCATGCGGTTAAGCTCCAGCTGAAAGGCCAAGGCTGGTTCGAGGTTTCTATAGATACAGTCCTCCTGGAACTGAGGAAATGTACAGGCAGCGTCATGGGTTATAATCACGAGCCACTTCTGAACAAACATGTACCCATGCTCGCCTTATATATAGTATTTATGCAGTTTTGACAAAATTATAATTCTACAATCATCGTGATACTCTTATTCTGTTATCTCACCCCATCTCTGGCTCTGAAGGTGAAGAACTTGGGAAATTCTCTCTGTCGCAATCACAGTAAATACAGGGTTAGAACAAATCAACTATAAATATGCAATAAATAGCAAAGGTATATTTAACGTGTGTCAATAGAGTGAAAAAACAAATCGAATCATGTGGATCTCGGGAATATACATGGGAATGGTGTGGCTCCAATGTGGATTTCAGACTTCATGTGGCCAGTCATCTATGACCTATCTATGATGTAGGACTCCAAATTAGGGCAAAGTTTCAGCCCGTTCATATATTATGAAATTAATTACTAATATATTGGGACCCAATGCCTCCCTGCTTGGCACTCAGCATCAAGGGTTGGATTGGGGTATGTCCCTGTGACATACTAGCGACATGTCCAGGGGGGGGGTACTTGTACATTGAGCTGCCTCACGCTAAGGAAACAGGAGATAGATGGGCCTCAGGGCTCGGCAAGGCTTACCATGGTGTAAAAATCTAATATCAGTTTGTGCCAGCCCATACTTAAGGCATTATAGTTAGTAGCAACAAGGTATACATATAGGCCTATCAATTGGCAAGCAATGGCATGTTGTATTGCTAAAGTGAGGAGTATTATTATTTTTGGCATGAGCATTATAATTAATTTAGCCCTGCTCAAACAGTCAGTATATGAGCAGCAGGAACACTTAAGGATGAAAATTGGATCAGTGTGGCATCAGAATGTTTTGTCTCCAGTGCACCAGTAAACACTTGTGATAAGCCCTCTTTCTGTTCTTTATTTTGCAGCTAGACCCAGGGCCGCGCCACACAGACGGAGACTTAAGGCTTCTAAAGACCAAGCTGTCTTGTCCTGACATCTCCTGACTACATCAGCAGATCAGATCGAGTGACGCCAGGTGACGTCTTATGTTTAAATGTTGCTGCAAAAACACTGTACAGACTACATCCAACAATCAGTGGATGGCACAGTTCTGCGCCTGTGTGAGAGGAAATAAATTATAACATGTTATACCTCTCGCAAAAAGGCGTCTGTAATGAATGTAGCTGGCCGAAATTTGCCTTTCATATTCTAATGTACTTGTATAATCAAAGTGTACCAACCCTACTCAAATATGACCGCTGTGTGGACCTCCTGTGTGGACATCCGCTCTGGGTCCATGTAATGCGCAATCAGCAATTCCACAATGTGTATTACAGAACATCATTTTATAAGTCGATAAGAAGAAAGAAAATCAATAAAGCCTTACCTTCTGTGCAAACAAAAATGTGATCCTCCTGATGCCATACTCAAAGAGGATTGATTTCTGTAAGAGGAAATGCATTTTGATATCAATCATCAAAACAAAATTGACTTAGCTGATCTACTAGCCAACAACACATCGCGATGTGAAATGTGAGCTTTAGGCCAGCTATTTTCAGCGTGCGACATCTTTGTACGACAAAGTATAAATCAGGCTGAAGATCATATCCTGACCTTCGACTGAGCATAGGCTGTCAGCGCTGTGACCAGAGCACCATCATCCTCTTCGTCTGTAGACTTTATGGACACATTAATGATGTGGATCGGGTTTTCCCTCGTGTTCTGAAGAAGACATAAGATCATTATGTGAAAAGTTTATTTTATTTATTAGCAAATTGGAATGTAAAATAGAAACAATACAACAACATATCAAAAGAAAACAAGTTATTTTGGAAGGAAAGGAAGAAGCCAACAGGCTTATTTGGAATCCTTTCCTTTATGGAGGAGGTCATTAAATAGCATACATTAAACGTTCAATAAGAACAATTGAACAGATCAAACTAAGCAGTGTTTAACTCCTCACCCTGAAGTTCTCCTCCTCATACAGGCCGGAGCTGGCGTCTGAAAACAGCGGACTCTCCAGATCATCTGCAAAGCTTGCGATTATCTCATCAAAGTTCCTGTAAAACACAAGAATACATCAACAAATACTGTACATTGTGTGTAGATACAGTATACATTGTATATCTACATACTGCATGTAGCTACAGTATTTATTCAATATTCAAAGATTTTATTTGTAACATGCTTTGTCACATGTACAATATGTGCAGTGAAATAGATTCATAGATGTCAATATACTGTATATAAACAAAGTAGAGGTAATTATAGCCGTTTTACTTTTTGAAGTCATCAAAGCAGTTGAAGGCCACCATGGCGCCCATGCGCTGGCACGGTGGAGACAGGTGAGCCCCCTCCAGGAACAGATCACTGCCCTGACGCCGCATTTCAAACTGACCCGAGTTACTTAGTGGGACAGCAACCCTGGCATGGGGGAACAGGCCACATAAGTCAGCGATAGGAGGTTCCCAACAGCAAATGATAACTGCAGGCAGGACAGGTGTGCTTCAGCACGGAACACTCTACAGCCATCAGAGAGCAGTGAAAGCATTCTACACTATGTCTGCTTGACCTATTTGCAAAGCAACGTGATATTACCGATGAGCTCGTATCCAGTTAACATCAAAGGAATAGGTATATTTAATCTATTTTTTAATTGAATCATCTCATATGACAAAGAACCGTTGTTGCAGATTGTAAGACATTGTTGTATTCTGTTTGATTGAGTTCGATGGGCAAATTATGAATCCAAATTTGGACTTGGAAAATACAGGCTCCCCAAATTGACATAAATCATAGGTTTTAAGAGGAACATACCATGAATAAGACATACCCCTCTCAAAAGCTACCCGTCACCGTACAATTTTGTAAATATATTTATAAATACATTTAAAAAAGGCAAATTAGTAAGAACTTGTTAGAGGAGTCCTTTAGCGAATGTTTATGGTTTCATAGGAAGGGAGGAAGAGGTAACACTGTGCATTAAACATGCATTGCTGCGAGGCATACACAGACAGGTCAGGAGGCTTGGCTGGCTGGGAGGAGCTGTACTCTACCTGTTCAGAGTAGGGCTGCTCCCTCTGAAATAAGATGATTCACAGGTGAATATTAACAACCTTGGCCTCAACCTCTACGCATTAGAATGCTTTGCACATTCAGGTTAATGTCTAATTGGGGAAAAAAACATGATCAAAAAACATTCTGCATTCAAAGTTAGCTCTAAGCAGTTACGGCCCTGATTAAAAGACTGCTCTATGCCTGTGCAACCTCTAATGATTATATGTGTTATGAATGATCAGGTTACAGTCATTAAAATGAGGTGAGGGTTGAGGGGAAACTCTTAGTTAAAGTCAAAACCAGGCTTTAAAAATATATAAAATCTGTATTATGATTTGGTTTAGTGGATCATTGGAAGCACATGGCTTTGCTCTAAATAAAGAAATGATATGTCTCTGATGCTGAAGAGAACGAGTGTTTTATCACTCAGTATTTATCAATTTGAATCCATTAGCTGAAATTGCCCATGTAGTCAATGGCCTTTCTTTGACTGAAATAGGAATCACAAAGCAATAGTGAATAACAGTGAATAATCCTAAAATAATGTCAAATAAAACAAAAACAAACAAACAAAAAGCTTTCAAATTGAAATGGTGTATTGTGTATATGTTGTGTTGTTTTCTTGTTGGTACCTGTTGGGGTGGGATGAAGGCAACATAAACTGGAAGTCTACAGCACATGTCCCATCCCGCAACTGGTGATGCTGAAGGCTGTTTAACTCATAAGCAATGTACCCTCTGCGCACATATACCTGCAGAGAGGACAGATAGATATTAATCAATAGATACGCTGAACAGCATCATCTGAATGTATTATCATGTAAACAAGCAAGGAGGTTCAGTAGCGGCGCCAGGATTGACATTTCATTGACAATGCTTACCTCCAAGGCAGCCATGCACACAACCCGATTAGAGTGGTAAAAGAAATTGGGAAGAACATCAAAAATGGAAGTCTCAGAGAGGATGAGTTTCTGTAAGAAATTAAAACCAACATCATTTCATTGATCCTCAACAATCAAAAACGTATAAAGAATAAACATATAAACCGTCCACAAACTAACCTTCAGGTTCTCTGGGCAAAACTGGTGTCCGTACATGTCAATCGCAGACAAGAAGATAGACTCCACTTGGTTGTGTCTTAACTCATAGGATGGCAAATGAGAGGCAATCAACACCTGTGGAACCCAAACATTAGAGTGATTTTAAAAGTAAAAGTAAAAGTATGTTACTAGTAGTTATACACATACCATACCAGTGTCAATACATGTCATGTCTAATCACAGCTTTGGCAATATATTGTAGCATTTTCCTGTTAATGCTTTATTTTTAGATCATATTTTTTAGCGGTGCCAACCGCTCTAAGCTTGACTTTGTCCGTATGTCCGTCCGTCCGTATCAGCACGGGATGATGAGCACGGGATTTTACACAGCTATAACTCCAGAGTGCAGCATGCCACCAAGTCCAAATATGGTATGTGGACTTAGACCACCAATAGGGACGAGCATGACTTGCTGAAGTTAGCAAAGAGGGGTCCAGGGACCCCCCGCGTATGTTATGTCCGTCCGCCCGTTTAGGGCACGGGATTTTAAACAGCTATAACTCCAGTTTGAAGCATGCCACCAAGTCCAAATTTGGTATGTGGACTTACACCACCAATAGGGACGAGCATGAATTGCTGAAGTTATCAAAGCGGGGTCCAGGGACCCCCCGCGTATGCTATGTCAGTCCGCCCGTTTAGGGCACGGGATTTTAAACAGCTATAACTCCAGTTTGAAGCCTGCCACAAAGTCCAAATTTGGTATGTGGACTTACACCACCAATAGGGACGAGCATGAATTGCTGAAGTTATCAAAGCGGGGTCCAGGGACCCCCCGCGTATGCTATGTCCGTCCGCCCGTTTAGGGCACGGGATTTTAAACAGCTATAACTCCAGTTTGAAGCCTGCCACCAAGTCCAAATTTGGTATGTGGACTTACACCACCAATAGCGAGGCGCATGACTTGCTGACGTTATCAAAGAGGGGTCCAGGGACCCCCAGTGCCCGTATGAGCACGGGATGAGCACGGGATTTTAAACAGCTATAACTCCAGTTTGCAGCATGCCACCAAGTCCACATTTGGTATGTGGACTTAGACCACCAATAGGGACCAGCATGAATTGCTGAAGCCCCGCCCCCTCTGTCTTCCCATTGGCTGGCCTTCAAACAGCCATAACTCAAGTTCGCAGCATGCTACGGAGTACAAATTTTGTACATGGACTAAAACCAGCAATAGGGACGAACTGTAATTACTTAAGCCCCGCCCCCTCTGTCTGCCCATTGGCTGGGCTTTAAACAGCCATCATTCCAGTTTGCAGCATGCTACCAAGTACAAATTTGGTAAGTCGACTCAGACCACCAATAGGGACACCAAAGGCACCGCTTCCTTCACACAGGGTGTGATTTTTTCTTTGTTATTAGTCATGGACTTTCTCCAGGGACTATTTTCAGCAAGACTTTTCAAATTAATCCACACCTTTGGGCAAGATAAACTTCACTGTTGATTTTAATAACATACTGAAATGAATGGAATCCAATGACTTGAATCAAACATGCTCAGGAAAATGGTCAGCAGTAATGTCTAGTTTGTCAACTATAACGCAAAAAAGGGGGCAAGGTGGCGCAGTCGGTAGCGCTGTCGCCTCACAGCTAGAAGGTCCTGGGTTTGATTCCCGCCGCGGACGCTGTGACGTTGGGTTCTCTCCTCCCAATAGGGCTAAATAGGGCTAAACATGCCAAACCCCTGGTATGGTTCTTTAATATACCTAAACATAGGGACAGGATTCAAATGTCTGACTGAGACCAAACCATGCTCATTGCCTTACCTGTCTTGCCCGCAAGGCTACCCTGGAGTTCTCCACCTTGCTGAGCTGTGTGAGTTCATTTAGTATGGCCATCAACTCGTCTGCTAGGGTAGGATCTCTTCCACAAAGTCGATCCTAAATATGTCAAGACATGTCAAGACACTATACAAATACAAAAGTTATTCAACTATGTACAGCATGTGAGCATGGATGTTGACTGAACACTTACTATAAGCATTGTGACCAGGATGTTTTTCTTGGAGACCTGAGCGTGAGAGAAAATACACTCGAGCACATGCGCCATGTCAGGTTTGTACTGCTCTCTCAGGTTGATGACACACTTGTCGTAGTGAGCTGTTTGAGTCGAAGGAAAAAACAACACAACACTTTTAAGCTTAGGAAAATGCAGCATCTTAGATATGCATCTTGTGGTATGATATACCATGTCTATAATGCATTATAAACATACTTATAATGCATTATAATCTGCTTATAACACAGTATAATTATAGTTATAAAATAATGCTTCATAACAATAATCATAACTACATTTTAAAATGACTTACAGTAGAAGGTCAAGTAGTATAATACTTCCTAATTACTGGACACTTACTGTACAGAATCATAGTGTATTATAATGATCATAGTTGTAATACAGTATAATAATTGTATAATATAATATAAATATACATGTTATAATATAATATATAATGTTATAATGCATTATAGTGTGATTATAAGTCACTAAAAGTGGTCATTGAGTGTTTTAAGTAATTACATTCCTGTAGGTGTAATTATGAAGTGCTTAGAACTGTAATTATACAGTGATTTATGCTGATTCAATGCATCTATAATTGACCTTATCTTGTCATTGTATGTTATGATTATTGTATTATGAGTATTTTTGAGTGCTTATACTGTAACTATTTACATTATACACATGGGATTAAATATTAACCTTGCTGAAACTGCGTTTCCACTTGTAAGTACTGCTTCAGCAAGTCCATCACCACAGACTTCATATAGCCTCGGATTCCACTGCGGTACCTGGGACAAATCCATTAGACACAGCCTTTTAATTGATGCAATAAACCATGCCATCAGCGTGAATTACTGCTGGGCAATTCAGTTGTCCAAAAAGAAAGAAAAAATGTACCCAACCAAAAACTAACCTCTGCACCAGCTGCACAATACTCTGAGTATTCATGAAGAACACCTCTCGGTCAGCCTTCCTCTGCAGGGTGGCTGCATGGCTGTCCAAAATATTGGCAATCTGAAGCAAAGCATGAGATAAAAATACAAAGATACAGTGAGTTGTGATGCAGAAAGACACCGACATTCATGCCGATAAACTTCAGTCAAATGCACTATAATGGACCTGGTGCATAAGAATGCAGTCATTCATGAATTAGTGGAAAATATCACAGTGCAATATGCACCCCCCATGCAATGTTTTTTATACTGACAAAAGTGTTTGTTTACATTTGGACTGGATTGCATTGTGAGATAGAGAGGGAAATCAACATTGTGGTATCGGGTCTCCTTAGAAATCATACTCTACCAACAGACAGTATTTCTTCAATATGGAACCCTCACCCTTTGGCTGGGGAATTGGCAGAGGACAGAGGTGATGTTGCTAGCATACTGTGCCATGACTTTACGGATGGCCTTCTCCACAGCTGGGGGGATGCGACCTGCCACGCTGGTCATGATCTCCTGGAGTTCCAACAGTGGGAGGGAAGGGTCCCTTAGCGTTGTCATCAGGGTATTCACCCACTGCTTCAGCTGCACAGAAAAACATACAGACCATAACGTCCTCATGTAACTGACAAAGAAAACACAGACCACATTAAAACATCTACAGCAGAAAGAGGCCTACTTACCTTGTTACTAAAGTAGGGCTCAGCGAGGCAGTAACCATCCATGACTTTAACCAAGTTCTCTAGCACACCATGGAACACCTGATGAAGCTTCTGCCCCATGATGGGCATTGGCGGCTGGGCTGGCAGTGTGCCATTATTAAGCTCCACCTATGACAGCAGAACACACAGGAAAAATTATGAAAAAGATAATTCAGTACAAGTATTCTGCCATGAATAACATATGGCATTAAACTAGCCTTTTCAAAATCAAACAAGACCAGCCAGTGGATTTATCTAGCAATGAATATAGTTTTTAATATTATATTAGGAAAACCAACCAAACACAGGCTTTTAACCTGTAAAAATGGCTTGCATTATTGACATACACCACACCAGTTTTTAGCTGGTGGCTATAAATCCCTGATTAATATCATTCATGTACACACAACAGCTGGTGATGTGGGGGTAAACTTGCCAGATGGATACTTCTATGATCATCCAGTTCCATACTGGCCACCACACAGCCAGGCTCCAGCACCGCCCCGGGTCTCTTTACAAAGTGTACACAACCAGGCTCATGCACCGTTAGAGTCATCACCATCTTCATCACCTAAAGCAACAAAACAGAGCAGGTCTATTAAAGCATATGCACACAGAAACATGGCTAAAGATTTTTTTATCAAATCATTTATCATTCACCTCAATCTCTGCGTAGGCGTATCCCGCTGAGACGTGGCCTCCGTCCTCAACCATATACTGCAGCAGTTTACCAGCAGAGGGTGACCTCAGCTTTGTGGGATCCTTCTCCTTCTCAAACACACACGTCTTGTTGCCGACAGTGATGCGGTAGCTGCAGGATCAGAATGGATCAGTGTGCATACACTTCACAGAAACACAGACTTTACTGCTTCTTCCACCATGTTTTCAAAAGTGACACTGAATCCCATCCAGATTTTAGTACAGCCTCACCTGTCCACTTCTTCCTTCATGTAGGTGGTGTGGCTGCTCCCGTCATAGGAGAGCAGGAGGCCACCGTCACTCAGCCTGTGGACATCGATCTCTATGTCTGAACCATTCATGATGATGACATAGGTTGTCGGGGACTGACGAGCAACCTAACAGGACCACGGACACAGTTGAGAGGTTATTGCTTAGAAAATAAAGTAATGGGGGAGTTGAACAGAACAGAGTGGACGAGTTGGAAGTCTCAGGTACCTTGAGGCAGTATTTGACCCCCTCATATATCAGGTCCACATTTACAGAGTTGAGCAGGCTGTCCGCAGGCAGCACCTGGCCTCTGCAGAGGTACAAAATCAGATACAGCTTTTTAGAAAAGATCTAATGTAACAATTGAAGCACATAAAGCATAAAGGGGAGACGGCATGTTCCTGACCTTTCCAGTGAGTGCAGGAAGTCAGACATGCTCTTTCTAAAATTGGCATCAGCGACGTGCAATGCCCCGCAGACGATGCCCAGCATGGTATCTGGCCTCTCAGCCTACAGAAAGAGCAGTTGGCTCATGACATCACATAAAACCAAGAGACTAATAAAACATAAACTTAGGCCAATGCAACACCAATGCAACTCCTTGCAACATGCAACTACTTGTTGCGACTAGTTGTATTTGTCTGGCCATTAAGTGATACTTTATCCCTTTAAATAAAAAACGTGGATCTTTTGTCTTTTCAGTAACTTACCTGCACTTTCTCTGCAATGAGATGATCCAGCCAACCAGTGTCAATGTCGTTGTTTCTAAAGCTCTCCGTCTCCAGCAACTTTATGAGGTATTCAACTGTGGTCCTGAAGTCTCCTCTGATGGATAGCTCTTTCATGGCAACCACCATGTTCCTGAAAAATCACATACAACAAACACACATTTGGAGTTCTTATACTTATGTGTGGATGTCATGACATTGAGGCAAAAAAAAATATTAACCACTCAAAGCAAGAACCAGCCATTGAATATGCTATTACATCATTGGCTATTATTATGGGCTAGACTCCGCTAGAGCCTGACCGATGCTAGATTTTTGGGTCCGAGGCCAATCCCGATTGTGGAGAGTCCTAGACCTGCACCAGCCATTACTGATGTTTTGACTGATTGATTTGTAAACTGATTTATAAAAAATAAAATAATAATAAATAATAAAATCTTAAAATCTACACAATCTTGAAATCAATATGAAAAACTTAGATTTGATTTAAGTTTCTATTTGAGAACATTTAACTTTATAAGCAAACTTCGATATATGAAAAGAACATTTCACAACGAACAAACAAGTACACATTTTCACTCACATCTACAAATTAAGCAAAATGTTTAAAGGGACATGTTGGCTGCATAATTGCCGACATCTATGTTGTCAAAAACGTCAATAATATATATCGATATATCGGTCTGGCTCTATAATATGGTCTCAGAGTTTTATCTTGTTATTGGCTATTGAGTTGGTGTCATTTAGTTGTATTCATTATACCTGTATATAGCCAGTTATTTCATCATGGTAAGGTATTGCCTTATGTCCTATTTGCTCAAGATAGACATTACATGAAACAATAAAGAGACTCACGAAATGGCTTCCTCACGGTTCTCCCCCCAAGAGAAGCAATGTCCAAACTGGGAGTCTGCAAACTCATGCAGGCCACCTGTGGCCCCAACACTGAAGTAACCCCAAACATTTTTACTGCTCCGAAAGTTCAGCTCCTGGACAGTACCTGAACTGGGCTTGAACCCCTGTAAGTGACGACCACAAGAACAGATCACTAAGATCAGTGGTCTGAGCTATTACATATTTTTTTAATAATAATGAATAACCTAATGTCAGGTATTGGATGCAAAAACTGTGGGTCCCACCTCATCAGGGTTCTCGCTGGTGATGCGAGCAGCTATGACATGCCCTCTTGGGCATGGCATGCATTCTGGAGCTTCAAAGTTTATGGTGCCGTCGCCCCATGGGGCCTCTCCATAAAGCAAGCGGATGTCCTTAATCCTGTAGAGGGGAATGCCCATTGCAATCTAACAGAGATGAAACGGTGAATTAAAATGAGGCAGGTGTGCAGCTCTATGTGCACTGTCAATTGCATGAGAGTGATTCATGGCATCATGACATATTTTCATTCCTATGGTGTCAATATCGTGCCCAGTAGGAGAAGTTACCTGTAACTGGGCAGCAGGCAAGTTAACATCTGCGATCATCTCTGTACAGGGATGTTCAACCTGCAGGCGTGGGTTCAACTCCAGGAAGTGGAAGCTTCCATCTTCCGAGAAGAGGTACTCTACGGTTCCTGCACTCACATACCCTACCATCTTTGCCAGTCGAACTGCATACTAGAACATAGAGGGGGCAACAAACTTGTAAAAATATGAAGATGGTCTTGGAACATCTAAACAATTACACAAGTTTATTGAGGTTGCACATAATATAAAGTAGCTCACCTGTTCCATCTGCTCAAATGTTGAGGAAGCTGCTATGGTGGCGGGAGCCTCTTCAATGATCTTCTGGTGCCGTCTCTGGATAGAGCAGTCTCGTCCAAACAGGGAGATAGCATTGCCATACTGGTCAGCCAAGATCTGGACCTCCAGGTGGCGGGCATGCTGGGCCAGCTGCATGATGAAGATGGGCGAGCCGGGCACCTCAGCCTGAACCTGCAACCAAAATGAAAGCCAAACAGAGAGAAACGCTATAGATTCAGGTCCATTATCACAAAAATACAAACAAATACAACATACTTAATTGAGATGCAGCATTAAGATGTAAGGTGAAATCTTTAGACAAACCTGTCTAAAGAAGTTGGGAAACTCATCGGCACACTCCACCTTCCGAATACCCTTCCCACCTCCACCCTCAGAGGCCTTTATCACAACTGGATAACCAATTCGTTCAGCTCCCTGCATGGAAAAAGCACATGAGATGCAAACTTCAAAAAGACAGACGATGTATCCCATAAGTAATATTGGATATATACTGTAGATTATAGGAATGGCTCAAGCCTGGATATCTTTATGGTGACTTTGCTCATAATCCTTACCGCCAAACCCTCATCTACGTCACACACACAGCCTTGAGCGTAGACCTCTGGAGGAACACTGATTACATTGCCGTGTGTTTGATCTACTTCTGCCCAGTCCAACCTCAGACCTGGAGCACAAACAAATGCAAGGTGAAAAGATGAAAATGCTGACATATGCAATATATTACTGCAAAACCTTATTAGTGTGGTTGCCCGAATAGGGCAACCAGACTATAGTAATAGATGAACTTTATTCTTTATTTATTTATTCTAGATAAACCTTATTTTGCCGCGCTAATCCTCCCACAGTTTATTTTTCCCACACTCGTGCCATATGTCAAATTGACCGGCTTTACCGTAAGGGCTAGAGTTACAATACTTGGAAGGGAGGTTCATAATTTAGTGTGAAATTATTAAAAAAATAATTATATAATTCGGCCACATGGTGGCGCTATAACAGCCCACTTTACGTTTTGGCCTATAACTCTTGAACCGTAGGTCGTAGAATAAAAATATTCCCTCCTAGATTCCTTGGGTCATGACGCAGCTCCCCATATAGGCCACGCCCATTTGCGTCAGGATCGATTTTCCACCATTTAGAATTTTCTTCAAAACACACTTTTAGCTCCTCCTCCCACATATTTTGTCCAAATTTCACAAAATTCGGTACACATGATCTCTGGACCCTTGAGATAAACATCGGAATTTTGATAGTTCATACCGTTCGTCCGTAAATGGCTTCCAAAGTTAGCGGGAGGGGCCAAAAATCACAAACGAAATGTCCGGTCAATCCCAAATTTGAATCACATGTCAAGGGTGGTTTACTCAACGAATCCCCAAAAGCATTTCCACTTTGATCCATAGGGGGCGCCACAAATGCTCAAAACGTAACCGTTTGATGCAAAATCATGATTTTTGGGAGGATCAATCATCTCAAAATAAAACGCAAGTGATCTCAGGAGTGACGTGACAATGTAATTGGCGCAGCCTCCGACGGTATTTCTCCCGGCGTATTCCTCGAGTCCCGGCGGCCGCGACCGGTGTCGGCGCAACCACACTTTGCAATTTCCCAGAATTGCGACGCGTCTAGTTTTGGACAACTACAGAAGCACTGATATGAACTGTATAATTTCATAATATAACCCACAGGCCACAGCAAGTTTACATACATCATTGGTGCATTCTGTGTAATGCCTAATTAATGCTCCTTCGTACGATACCATCACGCTGTGAAAATAGCAGATCTTAATGCTCACGATGCGTTGCATCCGTGGCGTGTTGTGAGCTTGTAGATCGGCTATTTCCGGCACGCGACTTCAATGTATAACTAAGTACTAAGGCTTTAGGTAGTATGACGCAACTGAGATAATGTGCAGAATAGTGTGTCACCTGATCCAGTCCACGGCAATGTGGGAATGTCAGCACTCTGGGCCACGATGGAGGAAGCCACCTTATCACCCAGAGCCCACATGGCCTTACTGGACGGCCCTGAAAATGATTTGACAACAGGCATAAACAAACCAAAAGAACAAATAAAAAAATTAATATAGTGCCGTTTGAGAGTGGAACATACCAATGAATGATATTTCCGCCTTGTTCAACAGCTCAGGCAGTTTGGGATTTTCCGAGGCATGACCCCATCCAGCCCAGACGGCCTGTCAGAAGCAATGAAGAGTTATTGACAGGACAGGACATGGTCAAGTAAAGCAGGTTTCCACTAGGAATCGGACAAAGACTTCGACAAGTTAACTCGTCCATGGCAGTCAATGAGTTAAGCATAACTTATACTTAAAGGACAACTTCACCCATTTTCAACCTATCTTCAATTAACTGGTCCGTACTAATGTTCGTTATAAGATGGTACCATTTTTGTCTACTTGGTATGTGTCTCAGAGGTGGGCTGTGGACAGTTCAGAACCTTGCCAAGTACCAATGACATGATCTCAAGGCAAGTTTGGGATTTTTTAAACTTTTTATTGATACAAGAACAATGGCTTCTATGTCAGAATGCTTCCTTTCCAGGAAGAGAGAGGATGTACTTTCTAGTAGCTTGGAATCCTCATCGATGATGTCATTGGTACTGGTAGGCAGGTGAACTGTCCTTAGTCCATCATTGACATGCCGAGTGAGTAGACAGAAATTGTGCCATCTTATAATAATAATGTGCCATGTGTTTCTTTAATGGGAGTAGAAACATGATGAAGAGTACCTACCTGTACTGGGATTCTCTTGGCAATGTCCACTATTAGTTCTACATTGGCATAGTTGTTATTGTTGGGCCCACCTGGAACAGGCACATAATGGTCTGCCATTTTGATGTATTCTATAGGGCAAAAAAGAAACGCACACAGCATTTGTTATGCTAGGTACAGGTGCAGGTCTACAAGAGGTCAATGGTTAGCATAAATAAATACAGCTGAGTTGACTCAAACACCCTCCCTCCCTCTCACCCTGACCCACATACAAATAATTATATAAAAATGATTAAGTGACCTGCATTGGCTTTCAAGTCTTCAGGGGTGACCATGACCACGAAACGGATTGTCCTCTCATTGCGAAACATTTCATAGGACCAGCGACGAATGGAACGCATACATTTGACTGCTGCAATACCATTGTTAGCTATTAGTACCTATAATAGAGAAAAGATAAAGCATTGGATTTGGCTGAGAAAGACAAGGTTTATAAGGTAGAGTATCATTTACTGCTGTAATGCTCTTGCTACCCAACAGTATCTACAGTATGACAATATGACATCCAAGTCTCTTACTTTTTCAATGACACGGTTGCCTCCAAAGCGGGTAACAAACTCGGCAGGTGACGCCACAGTGAAGTCTCTCTGGAGATCCATTTTTCTATGTTCTCGTCCTTTCTTCACCAGATGCAGGCCAGACATGCTAGGCCTATAGTAGGAAATTAAAGTTTGTTCACCAGGTGCTCATCATCATCATTAACCTTTAATTCACTTAAAAAAAACTCAGGAATGGTATTGAGCTACAGAGTATTGAGAACAAAGATTCAATAATAAATAAAATGCACAGGATATCATTATATAAAAACAAATAGATAACAAATTGATTCATAATGATTTAAGTCAGAGGTTAAAAACAGTTCCAATCAAATTTGACAAGCTCTGAGATCAGGTTTTTGAACTGCTGTAACAGCAACCGAGAGTTTACATTTAAGGTGCTCTTTAGTTTGTTCCAACTGAAGGCAGTTTTTCCTATTTCAGTTCTAATAAGGGGAACAAGCCTATTTTGTGAGAAAACACCAAGACAGCTGTGATCTGGATTGAGTGCTTAAAAAAAAGATACTATATAGTACACACAGTGAAGACATAGTCAGCATACATGCTGTAGCCTACATTAGACTAAAACTAACCTTCACATCATCATATGTTGAATATCTGCCTCCATAACGTCAGATCCAAGAATGAGTAAATGAGTGCACGACACGTCTAGCTAGCCTACATCTAGGCTAATGAGCAGCTGTAGACCTGTAGCAATACTTTGACACAGAAGAACTGCTAAACTACCACAAAGAAACAACAGTAATGGAAATCAGTAGAGAAAGTCAAAGTTCAGTCTAGTCTGTACAGGGGACGATCCTAATTGGGGCTGACAGTTCATGTCTTGCCTTATCTGCAGTTCTGCACAAACCTAGTTACTACTGGAATCTGATTTACATGGACAGACACTGTTACCCACAGAGATCTTGGTTGTGGCATCACACTTATAGAATATTCAACCAATCAAAGGTTTATGTACTGTCAGCAAAAACAGGCATTGCACGATTGGGGCTAAAAGTATAATCCCGATTATTTTGCTTAATATTGTAATCACGATTTATCAATATTATTTTTTCGTGATGATGATTTTAGTGGAAAGAAATGTTAAAATTGTCTTAATGTCTCTGTTGCTCCTTGTGTTTATCTGTGTCATACAATGGCCTCTGTGATGTTATTGTTCCTCTGTGGATGGGGAGACTAGAAAAAGTGAATTTCACGATTATATTATTGCGAAACATAAAATCACAATTTCGTATTAATTGTGCAGCCCTAGCTTACTGTTGTTGGTTAAACCCAATCAGAAATAAGGCAACAGGATAACAAGTCAAGGCTGGCCAGCGAGCTCCATAAATATTTGGAAAGAAATGTTGTTTGGCTTGGATGTGAAACGATACAGTTGCTACAGTGCACACAGTCAGCTATTACCTGATAATCCATCAATGAATAATTGAAAAATCACATTATTTTAGGTGTCAAAATGGGCTTGGGTAGATTATTACATTCAGCAAGGAATAATTTATCTGTGTCCTTATTACTTTTACACCATATTCTCTGTAATTTTCTTTCTATTTTGCTTTCTATTTGTATGCATTTTTCTTTATCTTCATGTAGCCTCCTTAATATGTTAATTTATTGATTGAGTGTAGTTCTGGGTGTGTTTGCTACACTAATGGTGATTGACCAACGGAGCTTCCTCATCTCTCACGTGTTCTCACATTATTTATGGAAATGTGTTTGTTTGTCAGTTTCATACTTGCCCTGATGAAGACCATAGTTGCCGGTCAAAACATGATAGCTTTTAAAAAGTTTTGTAAACATTCAAGTACCTTGATTTTACACCCTCTCCTCCAGTATTATTTTTTGAGTGCTCGGATCTCTCCTCTTTTACAAATTTTTGTGTGTATGTTGAAAATAATGTGATGACTTCAAGAAGTCTGCAATCCAGAAATTCAAAAAGTCGAGGAAGAATAAGACAAGCTTAACTAAGCCTGACTACACAGCTTTCCAATGAATAATGCAGGGTCCACAGGTAAAAGATTGTATAATTTAACCTAAGTAACGTATGTGAGTGTTGTCTGGCTGGTACCTGTCTCTCTACTCATCCAATTACATTGAACAAAAAAGCTTCAATTTGCTTTTTGCTACTAAAAAGTGATTGGTACAGTATAGGACCACATCACTTCTCAGCTCCATGTTTAGTCTTGGATCATCTGCTAAATTGGTAACAGATTGTTGCAGGATTAAAAGTGTCATCTGATTGTTTATTGATATTGTCAAGATGAACTGTTAAGTCTGATGTATACATTGCTGTACAATGGTGTCGTGCGTCTATAAAGAATAGAACTGTAACTGTGTGGGTAACGTGAGAAAATCTTATTATCACCAAAACGATGAAAGAGAAACAAACAGCTCTACCAAGGTGCTTGAAACCATGTACAAAACACAAGCCGTACCACAGTATTGATATCACCCCATACATAGTTCCTTTCAAAGCTGCACCAAGAACAGACGACCAATGTGTGTGTAGAAATTCGAACTTATCACTAGAACACCCCTTGTGTTGTGACCGTATATTGTGCGTATGATTTGAACTTTAGACAATAATTCTTATGGTATGGCTCGTCGCATGAGTCAAGATTGCATAAAAAAATGTTTTTACGTATTGCACTGTTGGGCCGCTGGGGCCGTCTAGAAGAGGGACTGTCTATGTGTCTGTCTTGTCTGTGTGTCTGAGGCTAATCTCACAAAACACTGGACCGATCAGCACATTTATTTTAATGCTAGTAGGCCAATTACGTTAACTCTATTAGCAATATATTTAACTAATGTTTTGTTTTATACCTTTTTAACTATTTAACTTTTTAAAACCTTTATTTTGAACTGGAAGTCAATAACTGTCCAATCGGACAAATATGGAGATGACTGACATCATAGTACAAACGTCATAGACTCATAGACGTCCCAGATCCCACACCGTTATAACCCCCTGTGACTTTTGCTTGGTTCTTAACTGGATGCTAAAATCACAAGCATCTTTTATCAGATAATAAAAGAAAGTCTTTAAGATACTTGCTTAATGATAAAACATCAAACAAATAAACTGTTAGATTCCTTTGTGATAACAGAACTAAGTCATTGCTGGAAAGAGTATAAGGGTATTTCCTCAAACCCACACGTGCCCAGAAGAGCCCTGCACAGTTACGTAACTATAGCCAAATTATCACCATGCATACATTGTTACTACATATCGTCCTCCTTACCAACAAACAAAAACAGCAAACAAACTGCGAATATGCTCAGTTGCACGGAACCGTTGTGTATAGCAACAATTGGAGCAAGAGTTTCAAATAACAAAGATCTAATCAGAGCTCCTCTTGAGATACTGAAACCAGTTGCGAACTGCATATCCCTCCATGACAGATTTTCATGCACACTTAAGAAATGCAGTTTGCTAAGACAAAATCTAGAACCAAAAAAAAGAGACTTCCATGAGTTCCTTCTTCTCAAGCAGTCCCTCCCCTCTCCCCTCCCATGTGCAAAGCAAAATATCCTGCTCCAACAGATCCACATGGAATGGAACTGCGTACACAGGCTGTAAAAAGCTATAACACAAACTAGCCAACAGCACGACCAAATCAGGACATCTAACCTCTGACAAGCTGTTCAGCTGTTCTACTTCACCCGTTGAGAAAATAATCAGACTAAAGTTTCACATGAAAAAGCCAAACCCTTTATCTGCAAGTTAAGATTATGAGTAATAACAAACAGGTTTCAGTTTACACATTGGAGCAAGCTGTATGCATGCATGACCATAACCTGAGGCTCTTAATAAAAGGCGGACTCATCAAGAGATTATTGCCCTAAAACACAAACATGCAGATAAGGATAGGCCACTTCGCCCCAAAAAATGAATAAAAACTCTTACCTTTCCATACTGGTAATACGGACATGTCAAGTCAGCTAAAACAATGTGAAGTTCGTCACTTAGCTATGCATAGCTAGCCCACTACCTGAACATCCATCCTGTAACCCTGTCACTACTATCTACAGAAATTAGGTGCAATTATGACAATCTGAGAAGAGGTTTGATTGCATATCATGGAACAGTGTTGTGTCCTGGACAGGGACCACAGTTTTCAAAGTCAAAGGCAGTCACTTGTTCCAATAATAGTGCAGGGCTGTGAGGCATGCGACAATAACACAGGTCAGGTGATCACAGGCAGCTTATGGAGACAGGGCATTTGGGAGCACTATGACAACGTGGCTGCATGTCCCGCTTACATCCGACAATTGACTGCTGAGCAACAACACACTCTACTGTCCCTGTAAAGTAAGCACATCTCACTCCACACCACATGTCTCTAATTCAGCTATTTCCTCACTTGCCACAGTTGCAACTTCTATACTGGACACTACAATATCTCTTTTCATGGATAGTGCAAAGTTCCACCCTGATCTAAGTCATAAAGTTCACTTTAAAATGAGAAGCTTCTGTACGTGAAACCATACCTTATGCCTGAGGGGGCGGTCTTTGATGCTGCAGGGGAGGGCCGCATTGGGACAGCGAAGCTGGTGGTCGGTTGCTGAGATGCACCAGTTGGAGGTTTGGTGACCACAGTCTCCTCATCCGAAGAAAAGTCCTCCGACGCTCCGAGAATAAACTTGAGGGGTTGCCTTTTCCTGGGGCCTGCAATGGCCTTGGGCATGGTGACTTCAGATGGGGTCTGGGAGGTGTCAGGTGATGTTGACAGCGGTTCTGGCATCACCTCAGAAGCGGCGTGTGAAGGTTCAATGTCCGGTGTTGAGATACTTCTGGCTTGAGGACAGCTCTCCTCACTGTCATTTGAGGTAGATCTGGAATGTTCTTTTGGAGAAGGGGTGGGCGCCTCCACATGGGTAGCTGGGGGACCACAGCCAGGAGATTCCTCTCCTTTTCCTGGCATTGTGGCAGTCTCACTAGTCTCTCTCAGTAGCCACAATATCAGCAGGCTTAATCCCAAAACTACTACCAGGAGCATTCGCAGGCATCCTTTTAAGACTGCAATGAGAACAAAGTCAAGATTATATGAGCCCGTGAGATAAGCGATAACATGTACCTTTTCCGGTTTAAACCCCCACCTGAAGATAAACAAGTGAAGACATTCTTAGATTAGACTCATTAGAACAATACCTTTTGCTTACTGTGGGCTGTTCTATAATGAGTAGTTGAGTACATTGAGTACAGGAGTTGGGAGACATTTCCCTGTGATAAGAGGTCAGAAATCTCAGGTCCAGGAATAATAGGTAGACTAATCATACCCAAGACCTGTGCATAAGCACATGTCTTAACCACAGTCCTATTAATTGGACATACAACAAATAGCGTAAATAGTTTATCTACAAGCTCATGTACATTTTCACTATTTTGAACATTTTTTAAACAGTTTGCCTATAATGACATGCCCAAAATAGAGACACCAGGTTGAAAGGGGTTAATATGCAGGGGCACATCCCCTTTGTAAACCCATACCCAAATATAGCCCTGTTAGGAAATACACAGTTTATATTATGAGCAAGGAGAGTAGCATGACTTTCAAGAAAGGTGACCCAATTAAATGAATTCAATTTTGACATTAAACAAACATAGGTAAATGGGAAACCTATGCAGTCTAATTTGCATTGTATGTATTATTAAGCATGTTAGTAGATGAAGACAGCTATGCAGTGTGTCAAAGTGCTTATCCTCCAGTAAACAGCCTGTCTATCTGTCTCTGGCAGCTGACAAGAGAACTAGCCATATGGGGGAAAGGTCGACAATGAGGGGGATAGGGAGTGGGGGTGGGATAGAGGGGGCACAAGCATCCACATTAAAAAGCTACAGCATTTGAAAGCAGCTTAAGAAGACAGAAATATTAAATTGGGAAAAAAATAGTACAACAAGTGTTCTACCAGGCAAAACACACACACTCACACACTACAACTACGAGAAGGAAACAGGATATTTGTCTTAATACAACATTCATTAATAAGCATGCCCTTGGACCTTGGTACTTCTACAGCACTTGAAAGGGCAGCCCTTCAAAATGTGTGAGGCAAACTATAGTATTAGACACTGCATGCAAACATGTAGAAAAACAAATAGGCCTACTTAAAAGTTACTTCCCATAATGTATGCTGTGAAATATTAAAGTATATATTATAATTCATGTTATATTAATTAAATAACTGATCATGTCCCAAACTAACCACTTGTGCAAATGCAACAGTTTTTAATCTACAAAAAAGCAAACAATGAAGTTACACTAAACTAAAACTGCTGCAGCTGGATTCTCAAAGGTCACATCACATTAACAACCCAAGAGGAAGGATTGGAAGGCGTGTGTGAAACAAGTTCACCGAACGAAATCATCATGCTATTTAGGACATGATCGTCTGTTTGCAGTACTTTTTTTTACCCCAAACTATTATTTCGCCCACATTCAACCATTTCCTATCTAAGGCATAACATAGCTCACAGGCATGCATTCCGTGTTGTCTCCTTCCAGTGATGCCGTTTGACAATACATTTCTAGAACATTAATAACTCCACTGTCCACTCACCAGCAACTTATTGATAACGTCACTCACTAAGCTTTGTTGATGTTGTTGATTCAATGTAGCCAGACGAGCTACGACTAACGAACGCTATGTTTCTAACTAACCGCCCCTCTATTTCTCCTCACTTTGTCCAATAATACGGAACTAATGAAACTGTTATACGTTATCTGTAATGTTTAAAACACGCCCTCCGAAATGGCATTGTAGGAAGATATTACTGTTATCATATAATGATGATAAATGCTGCTGCAAATGTCACAGCGACCTACTACCAAAAACAACCTAATGTAGAGTGAGTGAGTGTGAATAATACCGCCACCATCGGCGATAGTAAACATGTGCACCATGACACATTCAGTGTTGCCGGATTCTGGGAGAGAAACAAGCAACCAGGTCTATGAAAACAAGCACAAAAGAAACAACTAGGGCACTAGGCCAGGGGTTTTCAACTGGTGGTCCGTGGACCACTGGTGGTCCGTGAAGGTATTGCATGTGGTCCCTGACCATGCATTCAGTAATGTAGGAAAGTGAAGGGCACAATATCTAGTTTTTTTATTGGAGAAATTTAGTAACTTGGTATTTGAGGACAGGGGAATTAAATACATTATCATCATCATTATCAGTGGTCATTTGAGGAGGCTTATGCTTCAATTCCAAAAGGAGTATAATGTGCCTCTTGACAGATTCCACAGAGTAGACTCTGTCAAGAGGCACATTATATGAAACACTTGTGAAGTTCTGGATGAGTTGTCAGACACAATTCACAGAGCTTAGAGCAAAAAACAAATGTATAATTGACCTTTTACTACATATCACTGTGAGAGTGGTATTTTCCACTCTGGCATACTTGACAAATGTGTACAAGGCAAGGTCGGAGACAGAAAATGACATAGGACTCTGTCCCTGTCCATCACTATGGCCAAGAAGAGACAGACATGGACCACCTGTAATTATGCCATGGACCACTAGTGGACCATGGGCCACTAGTTGAGAAACAGTGCACTAAATGACCTGGTGACCTAAGATGACGTGTCAATGTTGTCAGTTATTGAGAAGTCGGAGGTCAAGAAGTTTCACAGAAAAGGGAGTTAGAATCTCAACAAGGGGAACTATTGTGAAACAAATATCAAGCCCTTGACAGTCATTATTTAAATTTTAAGCTCCCCCCCACACCATGACCATAGCTTTTCCCCCCACACCACCCCTATTAAATCAAATACTTTATTAAAGTTGATGGACTGGAAGTATTATTAGTTAAACATATTTTAATACATCTAACAAAGGTACCATTTCTTTTAAATCCCATGGACCGCCTGCGCAGACCTAATTATGCCATGGACCACTAGTAGTCCGTGGACCATTGGTTGAACAGTGTTATAAAGCATTATGAGTATTTATGAGTTCTTATAACTATAATCATACAGTATAAGCAGATTATAATGCATTATGATAAGTATGTGTATAATGCATTATAGACATGAGACGCATATCAAGTGTTATCAGAAAACTAATCTTAGCCCATATCCCCATCCAACACAAAAGTTTAGTCCCCAGGTTGATTCTTAGTCAGGGTGGTGGTCCCTGGTTCACAATCAGTTGAAAACCCCTGCACTAGGCCATTATGAGCACTTTAAACCTATGTACTGTATACATTGAAAATAGCCGATATTAGCTGAACTACAAGCTACAACGCGTGAGCTTGTAGATCTGCTATTTTCCAAAACAATCGTGAAATAAAATGTGGAAGATTTTTTGAAACATTCTAACAACACAAATCTGGTACAGCTCCCCTGGCACAAAAGATTTTCAAATGGGGGTTAGGGGGACAAATACATATTAATTTCCAGTAGAACCACTGGTTGAAATAGTTTTAAAATTGTGAAGCAAGACCAAATAAGCAACTACACTTAAGCAACAACAAATAAACAAGTCCAAAAAACCGCAACCATCAATATTTACAAGCAACTTCACAGAAAAACAAGGCCAAAGTCGCTTATAATAAGCGGACATGGCAACGCTTGACGTGCACCTTGTGACAAGGAGGGAGGGGCTAAGCTCAGGAAGCTCCTCCATGATCTCGCGGCAACAGCCAGAGCGCGCCAAATTAAGAACACACAACAGTGTAAGGCTGGGTCATCGCAGCTGTCAGATCGTACTGTGTTGGTTTATTCTTCGTCGAAAACGGACAAATGATTGTTAGGCTGTGAAGAACGGTGGATATTTTCTCGTGGTGTTACTTGCAGACCACGATACAAGATGGTTTTGCAAAACAGTGGAAGGTGGAGAGCTGACCGCGGAGGACAAGGAGCAGGAGATTCAGAAAATCAACAGTAAGTTGTGTTGCAGACAGTCAAGTAGGACGCTTTGCTTTTAGCTGAATTATAGTTTCATATCAAATTAAACTTCAAATATTGGACATTCTTGGCTATGATACAATCAGTGATGTAAAGTAACATTTCTTTGAAAATTGTGAGTACTTTTTCACCACCACTGGTTTCATATCATACTAAATCCCCTTGTCAAATAGTGTGACGTTCTTGACTATATGATACGATAATAACTCACAAGTCGTCCAGCAACTATAGATGTTCATGCAGTAGGAGATAATATGATTTCAGTTCTGATCGGATCTCTTTCAACCAGGGATGATAACTCGGCCCTCAAGCGGCTGGAGCGCAGTCAGTTCACCGACGAGATGGACACGCGCTTCGGTTTCGACAGGATGAGAGAACCAGGGGAGAAGACAGGCTGGCTCATCAACATGCACCCTGTAGGTACACACACACGCGCACACACACACACACACACACACACACACACACACACACACACACACACACACACACACACACACACACACACACACACACACACACACACACACACACACACACACACACACACACACACACACACCAGTGGTTCTCCAAGTGGGACCCCCAGGGGTCCTTGAGGGAGTTCCAGGGGGTCCCAGGCTAAATGATAGATAGATATGAACCAAATGGACCCTTATGGGTCTGTAACTCAGAGAGTGTACACATGGAACCAAATGGACCCTTTTTAAATGGACCCAGTTAAATTAGCATTGATTTTACAATATAAATTGGGGTCCCAGAGATAGAAATGTCATTAAATGGGGGTCCGTAGCTTTATGCATGTCAAACTGGGGGTCCTTGATATTAAAATGGTTGAGAATCACTGCTATAGCTGTAAAAAAAAAACTTCTCTTATGGGGGTCACTGGCATATCTTTTCAAATGGGGGTCTGCGGGCTAATAAGTATCAATTTGGTCTTTGACATGGAAAAGTTTGAGAACCACTGCAGTACACAATCCTCCTGTATGTGAAATCTTGCACTTATATGATTTAAAGGCCGTACTACTTGTCAACCAGTAGCTGTCAGTGACACCTACACCAGGGTCTAAGTTTCTCAATGGAAGAAAAATGACTTCAAATAGCGTTTGCACAATTTAGCATGTTCATTGTTCAGTATTGCATGCTTTAACTCAGAAGAGTGTACAAATGTATCCAAATCAATTTGGTTATATTTGTGTACACTCACTGAGTTACAAATGAATAAATGAAGACAAAGGATTTCACTGTGCATAAGGTTCTATTAAAGGAAATTGCATTTTGTTTTGAGAGCAGAGCACCAAATATCATTTAATTCATTTTCTACTTTCAGACAGAGATTCTGGATGATGATAAAAGAATGGTCAGTGCTGTGGATTATTATTTCATTCAGGAAGATGGAAGCAGGTTCAAGGTGAGGAACACAATAATATTGCCAGAAAGATACATTTGTTGTTGTCATCAATGTTATCATTTTTTGTTTGTTTATTTTCATATTTGTGTTTGATCTGTATTTTTCCTTTAGGTTGGCCTCCCCTTTAAGCCATATTTTTACATAGCCACTAGAAAGGTAAGTTGATTTCTTAAGGCAGGTAATGTTTTTATTTTATGAAAATACCTAGATGTACCTTTTTTTTTAAATAGAGAAAAACGCCAAACAAATGCTCTGTACTTTCAATTCAGAACTGTGAAAGAGAAGTCACCTCATTCTTGTCCAAGAAGTTCCAAGGAAAGTTGGCAAAGTTGGAAGCGGTCCCCAAGGAGGACCTAGATCTGGTGGGACATTTACTATTCATATTAACTGATTTCTAGTTATTGAACATAAGAGCAATCTCATGTCACTGTTTTAATATCAAAACCTTGTATTTTCTTTATCAATTTTCACAAATGATGTACAATTATGTGAATTACATATTTCAACTTATCACAATATGTATGTACCTTAGTGTCATAACACCAACTTGCTGCAATATGTCCATGACATACTCTAGGCTTTGTGGGGGAAAGAAAAAGAAGGGGAAAAAAGTGTGGTCTTATAAGACGCGTGTGTGTGTGTGTGTGTGTGTGTGTGTGTGTGTGTGTGTGTGTGTGTGTGTGTGTGTGTGTGTGTGTGTGTGTGTGTGTGTGTGTGTGTGTGTGTGTGTGGCTGTGTGTTATCTACCAAAACATTACCAACATGTCTGTTAAACTCCTTGACGTGTTCTCCATAGCCTAACCACCTGGTTGGACTGAAGAGAAATTACATCAAGCTGTATTTCAACACATTGGACGACCTCATGAAGGTCAAACGTGAGATCTCTCCTGCTGTACGCAAGAACAGAGAGAGGGACCAGTCCAATGACACTTACACTTCAATGTTATCCAGGTACTGCCTGTTTGAAGATGAGGATTCCACATGTGTAGTATAGTCATGATTCCACATGACAATATAGTCATTTTCAAAAGGTTCTATTGATTAATTTAATTTTTGAAAATGGCAGATCTACAAGCTCACAATGCATCGCGACACATTGTGAGCTTGTAGATTGGCTATTTTCACTATTCGTCATGAAACTAGTATACAGCGTTTTGTTAAGTTTGGAAAGGGAAGTACAATATTCCAATGCTATATTATTCCCTGTTTCTTTTATTGTTTTGTCCTTATACCTGATACCGTAAACTGCCCCTAAAGTATCATCTGCTCTTCAGCGCCTTGTCAGGTGGAAACGTGATGTCAGCAGATGAGGACGGGAGGTCCAAGAAGATTTCAGACCAGTTGGACAACATAGTCGACATGAGAGAATATGACGTGCCTTACCATATGCGCCTGTCCATCGACCTCAAGATTCATGTGGTAAAGACGGATGGAAGTTTGTAAACTCAGTGATATAGAAATGTCTCTCCGGGTGTTAGTGGTGTTGTTGCTAATTGTCGTTTGTTCCTCAGGCCCACTGGTACGACGTCCGATACAGGGGCAGTGCTTATCCTCCGGAGATTGTACGCAGGGATGACCTTGTTGAGCGACCAGTATGCGTCTTTTTTTTCCTACACAGTTCTAAGATCTAATGGCAAATTTCCTCAGAGTTCACATTTTAGATTTTCAATATAACACAGACATTCTGTTTTTTGTTTTACTTTTTTAGGACCCTGTTGTTTTGGCTTATGACATAGAAACCACCAAACTTCCTCTAAAATTCCCAGATGCAGAGACCGATCAGATTATGATGATCTCCTACATGATTGATGGACAGGTTTGTTTTATAATTATAATATTATTATAACCCCTTTGTATATGTGTCCTATGTCTTTCATCGCATATTTGCTAAGTAATGTATTTTGCTTGTATAAAGGGCTTTCTGATAACAAACAGAGAGATCGTCTCTGAGGACATTGAAGACTTTGAATTCACCCCAAAGCCAGAATATGATGGACCTTTCACTGTGTTCAATGAGGTTGATGAAGTAAGCAGTGGAATGTGATATGGTAGAGCTGTAGTAGGAATGATATATGTCATGAAATATTGAATTACAGTCTAAATAAAGCTATTTGTTCTAAAACTGTGTTTTTCCTTTTGGCTTCAGGCGGCACTCATTCAGAGGTTTTTCGATCATGTTCAGGAAACCAAGCCAAACATTTTTGTAACTTACAATGGAGACTTCTTCGATTGGTAAGTCATTTCATATACTTAACAGTTAACATGTTGAATGTTTTGAATTGACTTAAGTGGTGTTTCCCCAAAAGACTCCTGTTGTTTCTCTATCTTTCAAGGCCTTTTGTTGAGACCAGGGCTGCCCACCATGGACTGAATATGTACAGGGAAATTGGTTTCCAGAAGGACAATCAGGGAGAGTACAAGGCGAGTCAGGCCATCCACATGGACTGCTATAGGTTTGTATGCCCCTGACAATGAACATGCTACATTTGCCTAAAGTAAATCCTTAAATATCATTATTTGTGTTTAGATTAGAAGTTGTATTAAATAGTATATTGCTTCTTACCTGTGTCCCAGGTGGGTGAAGCGAGACAGCTACCTGCCTGTGGGCAGCCAGAACCTGAAAGCAGCTGCTAAGGCCAAGCTGAGCTATGACCCTGTTGAGCTGGACCCTGAGGAGATGTGCCGCATGGCGACAGAGGAACCACAGGTACAGGCAAAGCTCAAAGGCTGGATTGACGGGGCTGATGGAAATGGGTTTCAGTCATTGCAGCCTTAACTGATATTTATCTTCTTCCTATCAGACATTAGCCACCTACTCTGTGTCAGATGCTGTGGCCACATATTACCTCTATATGAAATATGTTCACCCCTTCATATTCGCTCTCTGCACCATCATTCCTATGGAGCCTGATGAGGTTGGTCTAAATGTGCAATTCACAACAAAAAGAAAGACATTCTAGAAATTAAAGCCACTTTGATTCCACCACTTTCTGTGTTTCATTTGTGCTTTTGCTTTTGCTACTGTGACTTAGGTGCTGCGAAAAGGTTCTGGAACGCTCTGCGAGGCGTTGCTCATGGTGCAGGCTTTCCATGCCAACATTGTCTTCCCAAACAAACAGGAACAGATTTTCAACAAGATGACAGATGACGGTCATGTCTTGGACTCTGAGACCTACGTGGGGGGTCACGTGGAGGCGCTGGAGTCCGGAGTGTTCCGCAGTGACATCCCATGTCGTTTTAAAATGGTACAGGCACTCCTTTTCATCTCCCCGCTCATTCTCGATTTTACTTCTCTCTGTGTGATCATCAGACTCTCAGTGATGATGATGTTTTCTGGTGCGTGTTGACAGAACCCGGCGGCATTTGACTTCCTGCTGAATAGGGTTGAGATGACGATGCGTCATGCGATTGAGGAAGAGGAGAAGGTGCCCTTTGAGCAGGTCACCAACTTCAATGAGGTCAGTAAAATGTTCATGGTATGATTAACCTGTTCCATAATGTTACTGTACAAGATTTGGCCTTAGAGTCAGAGGTCATACAGCACTATTACCTGTTTTATTAGATGTGTGATTTAATGTGTTTAACACCGTTACCGTTACTGCATACCTTTGGTATGCAGTCAGGCTTAGGCCTGACTCAGGGGAGAGGATGCTCCTGCCATGCATAGTCTGTTGTGGGCACTGGTGAAGGTGCGACAGGCCTAGTGAAGAACACCAACTGTGCAGGTTAAAGGGGTAACTGGTGTTTTCTCAGGTGTGCGACGACATCAAGAAGAAGCTTATTTCTCTGAAGGAAGTCCCAAACAGGATAGAATGCCCCCTCATCTACCATCTGGATGTTGCAGCAATGTACCCCAACATCATCCTAACCAACCGCCTGCAGGTAAACAAGTACGAACCGTGAAATTAACTTGTGTTGTGTTAGCTCGTGTTACTTTCATAATCACTCGATAAGGTAGTACAGGGTGCTTGCACTGGTCTTGAAAAATATGGATTTATCAGTTACTGTTTTCCAGACCTGGAAAGGTATGGACATTCGGATGCAAAAAATATAAAAATGAATTAAAAAGAAAGATATTATCAAGACCCTCAAATTGTCCATGTGCACTCTAGTGTTGTAATAACTGCCTGGATGTCAACGCATGCACCCATACTAAGGTTTTCCCAGTAGACTTGCAAGAAAGTGTTACTTCTGATCCGAAGTCAAACATTTACTAAATATAGTACTAAATATGTACTAAAGAAACCAGCATGGTAGAGGCAGCCATCTACAGGGCAAAAAAAGCATGCAAGTCTCACTGCCAGTGCTCTGAGATCACTGCCAGTTTACTCTCCCTGTATTAAATTAAATAAAAATACTAATATAATATAAAACTATTAATTTAATTTGTAAAGGTCACTATTTTGTTAATTTGTTTTTATCAGGCCTTTGTCTTTCTCTAAGAAGTTCAATATTTGTTGGAAAAAATCAGCAGGACAGCACGTAGAAATATATGGAAATGCATCAAGTCCAAAATGTAACTCTCTACCTCTGCAGCCGTCCGCCATTGTGGATGAGGTGACTTGTGCTGCCTGTGACTTCAACAAGCCTGGTGCCACCTGTCAGAGGAAAATGGCCTGGCAGTGGAGAGGGGAAATCAGTAAGTTGAATGTGTCATAACATGTAACAAAGGAATACTTTTTAAAAGTGCAACACAGGGTAGTTTGCAATATAATTACACAACTAGTTAGAGGTTGAGTAAACTAAACTACCATTCACACAGGCAGGCTGTTTGCTTTTCTGTCCTGGGCATTGTTTATTTTCATTTTTTTTATCTCTTTATTATCAGGCTCCTTCACGCAACTAGAAACGGTCATTCTTCTGTGGCATCCCTAGTTTATTCCTCATAACTATTTCTCCCTGTGTCTGCAGTGCCAGCCAGCCGCAGTGAGTTCCACCGTATTCAGCAGCAACTGGAGTCAGAGAAGTTCCCTCCTTTCTTTCCTAACGGTCCGCCTCGGGCCTTCCACTCACTGAACCGTGAGGACCAGGCAAAGCATGAGAAAAAACGATTAGCAGGTAATCTTCCAGCTACCTCTGTTTGAAATCCTGTTTATGTATCGAAGTTTATTTCTGGTCACTGTCTGTCTGTGCCTGTAGCTGTTAATATGAGTTGGCAATTTTGGCAGTTTTGCACCCACGCCTTGTCCTGAACTCTATATTGCTGGTTTGTCTTGTTTCAGACTACTGCAAGAGGGCCTATAAGAAAGTACATGTCACCAAGCTGGAGACGAGAGTCACCACCATCTGCCAGAGGGAGAACTCCTTCTATGTGGACACTGTCAGAGCTTTCAGGGACCGACGCTATGAATTCAAGGGACTTCACAAGGTAACTGTGAGAGGGGGCTTCATAGTGAGATTAAAGCACATTAAAATTGAACAATTATAGTGATTTCACTCCCTTCCATTTCACTACCCACTTATATTCTATTTTCTTCACCACTGTTTATACAATAAATGTTTCTCTTTGCAGGTATGGAAGAAGAAGCTGTCGGTTGCTCAGGACAGCGGAGACGCTGCTGAGGTGAAGCGCTGTAAGAACATGGAGATCCTCTATGATTCTCTTCAACTGGCCCACAAGTGTATCCTCAACTCTTTCTATGGCTATGTCATGAGGAAAGGGTACGAGACCTTACATTTTTGTCAGGAAATGTCAATGTCACTGATGTCAACATTCACCTGTAATGGGGAATCAGGTTGTGTTAAGTCATGTACAGTATGCAGTGCTATGCGTCTGACTCCATAGCGAATGTGTTTGTTTGTTTTTCTCTCCATCAGAGCACGCTGGTACTCCATGGAAATGGCCGGCATTGTGTGCTACACCGGGGCAAATATCATCACCCAGGCCAGAGAGCTCATTGAGCAGATAGGGTGAGTCAAATGTACATGCTGGTCAAGCAAATACATTGCTTAGGCTGCTTCCACTTACTGCAGTCCAGATATGTAGAAGTGGAAACGCGAATCACATTATCTTACTTTCTCCGTGGCTCAGGCGGCCCCTTGAGTTGGACACTGATGGTATCTGGTGTGTCCTGCCCAACACATTTCCTGAGAACGTTGTGGTGAAGACCAGCAACGAGAAGAAGCCCAAGGTGACCATCTCCTACCCAGGAGCCATGCTGAACGTCTTGGTGAAGGAGGGCTTCACCAACGACCAGTACCAGGAGCTGGTAGACCCCGTCAACCTCATCTATGAGACCAGATCTGAGAACAGCATCTTCTTTGAAGTGGACGGGCCCTACCTGGCAATGATCCTGCCCGCCTCCAAGGAGGAAGGGAAGAAGCTGAAGAAAAGGTATGAGCATAGTGGAAATGTGTGCATTTTCCTATGATTAAAAGTCGTTGTAAAGCTGTTTATGCTAATGGATAGCGCCAATGGACAATGGAGCTGATTTGTGTGTCGTCTCTCTTCCCCGTCCAGGTATGCTGTGTTTAATGAGGATGGCTCCTTGGCTGAGCTGAAGGGCTTTGAAGTGAAGAGGAGAGGAGAGCTCCAGCTCATTAAGATTTTCCAGTCCTCTGTGTTTGAAGCTTTCCTCAAAGGCACCAATCTGGAGGAAGTCTATGCATCTGTGGCCAAAGTGGCAGACTACTGGCTGGATGTGCTCTATAGCAAGGTACAGTACAGCCAATTAATAATATATCCACGCCAAATCTCTTTGCTGAAAAAAAATAGCTTTGATAATATCTACAAGCTCACAACTGGCTGCGTTGCAACGCAACAGTGAACTTGTAGATTGGCTATTTTTACTGAATGTTCTCCCATTTGTGCAGACTGTTCACCTATTACAACATGCCCGGAATAGGGACGCTATGGTTCATGTAGTTTATATGCATTTAGGGAAACGTCAATTCATATCTCTCGCTCTTAATACTCTGCCCCATAAATCATATCATGTGTGTGCAGGCTGCCAATATGCCGGATGCAGAGCTCTTTGAGCTGATCTCCGAGAACCGCTCAATGTCTAGGAAGCTGGAGGACTATGGCGAGCAGAAATCCACCTCCATCAGCACAGCAAAGAGGCTGGCTGAGTTCCTGGGGGACCAGATGGTGAAGGATGCCGGCCTAAGCTGTCGCTTTATCATCTCACGCAAGCCTGAGGGAGCCCCTGTCACTGAGAGGTATGTACTGCATGTACATAGATAAGGGATATCGTGCATGCACATCCACTGCAGTGTCCAGGTGCAAGACAAACAATAGACTAACATAAAGAAAATAAAGTCTGAATTGATATGTACACGCTCCCACTCTTTATTGCAAGTTCAACGTTTCAATCACATGATTATGGATGATCATTTTCCTGATGAATGATGATTGAACCAGTCCAAAACCCAGAGAAGAGACTTCTGTTTCTTGCTTGTCTTTCTGTCAGGGCCATTCCTATGGCTATTTTCCAAGCTGAGCCAAGTGTGATGAAGCATTTCCTGCGTAAGTGGCTAAAGATGCCCAGCCTCCATGACTTGGACATCCGCTCTGTAAGTATGCAATTAAACATTAATCTTCATTCTGATTTAAATGATACAAAATAAATGGCTTATTGGTCCCTTTGATTATCTGTTTAAAATGAACTCCCAGTTCTTGCTAACAGTAAAAGTTCTTCTATTATCCTCTTAGATCCTTGACTGGAATTACTACATTGAGAGGTTGGGTAGCGCCATCCAGAAAATCATTACTATACCAGCAGCTCTGCAACAGGTAACCGCAAAAAATAAAATAAAATGCTTTTCATTGATCTTGAGCAGCCTGTCTTTATCTGCAGATGACCATGATATAAATATTGTGATTGTGTCCTTCTCATCATAAGGTGAAGAACCCTGTGCCCAGAGTGAGGCACCCAGACTGGCTCCACAAGAAACTCTTGGAGAAGAATGACATCTTCAAACAGAAGAAGATAAGTGAGCTGTTCACCAGTGAGGGCAAGAGACAGGTAGGTTCACCTCTTTGACACACACACAACAGCATATGACAAATACTGCATGCTTTGTTCACATTACACACAGACTACGCTAACTTATCTATAACATTGGTTCTCAAACATTGGTTCTCAAACTGGGCTCATAGCGCGGCACCGAGTGCCGCGCTATGAGCTTGTAGATCTGCTATTTTTGAAAATTCTTGAACATTTGTGCAAACCTTTTGAATGTATATTTTTTTTAAGCGAACATTTGTAACTCAAATCTTTGCTTCTGGGGGTCCCTGGAATAAAATATTTGAGATGGGGGTCCGCGGCCAAATACATATCATTTTGGGGGTCCTTGACATGAAAAAGTTTGAGAACCACTGATCTATAACACTTTTGCTCTAAATTTCATTTTTCTTCTCAGGTTCACCAGCACCAGGAGGCCACACAGTCAGCAGACATGGAGGACTTTGGGATGCCAGTAGCCAAGCCCCTCAAGCCAGCTATCCTGATAACCACCAAGCGTAAGCGTGTCTCGCAGGGTGAGGACAGCCAGGTGGAATCTCAGGATATGGAGCTCACTCAGTCCTGGAGAGAGATCCTGGGGCCGCCACCGCCTATGGGAGACACGCGGGTAGGCAAACTGTAACCTCTTGTCTGAATGTAGAGTGTTTCTTCATAGTAAATGAACCCTCAAGTTAACTCTGTGGGGAAACTTCAAGCCTGTTCAGTATGTCAAGCCTCGGAAGCAAATACATATTTAATGTTAAATAATATATTTAAAGCATGTCTCCTTGCTAGTGAACAAAGGTCGTTAGAAGTTGTTGTGTGTGTCATGTCAACAAATATTCAAAAGACAAACTTCGGTAGTCTGCGTGGCGTAGAGGTGAAACACTTGCCCACCACCGCAGAGACCAGGGTTCAATTCCGGCCAGTGTTACATGCGGCTCGGCCAGGCGCTCCCAACATTGCAGGTGAGAAGCCGGCTTGCTGCTGGTTGGTCTGTTGAGTGGGGAGTCAGTTTCCACACAGACACATTAAGCTGGTGCACCATACCCACTACCCCACCCAAAGGAGAACTGAGGGAGTGTAAACCTCTGCGTATGTTACACTCTCCCGGTGAAACTCCTCACTGTCAGGTGAGAAGAAGCGATGGAGGAGACACGGTTTTCTACACCCTCAACAGCCCAACAACAGTGGCAGCAACATGGGAATTGGCAATGACTAAAAACAACATCTCACATGTGTCTCTGCAGGAGGAGCGTCTGGTGTGGCTGCGCTACCATAAGAAGAAGTGGGAGCTGCAGCTCAAACAGAGGAAGGAGAAGAAGAAGAGAAGGAGGTTACTGGATGGAGAGGCCCAACCTGTAGGAGGAGGTCTGATCAGAGATGGACCAACCACGGGCCTGGGTAGCTTCCTCCGCAAGACAGCACGCAGCATCCTGGATATGCCCTGGCAGATTGTACAGGTAAACTGACAAAATCCACAGTAATTTAGGGCGCATGGGACTTGGAGGGGTATCGTAAATGGGACTTGTCGTGTATAGACATCAACCTGCCGCTGACGTTGCGGTGGCGTGCTCTCCGAGTCAAGCATTTCTTCTTTCTTTTTTTATTCAATAGTTGTTTAAAAAGGGACTTGTATTGTTTTTGTAAATGGGACTTGTATTGGTTTTGTAAATGGCACTTGTAGTGGTATTGTAAAAGGGACTTGTGGTAGTGTAAGTAAGACTTGTAGTGGTATTTAAAATAGGACTTAGTAGTATTGTAAAGTTTCTAACTGGCCAGTCCTTTTCCCTCCCCTTTCAGATTGCAGAGACAAGTCATCCTGGTCTGTACAAGTTATGGGCTGTGATTGGAAATGACCTCCACTGCATGAAGCTCAACATCCCGCGGGTCTTCTATGTCAATCAGAAAGTCCCCAAGCAAGAGGAGGGAGTCGCATACAAAAAGGTACACACATGAAGGCTTGTTACAGTAGGCTAACTGTAGGGCAAATAATCATACTACAGTACAATGGACTCTTTGTCAGCAGCTGTGATTATGTTACAGTGAGGTGACGTCTTATGCTTTCAGGTGAACCGCTTGCTGCCTCGCTCCAACATGGTCTACTATCTGTACCAGTACTCTGTACCAGAGGACATGTACCAAGAACACATCAATGAAATTAACGCTGACCTCTCTGCCCCAGATATTGAGGGGGTCTATGAAACACAGGTAACGTATTGTATTTTATGCCTCTAAGAAACATGTCTGACTCCAGCTGTACTTTAATTATGCAGCCATTTAAAAAAACGATTACGGTTATAGGATTTGTTGATTCTAGATTTATTATAATATTAGGTTTAGCTATATTTATGTATCAAAGATGATTGATTATGTCCACATGTACCACAAACAGTGGAGTGGTTAATGCAATCCTCTGGTCCCCTTGGCTTCTTCTGTAGGTTCCTCTGTTGTTTCGTGCCCTGGTGCAGCTGGGCTGCATGTGTATGGTCAATAAGCGGGTGGTGAGGGACCTGGCAGGCAGAGAGGCAGACACCTTCGACCTGGAGCATCTGGACATGAGGTCCCTGGCCCAGTTCAGCTACCTGGAACCTGGTAGTGTTCGTCACATCTATCTGTACCACCACAGCCAGGGCCACAAGGCTCTGTTTGGTCTGTTCATCCCTTCACAACGCAAGGCCAGTGTCTTTGTCCTGGACACAGTAAGAAAAATACAACCTTTACCTCACCTCGTCCATCACGACCAGCTTCTTAACTTTGTGTTAAAAACACTTTCACGACCGCTACTGCTTATTCAGATTATTTTAAAGAATTTAATCCCAGCCACTGCAGTAAATGACACGTAACGGCCTGTCTTTAAATTAACCTAAGGTCCGAAGCAACCAAATGCCCAACCTGAGTACCGTTTACGGAGCAGAACGCACAGCTCTCCTGGAGAAGACTACCGAGGACCTCCTGCCTCCGGAAAAGCACAACTTTGAGGTGCGGGCTGAGAACGATGCCAAGGCAATCAGCCGGGCTCTGCAGCGCATACTGCTCAACTACAAGGTAAAATAAACTCCTCCTTAACCTTCCGATTTTCCAGTCTCTCATTAATGTTAGGATTAATCAACATGGAGTCTCGCCTCTTGTAGGAAGAGCGTCGCGGACCCACCCTGATAGCAGTGCAGTCTAACTGGGAGTTGCGGCGACTGGCAGCACAGATGCCAGTGCTGGAGGAGTTCCCTGTGGTTCCCGTGCACGTAGTGGACGAAATCAGCTACAATGTGCTCGACTGGCAACGCCACGGTGCCCGACGCATGATCCGCCACTATCTCAACCTGGACAGCTGCCTGTCACAGGCTTTCGACATGGCCAGGTACCTTGGGACTGACACACACACACACACACAATCTGGGGCCGGTGTAGACCCTAACCCTAACACGCTCTCTTGTAACTGTAGGTCTGTTAACAAATATTTTTATTTTGTTTCAATGTCCAGATGTTCTTTCTTTGTTAAAGTGGCAACTCAACTCATCCCTCTCTGACTATTCCCCGTTCTTCTTGTTCTCAGGTACTACCACTTACCAGTGGGGAACCTCCCTAAGGATGTGTCCATCTTCGGCTCAGATCTGTTCTTGGCCAGACACCTGATGAAGCACAACCACCTGCTGTGGCTCTCCCCCACAGCCAGGCCCGACCTGGGGGGTAAGGAGGCAGACGACAGTCGCCTGGTCATGGAAAGTGACGAAAGAGGCTCTGTGGAGATCAACATGCAAGGGTGCTACTCCACAGGTACGCAATGACAGTTGTGCTTATTGAAGATTGAGCATTGATGTATTCTGCACTTTTTGTCTGGATTGGAATAGTCGAGTCTATCTGGAATTTTAAATGTTTGTAGCTGTTGATTGCTTTTGGCACATTTTACTGACCCTCCTTTTGTAGGGTGTTATGTTTTGTAGAAAACTGAATGTGTTGCCCTTCTTGGCCAGGTCTCTCGTAAAGGAGATGGTACAACTGGTCCCTTCGGTGCCATGCCATTTAAAAAAAGAATACGGGGGAATACTAGATCACGGCTGCGTTTGTTTGCGTTTAAATTTTTAAATAAAAGAACAAATGAACAGTGTGTGTGTAATTGCCTTGTTTCTCAGCGTGTGTGGAGCTGGACCTGCAGAGCTTGGCGGTGAACACCATCCTTCAGTCGCAGCATGTGAATGACATGGAGGGAGGAGCCAGTCTGGGCGTCAGCTTTGATGTCATCCAGCAGGCTTCACTGGAGGACATGATGTCAGGAAACCAGGGAGCCAGCGCCCTCGCTAGCTATGACGAGACGGCCCTCTGCTCCAACACCTTCAGGTCTGTTACCGTTGGGGCAGGTCAACATACTGTTGAAAGTTATCCATGAGAAATATTGAGGCTCTTACTTTGTTCATGAGGTAATTGTTGGACCCCCTTATTTGTTCATGGCAATTATAGTATGCCTTTTTTTTTTTAAACCTATCCAATCTACAAGCTCACAACGCATCGCAACAGGTGAGCTTGTAGACCAGCAATTTTCTTAGTTTTGTTTTTATATGATTTTCAATCATTTCATCATTTTCACCTACGTATAATTACATGCTTGAAATAGGGGTATGCCAGGTTGAAAGTGGGTTGACATATTCTACTGGTACTTACTGTGTGCTGTTTGTAGGATTCTGAAGAGCATGGTTGTGGGCTGGGTCAGGGAGATCACCCAGTTCCACAATGTCTACGCAGACAACCAGGTGATGCACTTCTACCGGTGGCTGCGCTCCCCCAGCTCGCTGCTGTACGACCCCGCACTGCACCGCACCCTGCACAACATGATGAAAAAGGTCTTCCTGCAGTAAGTGACACCCGTCCACGCCATCCAATCCTGTGTCATTAATGTCATTTACACCCAGATCACATATATCTCCATTTAACCACATGAACCCTAGCATCCCTATTCTGGGCATGCCATAAAAGGCAAACATTCAGCGAAAATGACAGATCTACAGACACGTTGTGTGAGCTTGTAGAACAGCTATTTTCGATGAAAAGATTTAGTAATGGGAAAAAAGGAGGGGGCCAAGTATAGACCCTGGGGGCCCCCGATCAGCAAAGTATATAGGTTTTTAGTGGTTAAATATTCATACCTACATTTAAAATCAATTCTGATTGTAAACAATCTCTCCAGATTTAAGGTCTTTTGAAATCACATTGTGTGATTTACATTTTCTTCTATTATGACATTTGACTTCTTCCATGTATTTATCTCAGTGTAACAGTGTCACAACTTAAAATAACATCTGATCTTCTCAATTTAGGCTGATTGCAGAGTTTAAGCGTCTCGGTTCTTCTGTGGTCTACGGGAACTTCAACCGCATCATTCTGTGTACGAAAAAACGCAGGATTGACGATGCCATTGGCTACGTGGAATACATCACCAACAGGTTAGAAATATTTATTCCACCTTAATACTACCATCAGACTAAATGTCACTACTTCAAAATCCTCCACAGGAAAGATCCAAGAAAGACCCTACTTAAGTGAGAAAGTAGAGACAGAAGAACTGGACATTTTTTCACTGGAAACTATGACATTATGTCCAGAAATGGTGTTGTGGTTAAGGTCCTCACCTCTGGAACCGCATGGCCTACTGGCCAAGGAAGTCAAATCATCCTGTTTCCTGTGGCTTCTCCTACTTTGCTGCCTCCCATTTAGCATTAATTTGAATTCAAGAAAGGCCACACAAAAAAAATCACATACCTGAATGTTTTACCCTTCCCCTGACAGCATACATTCCCGGGAGATCTTCCACTCCCTGTCCATCTCCTTCTCTCGATGCTGGGAGTTCCTGCTGTGGATGGACCCAGCCAACTATGGAGGAGTGAAGGGAAAACTGCCCACCAACATCCTGTGTGGAGAGGTACCTCAGACCGCTTCCCCTCTCAGCTAGTTGACTTTTTTCCTTCACAGAACTAAGTTCCCGTCATGTTTCTTTTAGGATGGCGCCACGCAAAAGAAAAAGAGTAGAGGGGATGGAGAGGAAGACGGCAGTGAGGATGAGGAGGAAGTGGAGGGCAATGACGAGGAAGGCGACAGAGATGGAGAGAGCGACGAGGTAGAGGAGCTGATCGAGAGCAACTGGAACATCATGCAGTATCTACCGCAAACAGCCTCTTGTCAAAAATACTTCCTCATGATTGTATCAGGTAAATCTAGAATATGTAATTACCTGAATAATGTGTTGTACCCCTACGATGCTGCAGGCATTGGCTATGGTATTATACTTATCAGCAGTTTTAAGTAGTGCTGTGATTTTAAACTTTGCGTGTAGTCCTAACAGCCCTTGTTTGATTGCAGCTTGTCCTGTCGACTCATTGGAAAATCTTTCAAATAAACCCCACTTGTGTCACCCTGTTGTTGTTGTTGTTTTTTAACACACCATCCCCTTTTCAGCTTACATCGCAGCTGTTTACCAAAGTATGAAGGAGGAACTGAGACGCAATGCCCCCGGAGCAACACCAGTCAAGAGGAGGGGAGGCAGCCAGGCTTCCCAGCAAACAGCGGGAGACCTAAGTGCACTTCCTGGTAAGTTCAGTGATTCTGATAGGCCTGCGATCTGATTAAGAAAAGACGCATCCAACTCACCGTCCGTGCATCCATGCTCACCGGAGCTGAACTCTATGGAGCTGAAACATGAACGTTTTGCTCTGTCGCCAAAATCAGACCATGAAATCTAACATTTTCAAAAATACTGAAATAGCATTTCTACAAGCTCTCAACGTGTCTTAAAGCTTGTAGATCGTCTGTTTTTGCTATTTGTTTTTACTACACCATTGTACGACAGAATCCAAAAAAGGGCATAACCAGTTCAACTCTATATACTTTGCTGACCAGAGTGCCAGGGGTCTGCTCTATACTTGGTCTGCTCCATTTTTTCCCTCTACTTCAAATCTCATCACTGAAAATAGCCGATCTACAAACGTGATCCGTTGTTAGCGTGTAAATCTGCTATTTTCGCTGAATGTTTTCCTATTGTTGCCGAATGTTCGCCTATTAAGACATGCCCAGAATAGGGACGCTAGGGGGCATGTTGTTAGGTGGTTAATAAATCAGACTAGGGTAATCAATTTAGTTGAATATAAAAAATCTATTGGAATTTATTCACATAAAGATATATTTAAATAAATGTGCTTCTCAGTTATTCGATGAATAGAAAAACAAATATTCTAAAGCTAATGTTGCAATGTTCTAAATCTGTTGCATAGGTATGATCTCCTTCTCTCAGGATTACGTGTCCAATGAGTTGACACAGAACTTTTTCACCATCACTCAAAAAATCCAGAAGAAGGTGACGGGCACCAGGAGTGTCACCCAACCTTCAGAAATGTTCCCTAACCTGCCTGGTTCCCACCTGTCGCTCAACAACCCAGGCTTGGAGTTTATCAAATATGTCTGCCAGGTACACCATCACACCACACCTATCAAACATTTGTAGTATGTTCACAATTATATCTGCAGCACAAACGATGGTCCACACCATCATTTATGCATGAAATTCAAATCATGTAGATAAGCAGGCATCACTGGAGAGATGATACTAGAATAATAAAAATGTCTCCTTTCTGTGTAGGTCCTTTCTCTTGATGCTAACATAACGAACCAGGTGAACAAGCTGAAGAGAGACCTGCTGCGCCTAGTGGACGTCGGAGAATTCTCAGAGGATGCACAGTTCCGTGACCCCTGTAATTCCTACATCCTGCCAGAGGTCATCTGCCACCTCTGCAATTTCTGTCGTGACCTTGACCTCTGCAAGGACCCTTCGATGTCCCAGGTCAGAGCCAAGTAGAGGGAAGAGAGACTATGAACATAGTCTCTGAGTCTCAAACACCCAGTAGTTACAATGCCACTTTTACTCAAAGTTGCACTCTAATCTACATTCCTTCTGTGGAGATTAACTTGTTTCTTCATTAGTTCAATTTTATGTTGGATGTCTTGCAGGATGGGTCTGTGGTGCCCCAGTGGTTCTGCTCTAACTGCCAAGCCCAGTATGAAACTGAGTCGATTGAGATGGCCCTGGTTGAAGCCCTGCAGAAGAAATTAATGAGCTACACTCTACAGGACCTGGTGAATGAAGACATCTTGAATAGATAATGCATCTTTTTTATTGCTTTCTGAACCTTTTCCTGAGGCTTTCTGACTACTAAAAAAACACTGTCCTTCACAGATGTGCAGCAAGTGTAAAGGGGTGAAAGAAGCAAACATGCCTCTCTACTGCAAATGTGCTGGGGACTTTGCCCTCACCTTTCCAACCAAGGTTTGTACTCCAGAAGCATTGCATGATTGCATAACTGATTGAATAATAATCTTCCCAGCTGACAGCTTACTCAAAACTATGCTTGTTTCTTTCAAAGAATCTTTCTGAGCAAATCAAAGTGTTCCGGAACATCGCCTCCCACTATGACATGACCTTCCTCAACGAAACCATTGACTGGCTGCTGGCGATGAGCCCTCAGATCAGCTCGATCACTCACTAACTGTAACATTAGTCGCAGAGATGCTAACCTCCCTGATTGGGATGATCATCCTTTTGACAACAGGAAGCTATTACCGTGCCTCTCATGTTTCATTCTGTATGTGTGTGAATAAGAAAGCCTGGAAGTCACTGTTCAATTTTATTTTATTGTGGTTTGGAGTAGAAAAGAGTGGCTTTTGACTGTATCCTTGACCATGCGATTTTGTAATTGTGAATAAAAGTATATACATTGTCAGACTTTTTTGATTTTGTTTTATTTACAATAAATATGTTTTCTAATTATACAAATAATTTTTTGTTGTTACATGTATGCACCCCCCTCCCACCCCAGTTACACAGTTGTCAATGCCATCACGATTGGGGACATTCATCAATCATTTCACACTTTGCTGATGCTTTCTCCACAATTGACCGCTAATGTCTCAAAGGAATTGTCACAGGATGAGAGGGTCCTCATGCACACCACTTCTCCACTCAGATCACTATTATATCTATTTATGGACCTCCTCCATCTTAACCTCATTGTTCCATAGATGACTCACTTGGTCTGATGGGCAATAATTACATTTCAGACCCTGAACTGAGACACAATTAGATTGGCTGCTCGGAGCTCCTGACAGATCAGTTGTCTCAAATGAAGGAATAAAAGCACTTACTGTACACTTCTAAACTATGCCTGTCATTTCCTTGTTCTTCCATTGTTTCTTTTAAACTTTTCATACATTTTCTAAATAAAAAGCACAATTTGCCCTCGCAGCATAGCAAAAATATTATTTTGTACAAATCACCAAATTAAGACATCAATTATTTAATTGCTTCATTGTTAAAGGTATGTTGTTACATATAAAACATGTTCATTTTATGTGATGTCGTTTCACTACATATCTTATCTGTTTTTGAAAGACTGATCTATTGCTTATCAGATTAGAGTCCTCCACATATTGACGTTTGTATTACTCTTTCCAGGATGGATTCACACTTCCCCACAATCTTGTTAGACAAAACCATTTTGTGGGAAATGTCAGCATTATTTGATTACTGTTCTGAGAGTTGCTGTCCTCATCCCTTGCCTTTTTCTTCCTCTATTCAGTCATTAGTTTGATCACACTACCTTGAAATACAAAGCAAATATTCAGAATAATGGTTTTGACACATATCTTATCCAATTTTTGTTTTCCTGCAGCAATAACATTTTGAAGCACATTCTTAGTTGCAAGTGAAATTACATTTTATATTATACATATGGTTGTATATGATATAACAGATTTCAAGTTGATAAAGAACATTTATTGTTGGGTTTGAATGTCAAAAATACATTGGTTTAAAACTTTAAATTGACATCTGTGACAGGGTATAGAACTCTCCCTGCATAAATGTTCTGCATGTTCTATTCATGAAATCAAAACAATGCATCCACTACAGTGTTGTTGAGATCCTTAGTTTTTTTTTTACAACATCAAAGTTGGTGTAAAATAAAATAAAAGTACTATGATATATAATACTGTATGCTCCCCACTCCTTTGGGGTATTTCTGTCACAGTACATTTGCACATACTAATAGTCATCCATCAAGATGCCACCATTTATAGCTCTTATTTCAATTAATTCCCACAATGATCGGCACAGTGGCTAATTAAACTGCCTTGACAGGCACCTGAGACATCACTCAAAGTCTGAAGTGACAGGAGCATCAATACACTTGGTCACATGGGCTAGTGGAAGTTCAGCTCAACGTCACAGTGGCACGCCATCTGACAGGTCTGAAAGATTTGAGCCATAGCTGACGAAAATGAACTCTGAGGAACTCTTTGCAGGCTCTTTGCTAAGTACCTGTCGAGGTAGGGAAAAAGACAACATTATCTACTTAAACAGGAATAAGTTACCCTGTTCTTTTCTAAAATACAAAAGTAATCGTTTTATGGCTGTAACCAAACACATTACGCAGCACAGAAGGAGTAATTTTTTGCTTATATTGCTGCAAAATAAACTGAGTAGTGTTTCAAATGAATAAACTTGGATCCTTGGAAGTGCCAAGCTCCCTTTGACATTGGTCAAAAACTACAGTACAGCTGTTCAAACTAATCTTTAGATATGGCTGAACTTAGTGTGCAAATCATGAAACATTAAAATAAAACTTTTGTTACTCACGTCGTCAAATTTCCTATCACTGTACACCTCATTCTTGTCAATGAAAGTCAGCATGATCCAGTCACAGATTATGGAACACTTCAGTGGACAAAACAATAAGCAAATTGAGTTATGGGGTTAATTTTACAGTCACAAAACAACCAAGGAAAGATTAGACTAAGACCTTACAATTCCAACCGATGTCATGGCAGTCACTGCGTTTATGATGGTTGGGATGAGACTGAATTTACCAGCCTGCAAAGACATCACATTCAAGTACGTAAGAGAGAACTCCAACACAGAGCTGAAAAGAAATAAATATCTTAAATATTCAGTGTTGATAGAGAGATCTTCTTACATGTCCATGAACGATGACATCCAGTCGGATACCATAGGCTTTGATAAGTGTCCGAGACTCTACTCCATTTTTGCTGTAAAACTTGGCAAATCTATGTATTGCATAGAGAAGTTGAAGAAAAAGACAGAGAAGGGAGCTGCAGCAGATCCAAATCACAAAGGCAAACCAAGGTTAATATTTATATACTGTACAGACACCCTGTTTTGGATGTTACCTATAGTAGTAACCAGAGCTGGGCAGATCCTTTCGAACATCAAGGCGACGGAAGGAATATGTGGGTTTACAATGAGAGGAATCCAAATCCAGGTCACACTTCCAGTTGATACAAACACCAATCACGCCTCCCTGGCAGAGAGAATAATTATGCTTAATGTACATAATGTACTCCGTTATACAATAGCAGATCTTGCAGATCTACAAGCTCACAATGCCTAGTACCCTCTACCTACGCATTGTGAACTTGTAGATCTGCTATTTTGGCGCACAGCACCGTCATACGACAAAGCTAAAGTCAGGCTTTAGAAACCTTCATAGATGTTATAATATAACCAATACTTTTCTTCTGAATCTTAAAGCATCCATCCACTTTGAACTAGTGAGAATTACAGTGCATACCACACACTTACAGTCTTGCAGAGTTCACTGAAATTCTCTCTTGCTTGTTCTGCGATGTAGCCCAGTCTGAAGACGGGGCAGTAGGGTTCTTTCTCCACATCATAACGACACTTGTTGAGAAATTTATGCAGACTGCGTTTGTTTGGTTCTTCTCTGACATTACCTCTGCCACAAATGAGAACGGGAAGATGGTTTAATCAATGAATGAAATGTGTGTGTGTGTGTGTGTGTGTGTGTGTGTGTGTGTGTGTGTGTGTGTGTGTGTGTGTGTGTGTGTGTGTGTGTGTGTGTGTGTGTGTGTGTGTGTGTGTGTGTGTGTGTGTGTGTGTGTGTGTGTGTGTGTGTGTGTGTGTGTGTGTGTGTGTGTGTGTGTGTGTGTGTGTGTGTGTGTGTGCGTGCGAGAGAGAGAGAGAGAGAGAGAGAGAGAGAGAGAGAGAGAGAGAGAGAGAGAGCAGCAGACTATACCTCAGTACTTTAAGTTTGGGGAAGTGAACAGAATTCCTAATGAAGACGGTGAAATTGATGGCTTTCACTAATGCCGGCTCCCTGTTGAATATAACAGAAGTATGACTTTTAGACTGAAATCAAGCATAGTACATACTCTTGGTGCAAAGTAGGAGAGCTGTACTGTACCTTACAGTGGCATATCCCTCAACAGGACACCAAGTTTGTATCTGGCAGGTTTTGAAGGTTTGATTGTAATATGGAACACAACGGCCAGTTCTCTTGCCTGCAGAGAGCATTTAAGTTTGGACATGCAAAAACTGTTAGACAAATACAGACAAATTGTGACACTGGAAGAAGTTTTTAGAGCGGTGGTTCTCAACCTTTTCTGGATCACGGCCCACTTGAAAATCTTGAAAACGTTTGCGGCTCCCCATGTGACTGCTTAACACGGCCATTCGGCTGCCGTGTTTTCAATATTAATGTTATTTTATCTTTCAAATCTTTGTTTTTGGGGGCCCACTTGCAATATCCACCCGGCCCATGTTGACAACCACTGTTTCAGAGGGAAATAACAAACATACCATGGCCATCAAAGTCAACCTGTCCCGGGACACAGTCAGAATCTGTTGTACAGTTGGCGTTGGGAACAGAGAAATGCTGAAATGAAACCATGGGATAGATGGGAGGATTATTTCCTGCCAGTGGTTAGTAGCCATGTAACTGATACACCTTTATTGCATTTTCTTTTCCTGTGTATTACGCAGAAGTGATGTTGCACTACAGTAAAACCCTCTGTGTTCATTTTATTCCTGGAATAAAAACAAAAAACAAATGGCAAATCTTTACATTTCTGGAGTTAAATTAACACCAAAGAATTTTGAGGTACATTTACTTTATTTAAGTGTTTAAACTTTTTGATAGTTTACACTTATTTTAGTTACATTGCAGATTTAGATTATTAATACAAAACATGCATTTCCAATTTAAGCCCAATTCTATACTTCGGTTATTTGAAAATAACCAATCTACAATACGACACGTTGTAAATACTTCTGTACTTTTACTCAAGCAAACTTTTGAATATATGACTTACTTGTATAACTTGTGTAACAGAGTACTGTGGTATTGTACTTTTACTAAAGTAAAGAGTCTGAGTAATCTTCCATCACTGGGTATGGATAGTCTCAAATGCCCCTAATCTTCTGTTTATTAATTTGAACACTGACTCTGTGGCTGTGAACAAATTCTTGCTGACCTCTCACCTCTGCACACTCTCCTTGCCTCTGATCATAGGTGACCTCACGTCTTAGTATCGCGCTAATTACATCTCCACCCTAGAAGGCAAAACACAATATAACAAAATGGATGCAATGCTTGCATGAAAAGATAAACACACTGACAGGTATAATTAGGTTTCTTCTGTGCTGTTTAATACGTTAGATAAGTGGTTCTCAAACTTTTTCACGTCAGGGACCCCAAAATAAATATGTATTTGGCCCCCAAGATTTTGTGCCAGGGAGTTAGGGTCCCCATACAAAATTTGTGTTGTTTCAAAGATATTCAAATGTTTTCAAGAGACTTTTGAAAAGCAGATCTACAAGCTCACAGCATGTCATTGTGAGCTTGTAAATCTGCTGTTTTCAAATAGCCAATCTGCTATTTTCAAATAGCCAACGTTAGATGGGACAGTGTGGTGGACTAACCTCAGAGGGTCGGACATACTCCACTGTGTCCACGATATGGTCTTCCTGAATTGCTATGCCCTTCATCCTAGTGTAAACTGAGCTCTCTGGACGAGTTTCACTTTCTTGATATGCTTTCTCACTTATAAATACATACCTGTTGAATGATTTGACCAATATTAAAGATATTACTGATTGAATGTGATGACAAACATTATTCCATTAAAGCAGTTTCTCTGGATTCAGCAGCTCTCAAATGAAGCTGAAGTGCTTCCAATAGACCACAAAGTATGAAAATTAGCCTTTTTAGAGAAATGATCTGCTCATTAATCGCCTGTGAGACTATTACATCTCTCTTGACATTGGTGCCTCAGTTATATTGCCATCAATTGTACTGTGCATTTGTGCTGATATGTTCTGAGAGCTAATTGCAAATGGGAGGCTTTTTATCACCACAATGTTAATTTCAGCTTTTGGGGAATATGAAACCACTGGTCTTTTTTGCCTTCATAGGCTCAATTAAGATGTTTGGATCTTAATTGATTACATTCTAATGTTGCCCCCATACCCAGATAGCCATTTACTGCATAAGAATCAGGTTTTATTATTTACTGTTAATTCATGTCCAAAAAAATAATAAAAATGCCTTAAGGACACATGAAAGACTAATTTTACTTGACATAATGTGAACCTAAGATAGAACACAACAAAGTGACATTTAGATCAAAATGAGTCATTCAGATGTTTACTTTCAGTGAAGACATGCAAAAACATGAATGCAAAGCTCACCAGATGAAATACGTCATCACAAGAAACTGCACACCCCTATAGATGACTCCAAGAGTTCTGTTTTTAACCACCATTACCTTTGGAGTTTCATAGTCCCAGAAACCAAGAAAATAATCCTTAATGAACTCACGCAGGCCCATTATGATGTTAAGTACTGTCTGTGTTGCACAGATGTCTCCTGATGTCTTGTGTGACTGGTGTCTGGTGAAGTCTGTTTGCTCTCTATGCTCCCTACCCCTACCCCTCTCCCTCTCTACCTCTCTCCCTCTCTACCCCCTCTCTCTAACCCCCCCCCCCCCCTCTCTCTCTACACCCTTCTCATCCAGTGCTGACCCCCAAGGTAGGGTAAGTGATTTTCTTTGGTTAAAATAAGAGTTAAATAGCTCTATATTCTGATACTCGTTGCTATAGACATAGAGTGTTTGTTCAGTAACCGTTGTCTCCATGTCTCTCCAGCTCTTTATTAAACAGGGGAAAAGAATTATACCAAAAAGGATACCAATTTTATCCAATCAGGATAGAGAACTCAGACAGGATACAGATGAAATTGAAGTGAATGACAAAGAAATGAGCAGACAAAATTGGAACTGGAACACTCTAAAAATTAAGCTGATCAATAATGGGTACTCTCTCCTTTGTCTAATGTCTGCTCATTTCTGTGTCTTCACTTTTTTAATCTGTATCCTGTCTGAGTTCTCTATCCTAATTATAAAATTGGTATCCTAACCTGAAAATGCACTCCTGTTACTGAACAAACACTCTATTGCAAATGCAATGAGTTGAGTACTATCAGAATATAGCTATCTAACACTTATTTTAACCAAAGAAAATCACCCTGCCTTTAAGAGAAGAGTGGGTTTCATTTAGCCAGATTATCTGACTGTATTACACTGTAAACTTCAGTCAGATACAGATACACACACGCAGATACACGCGTGCGCGCGCATACACACGCACGCACACACACACACACACACACACACACACACACACACACACACACACACACACACACACACACACACACACACACACACACACACACACACACACACACACACACACACACACACACACACACACACACACACACATATCGGAGCTGTACATTTTATTCAGGCGCAGAAAGGAACTACTTTTGGGTCCTCGCCCAGCGTTGCCATGTCGGCTTATTATAAGTGAGTCTAAAGAGACTTCTAAAGGTAGTTGCGGGTTGCAATTTTTTGGACTTGTTTCTAAAGTGTACTTAAGTGTACCAGGGACTCCCTGGCACAAAACATTATTTGGTTGTAATATTCCAAAGTATTCCACATTTTATTGCAAGAGTTTTTGAAAATCGGCTATATCCAAATAGCCGATGCATAATAGGTTTAAAGTTCTATGTGGCCAAGTAGTTGCTTCTTTTGGGCTTGTTTTCATAGACTTGGTTGCTTATTTCTCTCACAAAATATGGCAACTGCTTTCGGGTCCTCGCTGTGTGACGCATGTCCTTCGCGCATGCCAAACAACACGTGTGTCGCCAGTGGTTAATAGTCAGTGTGCTGATGATCTGCTGAATGCTGTGTTTACATACTTGCTAGACTATTAAAACTACATCTATACTTGTGCGTTAGATCCCTTCTACGTAAGAAATGGGTGGCGTTCAAAAGAAAAAGGTAAGTGCGCACAATAGAAGTAATGTCTCAGACATGGATTACTGTGTGGCCATCGCTGTTAGCCACTTAGCTAACGTGAACTGCTAAGTACACTGAAGTAGACGTTATTATAGAACTAAATAGATTGACTGGTGTTTCTTGTTAACATGCTGAAGTTTAGTATCAAATTAACTTAAAGTAGTCGCGTAATAATGTATGTGTTGTTTGACTGTGTGACAGTTCGAGAGGGGATCTGCCACCAACTACATCACCAGGAACAAGGCTCGCAAGAAGTTACAGCTGAGCCTCGCAGATTTCAGGTACAGTATGCCAGTGGTTCTCCAACTTTTTCGTGCCAAGGACCCACATAAGAGAAGATTTTTACGGCTCTCTAGCAGTGATTCGCAACCATTTTAATTTCAAGGACCCCCAGTTTGACATGCATTAGGGCTACGGACCCCCATTTAATAGCATTTATATCTCTGGGACCCCAATCCATATTGTAAAATCAATGTTAATTTAACTCTGAGAGTGTACAAATGGAACGGGTCCGTTTGGTTCCATTTGTACACTCTCAGAGTTACAGACCCATAAGGGTCCATTTGGTTCCTGTCCATCATTTAGCTGGGGACCCCCTGGAACTCCCTCAAGTACCCCTGGGGGTCCCCGGACCCCACTTTGAGAACCAATGCAGTAGGCTACTTATAGACAGTGGTGGAAAAATAAAAAAAAAATGTGCTTGGGTAAAACTACCAATAACGCACTGTAGAAATACTCTGTTCTCCCATAGCAGTTTGATTGATTGAATACTTTACTAGACAGAAAGGTAAACAGCACGAGGTACAGTCTTATAATTTGGCCTTAAAGGATAACACAAAAAAGTCCTGGGGACTTGTTTCCGTTCTGGTCCTATGTAATTGAATTCATCAACGTAGCGTAAAAATAAACACATATATATCATCAATACCATCAACAAATATAAAACACCATATGTAGGAACAGAATGTCAGCAGTGAATGCCATCTCCTTTCTATGGGAAAAGTGAGTTTACCTCTCCTTGTGGTCTCCTGAAAGATGGATTTTCAGGCCTGTTTTGAAGGTAGACAGTGATTTCTTTTTTAAGGGATGGTGTCAGGGCATTCCACATTTTGGTGACAGTAGTAGAAAGATAATTTTCCCTAGTTTGTTCTGTAGGTGGCACCAGATCGTTGTTGTTGCTCCCTCTAGTATTGTTGCTGTGGGTGTCACTCACTTTTTTTGAAGTAGTTAGTCAGGTATGTGGGCATTGAGGGCACAGCCCCTTTGACTATCTTAAAAAACAATCCCATTTTTAATTGCTTAACCCTGTATTCTACCCTGAGCCATCCCATACTATCAAAATGTGTTGGAATTAGCTTAGTCTGCTGCTGCTCAAACTAATCTGATGTCCTGATTTCAGACGCCTATGCATTCTTAAAGGCATCTATCCTCATGAGCCCAAGAACAAGAAAAAGGTGAACAAGGGATCCACAGCCCCAAGGACTTTCTACCTGCTGAAAGACATTCGCTTTTTGCTTCATGAGCCCATTGTAGGGAAGTTCAGAGAGTACAAGGTATGTTCACTTTCACTCTGGACAATATCTCGATAGATGTATTTTTCTTCTAATTTATTTTAACCACATAAACCCCAGCATCCATATTCTGGGGGGAACATTAGCCAAGATTAGCAGATCTGCAAGCTCACAAGGGGCGGCCAAGCCGGCCATAGCTGAGTGGTTAGTGAGCCTGCCTAGGGAGCCAGAGGCCCTGGTTGCCCCAGGTTCGATTCCAGGCCAGGTCAGCATATGTGTCGATGAAATGAAATTTGTCCCTGAGCAAGACTCTTAATCCCTAATTGCTCACAGGTTCTCATTGGAAACAAGACCGCAAGGACTTTCATGAACGACCTGTTAAAAGGAATTATCCTTACAACCTATCTGGCGAAGAGATTTGGTCTAGACTGAAACATGCGGAGCTAGCACCGATCGGAACCTCTCCCTCCGCTATATAGCTCGGAGATGAGGTTCCTCTACGTATGCTGCCGGCAGAGTGTGACACTGGCGAGCGGTGGGCCACATTGTTGATTGTTACCTTTTTCCACCACATCATATCCAAAAAGTCAGCCTGTCAACACCCGTCTGTGTCAGTACTGCTCCCGTTTCAGCTACAGTGGGAAAACATGGCAGAGGATGACTGAAAAAAGAGATTTAAACTGTTTCAAACCGTTGCTTAAATGTTCTTTATTTCTTCATTTGTTGAATTTAAATGTCATTATTTATTGTGATTTCCTTATGTGCCCAATCCAGCATGTTACACTACTAATCCTGTGCCTTGTTCTCCTAATGTCCTTTTCTTTACAGATATTTGTACGAAAACTCAGAAAGGCATATGGAAAAGGAGAATGGACAAGTGTGGCGAGACTGAGGGACAACAAGCCAGGCTATAAATTGGACCACATTATCAAAGAGAGGTGAGACCAATAAATGTAGTGCCAAGAATCAACAGAAGAGGGTGTTGTGGAGCTTAGTTGATCGCCTTTTCTAAAAATCACCAGTTCAACTTAAGTGTGTGGCTGTCATAGCGATATCCTGTCACATGAAGTTGTAAGAATCATATATTTGTCAACATTTTGAAGGATGTAGAATCTATCAATTATTTCTGGTGTTCTTTCTTGTGGCAGGTATCCCACCTTCACTGATGCCCTTCGTGACGTCGATGATGCTGTCTCTATGTGCTTCCTGTTCTCCACCTTTGCTCGCACAGGAAAATGCCACGTCCAGGCAATCCAGCTATGCAGACGTCTTACTGTGGAGTGGATGAATTTTGTAATCATGTCCCGTGCTCTCAGAAAGGTATGAGGCACCATTATGTTTTTTGAGTTTGTGCAACAAACAATAATTATATTAATTATTAAAAATAATTATTGCACACAGTGTATTCTATCTCTGTCCCTCCCTCCATTGAAAAGTATATTTTTGTATATTTTTGTCTCTGATAGGTATTCCTCTCCATCAAAGGAATTTACTATCAAGCTGAGATCCTTGGACAGTCCATTACCTGGCTCGTACCCTACCAGTTCGCTCATGATGTAAGTGCTGAATGATGAAATGCAAGTCTGCACGTGATTGTTGACAACTTAAACATTTCATGATATGTTCAGGAAATGAACCTTATTGTAGATTTGCCATAGTATATAGTGGTTAGGGATGGGCAATATTATCGATATCGCAATATTTTATTTCGCGATACTGTATCGATACTCCAGCATCAATATCGCGATTTAAAAAAAAAAAGAAAAAAAAAAAGGCTTTATGAAAAACATTCAAAGAACCTATCACAGATCTGCAGCTACTCAATATGTAGTGTATATATAAACAATATGTAGTTGTGATATATGTATGTATCACAATATATCGTGATATCGCAATATATCGCAATATCGTGATACGACCCAAGTATCGTGATGCGTATCGCAATATAATCGTATCGTGACCCAAGTATCGTGATACGTATCGTATCGTGAGATTGTTGCCAATACCCATCCCTAATAGTGGTACAGTGGTGGCCATGATCTCTCTTACTGGGGTTATCAGTCCTAGGGTTAGTACAATGACTGTATTTGAGAAATTCTGTGTTTGTTGACTAAACATCGATCATCATGCCTTCAGTCTGTGAGATATACTGTATGAGTTTCAATCAGTAATAGGATCTCGGGTTTGGAAAAGCCAGTGAGTCTGTTTGCAGAAGTGATTGTGTCAGCTAAGGCTGGGCAGTGGGCAATTAACTGAAAATATATCGAAACCGAAATTTCGAGCCAATAGCCGTAGATTAATCGAATAAGCGAGAAGCTTTTTTTGTCGGGAGAATCAAGAGATCGCTTTGAAGTCATATCGCCAAGACCTAGTGTTAACTGTCAAGATGAGTTTGGGACCCCTTTATAAGTGGCTGCTTTCACCAACATGTTTTCACTGACAGACACAAGAGTGTGAGTGCTTTAGAAATGTCAAGTAACTAAAAGCATAATGTGCTTAAACCTAACCTTTGCTCTTCCAGCACCCTACTGATGTGGACTACAGGGTAATGTCCACCTTCACAGAGTTCTACACTACCCTTCTGGGGTTCATCAACTTCCGTCTCTACCAGTCTCTCAACCTGGTATACCCACCAAAGGTACACCATAAAGTTGTTATTGCTGTATTTCAAACTTACAATATTTGTTTGAATACCGTATGTGTCCACAGATGTCATGACTTCTGGCCATTTGGCTGTGGGCTTTATTAATCTCACTTTAATTTCCAGCTGGACACCAAAGAGCTGAAGACAGAGGATGAGGAAGACTATGCCATGGACTCGGAAAGCTACATGGAGGTAAGGCTCTATTCAAATGTTCCCCATTAAAGAGAGATGTTGAAGTTTGGTGGAACCTTGGGTTGTGTTGCTACCTGGTTACGATAATAGTCCTAATATTGTTATGTTGATCATTTTTTTCTGTCACCTCTGTGCTCTGTGAGTGAAAAACCAGAAGCAATTCCATTTGCTATATTTGTATGGCAATGTAAAAAAAAAAAGGTCTCAAAATCACACTTAAGCAGATAATTGGACACAAACAAAGTGGATTTTATAATAAACCAAGTCCTGGTACGTAATTCCACTACTGGCTGTGGCTGCAGCACTCATCATACCCCTATATTGGGGACCTGGGGGAGAGCTTCCATCAAACATAATATAAGACTAAAGATCTACAAGCTGACGCGTTGTGAGCTTGTAATACTGAGCCTTGATATCGAGCTGATACACTACTAATTAGTGCACTAATATTACATTACATTACAGTCATTTAGCAGACGCTTTTATCCAAAGCGACTTACAATAAGTGCATTCAACATAGGTAGGGAACGAAACTACTAATCACCAGAAGTCTTAAGTGCATTTCCTGCAAAAACAAGCAACCAAGAGTATACCTAGCGCTAAGGTAAAAGTGCTATATATCAGCTACCTACTTTCTTAAACAGATGAGACAAAATAGCAAAATCAAATGAGCACGAGCTAATACAAAAAGTGTATCAACTAAAAAAACAAGATCCAATAAAACAGTACAGCAATAAAACAAGAGTTTGTACAACTAGTTAACAACAAGTAAGCCAGACGAAGTAAAATATTGTGTATGAAGTCACATTCCTGCAGAGCTACTGCAGAAAACATCCAACATGCTTGCTGTTCAACAGCCCGGACCCTGTCATTTGGCTCCTGGGTCGGTGGTTCAGATTCTATTACCTCGGATTCCGGGTCTGTTCATCATTATGTGTAATACCTGAGGGAATCCAAGAAGACCTGTACTCAGTGCTGATAAGGAGAGAAACCCATTAAGTGCTATGTAACTCGCGTGATGATTTAGGCTGACCTTGGATCAGATTACCGTAGCGCAAAGTAAGGCGGATTTTGAACCCGTGAAGCATGCTAGATGAGGCTGCCTTTCTTAAATAATAATAAGTCAAATAATGCATTTCAATTCTAATTGATAACATACATTTCTGTTGTAATTTAGAAACTTTCAGCCATGAGCTCCAGCCTGGCGAGGGTGGTTGCCACAGTAGAGGAGGAGGAGGCCGAGCTTGACCACTTCCCTGCTGAAGAGGTAAGGATATTCTGTGTGCATTTATCTCTACAGGGGGGAAAAACCTTTATCTTAAGAGTTGAAGAAACGCAAAACAAGCATTTATTTAACACATTATTGTCAAAACATGTAGCAGAATTGAGAGATCAGATATTTGTCAGTGAACAATATGTAATTGGAGGTGTTGGACTGGGGATCGCACCTCTATGGCTGGTTGCTATGGATGAGATGTTAGTCACCCTGGCAGGGTTGTTTTGGCAAGACATGTAAGTTGTATAGCTACTGTATCTGGACATGATATACTTTTAACACATTGGCTGCCAGAATTATTTATTTATTTTCTACAGTAGACTGCCAGACTTTTTCATGAAAAAATAAAAGTACTCAGGAGCCGAGATACAGAATTTTTGATTCTCTTGGACGCACACGGTATTTGAGCGATGCAGAATGATAGTGTTTTGTGAGGCAGCGGGTAGGAGAGTTTGGCTTGGTGATCTGTCAATGAGGAAGTGAGTGCCTACCTATATAACCTTCCACACCTGTGCATGGCCAGTGAACAATCCATTCCATTAGGATGAATTGGGTGTTAGTGCCTCTCCGTGAGCCTTTTGACACACAGAAACAACAGATAATCAACAATATTTTAACTATCATAGCCAGGCAGCTGTACAACCCACGGTTCTACTAAAGTTCCAAATGTATTTGTGATTGTGTCTTTAACACATTCTCCAGGAGGATATGGAGAAGATGCAGGAAAGAGAAAAAGAACAAAAAGAACAGGAGGCCCAGAAAAAGCTCTTTGATGGGCTCAAGGTCTTCCTCAACAGGGAAGTGCCCAGAGAGTCCCTGGCTTTTATCCTCAGGTAAGTGTGAGCTGCTTTGACCCACATCACATTCAAAGAGGAACCAAAGAAACAGCAAAGCCTTAATTCATGGGGGATCATTTAACACTTGTTGCTTCATCAGGTGTTTTGGGGCTGAGGTGTCCTGGGACAAGTCGGTTTGCATTGGTGGCACATTTGATGTGACGGATGAGACCTGTACTCATCAGATTGTTGACAGACCTGACATGGACAAGCAGTACATGAACAGGTAGGGGACTAATGATGCATTAATTGGTGTGTTTTATTGGTGTGCATTTCCAGTTGTTGAAAATTAAAAATAAACCTATAGAGAGAGAGAGACAGGGAGTGACACACAGTAAAGGTCGTCGGGATCGGGATTCAAACCCACAACACGCTATCAGGATTTGCAGCCTAGGTGCCCGGACCGCTACGCCAGTGGCCCTGGCCAGCTATTTATATATATCATTAGTGATTCTTACATTCTTGAGAACATTTAGCTGATTGAGCATGTGTCTCTTCCCTCAATCCCCCCTTGTACATGTTCATGGTACCAACAATACTGCCTTTGAAAGGGGGACTTCCTGCCCTTTTGCTTAAAAGGAACCCTGTTCTTCATGGTGTTTGACAGACTGCCCCCCCCCCCCGCCATTTCAGCCAATTGTGATTTATTATGAACTATTAACCCCCTCAGATAGTCATGCATTTGCTGATATCCTCAAAAATGTTTCAGTAGTTCAATATAGTAGTTGTATAACAGTAACATACAATGTATGCCGTGTTGTCTTGGTAGGTACTACATCCAGCCACAGTGGGTATACGACTGTGTCAATGCCAAAGTCGTCCTGCCAGTGGCAGACTATTTCCTCGGTGTGACCCTTCCACCCCACCTGTCTCCGTTTGTGGAGGAGAAGGAAGGAGACTACGTGCCACCAGAGAAGCTGAAGATCATGGCGTTACAGCGAGGAGAAAAACCTGGTGCGAAGCACACCGCTTTTCTTAACCACTTTAACCCTGCTGTCCCAATTTTGGGCATGTCATTATAGGCCAAAATAAATTAGTAGATTGGCTATTAATTCTTTTTTTTTTTTTAAATCTCTTTGTGGTTCAGTCAGTGATTAACATTACACTATGCATAAGAAAATAATGCATCAAAAATAACATGTATTTGGTCTCTCCTAGTGCAAGAAGAGGAGGAGGAAGAAGAGGAGGATGATGATGAAGACGAGGAGGACGATGAGGAGGAAGAGGCAGATGAGATGAATTTGAAGGAGATGGAACAGCAGCGTTCTCAGGGCAAGGTGAGCGGTCATTGAGATTAAGAAGAGATCTGTCCTGCTTTTTTCCCCTTCTTTTTTTAATAATATAGACCTACACTACCGCCTGTTGCTAACACTTAACGTTCCTTTACAGTCTTTGTCAGTGAAGGTCACTCCTGGGAAAGCTAGGGTAGAAAACCGTGCACGCTTGGAGCAAGAGGAGAAGGCAGAGGAGAAACGTCTGGCGATCATGATGATGAAGAAGAGAGAGAAGCATCTTTACGACAAGATTATGTTTGGAAAGAAGAGAACAATCCGAGAGGTTAGTGCAACTTTCTTTTGAGTGAATATACATGTACGGTAGCTGTTGATACAAGAGTCATTATGTAGGTACATGATGGGAAACTAAAGTGGCTGCATACTTAACCTTGAACCCATCATCTGTTTTCTGTCTGGCATGCTGCCAAATAGAGAACATGGGGATAATGGTTAACAGTGTTGTATAGCTCAGCCCTACAAAGCTTGCATGTTAAATGATGACCCTTTTAGGTCCCTACAGAGGACAGGTGACCTGCCTTCGAAAAGTGTTAAATGCCAGTAGGTTCATTGCTCCCTCAACTGTTCATTAACTCAATCTGCTCTCCTCCCCCACAGGCAAACAAGCTCGCCGTCAAGAGGAAAGCTCACGATGATGCCAGCAAGGCAGAGAAGAAAAAAAAGGGCAAGAAACAGTAGTCATTAGATAAGATGACTGGACTGACTTTGTATGTAACATAAAGTTGCATATTGATGGTGATGTCTCATGAAGCTCATGAGTTAAGTGTATGGTATTGTGCGTCGGCTGCGTCCCATGTGGCGTGGCAATGGTGGTTCAAGTCACAGAAGGCTGAAAAGTCGGATCAGAAACATTATTTTATATTGTCTTGAGTTCTTGTATGAGAGATTGTATGCCTCTTTGCTTTATAAGAATTCTTTATTTTATGTTTAATGCCTAATAAATTGCCTCCACTTCACTCGTTAAACTTTAATGGTCTAATTTCTACAGTAAAAACACACAATATATGTATATGTGGCTGTATATATTTGTGACTGTTACAAGTTACCACAAGTTGCATATTTAGACAAGCTGTTGAATAATTGCTCTTTGCCTTTTCATCCTGTACCACTGGATGTCCTATTCACACGGCTTTAGCGATGCTGAATAATTCAGGGTTGTAGGTGTGTTTGCCAGATCGCAGACAGGCTACCTTATGTGTCACATGCTACAGCTGTAAAAAGGGAAGCCTCAGCCTTCAGAGGATGGAATCTCGAGTCCACAACCTTAATAAGTGTCTACTTCCATACAGAGGCAGAGATCACTATGGTGTCACTGCGTGGGGGGTCAGGGATTGGTCTATGCCTGGACAGTGGGTGGTGATGACGGAGGAACGTTCACATCCGTAGGCCTTTGAGGGTGCTGTGATCTCAGAGGGCTGAGGGCCAGGCCAGTCATGCCCTCCACTACTCAATCTCTTCATTCACTGACTGACCTCACTGGTCTTCTTCCCCTCCCCACTCACCCGCGTGCCTGATGCGCATTCCACGCATGCCCACCCAGTCCAGGTCTCAGCCTGGCACTCTGGGTGCGTGCACGTAGAGGCACACCCATTCAACAAAAGCGTTACTGTTGTGGCTGGATGCAAAGGGAGTGGGATGAGCAGCACGAGCCCTATGCTGTCTCCCTGTTTGTTGAAGGGCCACAGTGTGCCGAGAGGGACAGAGAGAGGGCCCTTACTGTAACGGGTGAGGCGTTACAACCACATACAGTATTGCTACACCCTGTCACCCAGAGCCAGATGGACTTGTTCATCCCTGGTGGATGTCCATTTAATTCTCTATTGACACAAGCTCTCTGTCTTTATTTAAGTAGAATGCATCAAAAGCTACAGTTTAGCCGAAGAGTTTTTTGAATCTTCAAATTCTACATATTCCAGTATTCTTGAATAACTAAACATTTTCATAAACTTGTGTTATACCATGTCTTTATTTTACCTTTTTATTTTCTATTATGCTGGACATTGTTGGCACTGTCTGGTGGTGCATGCCACACCAACATTTCACTGCACATGATTGTATGGGAGTATAAATTTCCTTTGATCTTGAAGTGGAAAAAATAAAATAAAAATTACCCCAACAAGGTATCTGCAGTACCCGTGTTACATAACAATTTAGGCATTTAGCAGATGCCCTTAATCCAGAGCGATTTACACTAAGCAGGTAAATACGAGGTAATACATCAAATGCATAAAAATAATAATCTAGGATCATAGGTAAACGAGGAACCTATCATCAGTCTAAACAGTATATCAAAAAGTAAATAATCTGTACATAGAAACTAAACACTATAGGATAGCAGGTCTACAAATGAACCTGGCTAGTCTACATAACATGCTATCCAAATTACATTTTAGCCTTTGCATAAGCCTGCAAGGTTGTCAAGGCTAGGGCAAGTGCTACATATGTGATACATTATCTTTTTCACAATTTAGATAATAGCTACTGTATATCCATGGTACCAAATGTTCACTTTATACAGCTTGGATACACTTTAATCCAAAATAATGCATAGGTTTGCTAAATCAGCATTTTGAACAATACAGAGAAAGAGTGGTCTTGATCAAGTGGCACAATTGAAGCCTTTGTGCCTCATCTTTCTGCATTTGTTCTTTTTATACCATTTGCCAGCCCTCCTATCAGCTTGCAGCTCCAGAGTCCAGTGGCTTCACTCAATAGCCCTCTGTATGCAGCCACAGAATAGGGCCTATACCCCCTCCCCTTTCCCCCTCTCCGCTTTCCTCCCTCCCTCTTCAAACTGACAAGTGCTAGTCCCCTGACAGTAAGCCTGACGTCACAGGTGGCTGGATGAGTCTCCCTGTAGTGCTTGATTCAGCTGAATCCGTTAGAATTGAAATGGGAAGAAGAGGCGGAGGCCAGAAGCATCAGGTGTAGGCCCATGTAGAGCGAGAGAGGAAAGGCAGCACCTGGCAGGTGAATGAGATTCGGAGCGCTGGACGTGATAAGGAGAGCGCTGAACTGTGCGGTGTTAATGACATCGTGTGTATGTCAGGATCAGACACAAGTCAACAGCAGGGAGGGCAACTTGTCTAGGACATTTGGACGAGGAGGGGCAAAAGGCTGTACATAATGCACTTGGTAGAGAAACACCTACCATAGGTTTCTGCTTGGATTTATGCATGAGGGTAAGGAATCATTGAATTCTCTAACATTTTCCTATCACAATTACTTGAGCATACTTTTTATTTTATTTTAATGTGTTTTCTTGCGTGTAACTATCTGTTGGAAAAAAAATAAGCTGTTCAAAATGTACAGATCGCAGACACTTGTATTTTATCCTATATCGTATATATTACACCTATATTTTCTTGTATCAACACTGTTCATAAGTCAAGGTCATTACTTTACCTATGTTCATTAGACGTTCATTCTAGGAGGGTAATTGGAAAACATTTGAAAATATGTTTTATGGAATATTAGCAAGCTTGTGCTGAATATATAACTTGTATATGCACTCCTTTAGATTGTAATTACAGTATATCATGCCATAGACACATAATATAACAAGACACGGTAGACTTTCCTAAATACATTTGCTGTGATGATATTTCTAATTTACTTAAGCGTAGGCTACAAAGTAATGCTATCAAACAAACAGGTCTCTGTGGCCCATAGGGTTTGGAGTGTACTGTCTGGTATATTATTGCAGGGGCAGTTAAATAATAACAATATTGAAAAACAAACAATATTGTGCTACTTGCAAAGCAGAACTGCTCCATGTAACCATCCTGCACCCGAACCAGCCTGCTTCATATCTCCCATCACAGCAGAGAGAGAGAGAGAGAGAGAGAGAGAGAGAGAGAGCTCACATGAATCCATAATAGGCCCTTCATGGAGCCCAGACAAAGAGAAAGAAAAAGTCCTTCTAGCTATGTTTGGTGAACAATGTTTGAGTAGGCTATGCTCTGCTGATAAAAAGTCTGGATTATATATAAACTATATTTCCTTAATGAATAAACATCAAGGTTTCTTCAGCACTTGAGAAACTCATAAAAGACTTAATGTCCTAGCTATGAATAGTAATAAATCAGTTTCTGTTTACTTTACCCATTATGGTTGCTATGCGGGCTGTTCACTAGTAAAGGATATCAGACTCAAGATTCAGCACTGTTTTTAAATAGGCTACAGAAAAGGTATGGTTCGTTTCAAAATGTGAGAGTGCAACTTTTTTGTGATTTGTAATGTTTTTATTTTTTGATAATATTTTTTCAATCGCCTGTCCTAGTTATTAGTCTTACTAATGCAGGACAAGAATGCCATTCCTATAAGCTATAGCTATTCTTGCTGATTCATATTTGTAATTTTAGCTTGCTAATCCAGCATGGTTTAGTTGCTATAAATTATCCAAATCCACACAACTGCTGCCGTTATATTTTCACATTCATTAAATGGTCTCTTGAGATGAACAATTCAATGGTCTCACCTCTGATACTTCACATCACAGTCATTTTGAGAAAGCTGACACTTATTAAGGCTACAGGTGGCGTGTGTGTGTGACCGTTACTTTATATTGCAGAGTCAGACTCTGGGTCATCTTATTACCAGCTGCAGGGGGAATGCTGGCGTAGTGCTGGCTCACTTTCCACAGGAGTGCATTATTTATTATACAGACAGGTGCCAGAGAAACACAGGGCAGGGCATAGGTATGCTCAATAAACAATTATCCTCACATTTAAAATGTTGATGAAGTGCCAATGTAGGCTATCATATTCTCATGACATAAATAACGAATGTCATTTACTTAACTACAGGTCTACAGTACTTAAGTTAATTCTAAGAGTATCTGTACTTTATTACTTTAGTATTTGTTTTTTGTTTTTTGGAAATGTATGACTTTTATTCTACTAGGCCTAATTTAAAAGACAAATATTGTACTTTTGACTCCACTACATTTCTATGAATGTTATTATTACTCATTACTTTTCAGCATAGCTTTGAAATCAGCTGTTGAATTTAATAAGAACTTCTTCAAGTTTTAATAGTTTGATGGCACAAGTGTGACATAATTTTTTAACTCCTAATGTTCTTTTCAAAGACTTTTGTCCACTAAGCACAAGATACGCTATGACATGAAAATTCTGCATTGGAATGGATTTGTATCTTTTAGGGATGTCTTAGCTTCTGGCAGATCGATGATAATGATGATGGTGACGATGATGATGATGATAATGATGATTGTTTTCCAAGGTAATCTGTAATTCATCCGGCCATGGTTGGAAAGCAAGGGAGGCAGTGGAGGTCCATGTGCAAAGGCCTGGTCCTTGGTACCCTTCTCACCAGCTGTATGATCCTGCTATACTGCCTGTCTAGTCCACAGGTCCACTTCAATCTACCTGAGTAAGACTCATCACAATGGGGAAACCTGAAATATTGCATTGTATAAAACATTTATTACATAATGATACATCTTGTGTGGCGCAAATCCATATCAGATTTATTTGATATGGGCCACAAACTTAAAATGCTGTCATCTGATATGTTTTATTCCACAGTTAAATGTATTATTTCAGCTTCAATGTGTGCAGATATAGAAATGGGAAAACACAGAAAGAAATGCAGGTTTGACATGTGATGTAAAATCCAGAAACATGATAACATGTATCTTCATAAAAATAAACCAAAGCAAAAATCAGTGTCTTTCTTAAATGATAAAATGTGTATACATTCCATACTGAAAAATATATAGAAATATTCAGGTACTTTAGGTATTTATTACACTCAGTTAAGTTAACACACCCTATTGGGATTTATTGTAAACATTGTAAATTAGCTTTGTTTAATTATGGTAGTATTTATGATTTGATTTTTGATTTTTTTTTTTGCTCTTCCTCATGGACCTACTTGCGGCTTATACCAGTGTCAGTTTACTTTATGTGGATTATGCAGTTGACGCACGCTGACATTGCAGCATGTACAACGCGCTGACTTTTGTTTAGTTTTTTTGTGTTTTTCTCGCACCTTAACTAGTATAGTTAATAGTATAGTATATCATGTACAGTATACATCTGCTGCTATGCTCACGCACCTTTATATCTTACCTCAGGTACTATGTGTAAATATGTAGATCATTTGTTTGTTTCTTTGATTTATTTGATATCTCTTCCCCCTTGCCCCCCCCCCCCCTTTTTCTTCCCTTCCCTTTTTCTATGGAAATAACAAAACGATAGAACATGCACAAAAACTCATTTCACCCACTTTTCTACTTGTGTAAACCTGTGATGTGACATTAAAGCTTATTGTTTTTGCTTATTGCATTCATATTTGCTTTCTCTAGGGTTCCAGTGCCTTACTCCTGTGCCCACCGTCCGGCCCAGTCTCACATTCCCCCAACCACAAACGGCTCTCGGCGGGCCAGCGGCCTCTGCACTCCTAAAGTAGATGTCATGTTCATGAAAACTCACAAGACGGCCAGCAGCACATTCCTCAACATCCTGTTCCGCTTTGGAGAGAAGCACAGGCTCAAATTTGCCTTCCCAGACAGTAGAAATGACTTCTTCTACCCCACACTTTTCCAACGTTCCCAGGTTAAAGACCACCGGCCTGGAATGTGCTTCAATATCATCTGTAATCACATGCGCTTCAATGCAGCCGAGGTGGCCAAACTGCTTCCTACGGATACTTCCTACATCACTATTCTGCGAGACCCTGCAGAGCTCTTCGAGTCCTCCTTCCACTACTTTGGTCGTCTGGTGCCCTTGACCTGGAAGATACCAGGGGAGGATAAGCTGACTGAGTTCCTACATGATCCCCATTACTACTTTGACCCAGAGGGCTTTAATTCATTCTACCTCAAGAATCTGCTGTTCTTTGACTTTGGACACGATAACACCCTGGAGCTGAATGATCCACAGGTGCAGGAGGGCATCAGATCCATCACTGACCGCTTTCAGCTGGTTATGCTCGTGGAGCACTTTGAGGAATCACTCATCCTCCTCAAGGACACCCTCTGCTGGGAGATGGATGACCTGCTCTTCTTTAAGCTCAATGCCCGAAAAGGATCCACAGTGTCTAAGCTGACCCCTGAACTTCGGGCAAGGGCCCTTGAGTGGAACGCAATAGACTGGAAGTTGTATCAACATTTCAACATCACCTTCTGGAAGAAAGTGGATGCTTATGGACGAAAGCGTATGGCAGACGACGTGGCAGAGCTCAGGAGGAGGAATGCGGAGATGGCATCCATCTGTATTGAGGGTGGTCACGCCGTAGACGCTGGCAGCATTCAGGAGACAGCCATGCAGCCCTGGCAGCCTATTGGTGAGAAGTCCATCATGGGTTATAACCTGAAGAAGAATGTGGACAAGGCCCACCGCAAGTTGTGCCGTAAGATGTTGACACCCGAGCTTCAGTACTTGACAGAACTGGGGGTTAACCTGTGGATCACCAAGCTATGGGGTCATGTCAGAGATGTCATTAACTGGTGATAAATTTTTTTTTTTTAAAACGGTGATAGACACATTATAGCAAGAGGGGCCAATTCATTTTTTAATGAATAATTTATGGATGAAGTTGACTGAGAGAAAGGTTACTGTTTGTTTGTGTGTTGAATTGTGTCACATTACCAGTCATCAGTATTTTCATGTTTGCAGGCTGTAATTTATCTGATGGGTACTTGACAATAGCATACTTCACCTTAGCTCTGGTCCATAGCGTTAGAAGGAGAACTCCTTCTAACACTATGGACCAGAGCTAACTTCACCTCACAATCTACAAAAACTGAAACTGTTTATTACATAGGCTAGGTATACTATTGTACAGTGTTTGTGAGTCCCATTTCAAACATTAAAATATTTTTGTCCTTGTAGATGTTAGTTTTAACTAGAGTATTGGGGTGGATGCATCATGATTTTATTTGTTTGGTCTTTTGAAGGAATTACAGTCAAAAGTTGCCATTTGTTAAATGTGGAAGAACAAATTATGATATTGGGTTTTCAACCAAGTTTTCTTAGTTTGTGCTGGTTACTTAATTCGGTCTGAATAGGTCTGGTCAAAATCCTGTAATGTTCACCATTCATCCACCAAAGCAAGGGAAAATAAAGGATGTTAAAATTGTGAATGTATTGTAGCCTACATCCTACATTCCAGACCCCTGGCAATAAACGATAATCTTTTCATCTCTGTCCTCAAAATAAAATGAAAGTGAAAAATGCACATCAATCATCATTCCTTTGTCTGGTCAGATTATTTACTGTATAATAATAACAACAATAATAATCAATTTTCCACGTTATTCTTCTATAATTATTTTAGTTTATGTTATAGCATTAAGCTTGCACAAAAACGAATTTCACCCACTGTTTTACACCTGTAAACCTGTGATGTGACAATAAAGATGATTCTGCCACTAAGCATTAGTTATAGTATTGTGCTAACATATTATAGTTATGTTATTATAATAATATAATAATTCTATTAGTTATGTAGGTTTGTGATGCACTGCGACACCAAAGAGGGCATAACTTTGAAGAAGAAGATTGATCAACTGGAAGGAGTTGCATTGCAGTCTGTCATTCATTCTGCATTACAGGAAGTCAAGCAGTGTTGCCATGTCGTCTTATTATAAGCGACTTTGGGCTTGTTTTTCTGTAAAGTTGCTTATATTGGTAGTTGTGGGTTGCATTTTTTGGGGGCTTGTTTCTAAAGTGTAGTTGCTTATTTGGGCTTATTTCCTAATGCTGTTTAAACCAGTGGTTCTCAAACATTCTCATGTGAAGGACCGAGCAAATTAATATGTATTTATTTGTCTAGACGCCCCCATCTGAAAATATGTTGTGCCAAGGACCCCCGAACAAGATTGAAGATTTGTGTTGTTAACATTTTCTAACATTTCACTTATCCCCCCCCCCCCCCCCTGTTATTTTGTTTTTTTTCAAATAGCCTATGTGTTTAGGTTTAAACTGCTAACCTCGCTTCTTTTGGGCTTGTTTTCAGAGACCTAGCTGGTTGCTTGTTTCTCTGGCAGGATCTGGCAACGCTGCCCAGCATGGGGCGTGGGTGCTAGTCTTTGATAACAGCCCTTGTTTTGCTAGCTTTGCTACAGTATAGTGGACTTGGTTGTCAATATTTTTGCTGTTATTTCTTTCATGTTATTGCTTAGCTGCTGAAGACACGTGAAAGAGAAATCGGATATACTACATTTAACGATTACTGTATTGGCTTTTCGGTAGAGTAGCTATAATTCACTGGCAAAAGTATCTACCTAGCGTTAGCTAGCTGGTTTTTAGCCTGTCATGTAGCTCTAGCTCGCCTGATGGTAACCGGAAGGCTCGGCCCAAAACACTCTCGCCCCAATTTTATTCGCGGACCAGCGGTTCTTGTATTCTTGTATTTGTTTTACTGAGGTTAGACATAAGTTTAGGGTTAGCCATAGTTTTACTGAGGTTACGTTTAGGAATAAGATTAGGGTTTGCACCGTTTTACCGAGGTTAGTTAAACTTTTATGTACAGTATTGAGGTTACCTTTAGCAATAACTGGTAAATTACGCCGGATTTGCCCTGGGGGTGACTGTGTTTTGGGGCGAGCGTTTAGGTATTCGCTGGCTCCCTTCTAATGTTAATGTAAATAATAACATTATGTGAGCTGTCTAGTGAAGTCAAAACCAGCTTGAAGTCATCGTCAGGATAGTTAGCATTGATCATGGCGTTCGGTCAGGATGTAGTTGCCGATATGTGGCTTTGGTTTTGAGTTTAGTTGGATTATAGCAACAATGTCTTGCAGATCCACTAAAGTCGCCCCAAGTGTTGATTTCGACCACAGTTGCTCCGACAGTGTGGAATATTTGACGCTCAACTTTGGCCCTTTTGAGACCGTCCATCGCTGGCGAAGACTCCCTCCTTGTGACGAGTTCGTTGGTGCAAGGTATTGTAACAGCACTGAATTGAATGAACACTATGAATAGGCTCTATTCACAGCAGCCATATTATGAAGACATTCACAGGTGTTACCAATGATGGCTCTGTTCCATTCTGGTCAAACAGAGTCAGGGTGCTGATATTGTGCATGTTGGCTCACTGGAAACACTCTGCTACACCAGTGGGTCTATAGTTGGGGTCCAGGGACCCTCATGGGCTTCCAAATGGCCCTTTTACATGTGTGTAACTCTCAGAGTTATGGGGGTCGTGGAAACCACTGTGCTAGGCTAAAATGCAACAGAGCCTTCATTAGTATCATTGGTAACATCTGGGAAGGAAGTGATAATATGGCTGCTGTGCATAGAGCCTATAGACCAATTGTTTACTAACATTGAGCCTGGACGCACAGGTGATTGTTTCACGCAATCAATTCCCAACCTGTTTCGGGGTGCACTGGTTTCAGCACACCCCAACCCCCTCTTGTGTGTGTTGGCTAGTGAGACGCGTCCTAACGAGACCTGATATAATGGGTTTCGTTGCGCGCATACTGGCTGCACGCAGCCAGTATGGCGTCGTCTGTTAAGGGGTCTATCGAGTACACTATGAATTGAGTACATGGGATCCCCATTTGAAACAAGCCATTAGGCTTTCCTATTTAGTTGACCTTGTATTTGAACTGTATGTGCACATTTCTAAATAAAGTATTCAATCAAACAATCAACATCAGTGATCGTATGATGATATGATATGCACACCACCACCACTACTACTGCAGTAGTAGTGTGCTCAGGACGCTCATTTTCACGGTACCTGGTACAAACTGGCAGTGGTGTAAAGTAACTAAGTACATTTACTCAAGTACTGTACTTAAATACAATTTTGAGTTATTTTTGACTTTACCTGAGTATTTCCAATATTCAGCTTCTGCATTATGAGTACTTTATACTTTTGGTACTTTAAGTACTTTGATATCAATACTTTTGTACTTTTAAGTCAAATTTGAATACCCGACTTTCACTTATAACAGAGTGTGTCTGCATTGCAGTATTGATACTTTTACTTAAGCAAAACATTTGAGTACTTTTTCCACCACTGCAAACTGGCATGCATGTATTAATTCTCAAACATCTTTGGCTTCATTCAGACGCAGCAAGCATACAGTTGTGGCCTACAGAGATGCCATATATGTGTTTGGTGGAGACAATGGGTGAGTAATATGTTTATGTATTTATATTACATAATATTAGTTTACTGTACTACTAAAACAACACAACTGACCGGCATGTATGTCACCCAACCATCTGTAGGAAAAACATGTTGAATGATTTGCTACGCTTCGATGTGAAGGACTGCTCCTGGTGTCGGTAATAAGACTCAAGATTAACACACCATGTCACTAATAATGAAGCCATATCACAAATATATCCTGAGTAATGTGATTTCATGTCTGATCTTTTACAGAGCATTCACCACTGGAACCCCACCTGCACCTAGATACCACCATTCAGCTGTGGTGTATGGCAGCAGCATGTTTGTTTTTGGTTAGTTTTGTTTCACGATTATTATTATAATTAGCCAGTGTTGTTTGAAATGATATTTCATTCTGTTGTTACTTTTGCCTTTTTAATGGTACATTTATTATATTTCAGGGGGCTATACTGGAGATATCTACTCCAACTCCAACTTGAAAAACAAAAATGACCTTTTTGAATACAAGTTTGCAACAGGACAATGGACAGAGTGGAAAGTAGAGGGCAGGTAGTGCATGGAAGATACATTTATAAAGATGTTGTATGCTTTATTTACAATATATAATTAGTTATTTTCAAATCCCAGTTGCGTCTCATAAAGTAACACTATTAATACATTTTCTCTATTTTAGTTTGCCGGTGGCCAGGTCAGCACATGGGGCCACAGTCTACAATGATAAGCTGTGGATATTTGCTGGCTATGATGGGAATGCCAGGTAGGCTGTATGTCAGATTCTGTTGCATTCAATGTGTGGATGCTTTAGTGACGTCATTATGGTACAAACAATGGTTTTAACATTTTGCATGTGCAGGTTGAATGACATGTGGACCATCAGCCTACAGGATCGAGAGCATGCCTGTTGGGAGGAGGCAAGTATAAATAGTCAAGACCTGCACACACACACACACACACACACACACACACACACACACACACACACACACACACACACACACACACACACACACACACACTGAGAAGACTCAAACACGTAGTAAAAATGCATTGCACTTTAATTAGCTGTGTTTCTGTTAATGTCTCTCTGTTCTGTCTTTACAGATTGATCAGAGTGGTGAGATTCCCCCATCTTGCTGCAACTTCCCTGTGGCCGTTTGCTGGGACAAGATGTTTGTGTTTTCTGGGCAGAGCGGAGCCAAGATAACGAACAACCTCTTTCAGTTTGAGTTCAAAGGCCGTATGTGAGTAAGCCTTATTTGAACACAGACAGATTCTTTGAGTTCTAGCTATGTAATTAATAAATTCAGCATACAGGAAAGTATTTCCCCCTGGTGGCTGATGCAGCAGTTCTTGATGTGACTCTTAAGGAATGCTTTCTGTTAAATCTGTCCTCCCAGGTGGACACGTATCCCAACTGAGCATCTACTGAGGGGCTCCCCACCACCTCCCCAAAGACGCTACGGTCACACCATGGTAGCCTTTGACCGCCATCTGTATGTGTTTGGAGGTGCTGCTGACAATACTTTACCCAATGAGCTGCACTGCTATGATGTTGACTCTCAGACCTGGGAGGTGATCCAGCAAAGTCTGGACAGTGAGGTACTGTACGCATTGAGTGATGTGTGCTGATTATTTATTGGAACCATAGATAATGATAGCAGCTGAATGAAACTTACTTAACATTATTATTTTTTCTCCTTTTATAAAATAATTAAATTAATTATCAAAATAAATAGTACATTGCATCACATGCAAACTTGTTGTACCTTGTTCCTTCATGTGCTTTGCTTATATGGTCTAAGAGTCTTCCTGCCCATTGGTAGTAAATCATTTGTGACGGTGTGTTATGATAATAAATACAAAAATAAGTGTAAGACTGCTACACTTTTTTAATTGAACAAATAAGCAACAGAGCAGCATGTCATTGTCTTAATGTATACACAAACAAATAATTGTAAAATTTGTTCAGTTTTTATGAACATGGTGGCACATGGGTGGTGCAGGGTGAAGTACCTGTTCACTAGAGATGCACGCATGGGCTCTTACATTACCCAAATCCACATGTACAAATAAATCATCCGCCCGCCATCCACCCACCACATCTGCACGAGCATAGCATATTAATCATTAGGCTGCGTTCCCGAACGCAACTCTGGAGTGTACAAATGGAACCAAATGAAGCTCCACTCCCCAGTCCATTTGCAAACAATGGACACACCTGGCAAACGTAGCCTAATGAAATCTCATGGGAACAAATTACATTTGTGTCTAGGAGATGAAAGAGGAGGAAATGACAATAAAGCAGACACATTTTATCCACAACTTATTATTTATTGATCATCTGTTCTGACAACTGGGTTAGGAATTGGACTGTTTCATACTCCAAACGGTTTCACTGAATGAACCTGTGTGTGTGTGGGACAGCTGAACTTTAGGATGTGTGTAGTGTAGACGGAAGTCAGTGAACACAGAACATGAATTAGCATTAGATCATGACTGATTCTGTTGCCGGGGAGAGAGATGGAAAGAATGAAGTTACGTTGTTGTGCCTCTATTGCGCTTTGCACACTGTGCGCTTTCCTGTTGCAGATGGACATGACATGCTGCTGTGCCTCGCACGCATTACGCACTGTGTAATGAGCGTCTCCTGTTGTAAACATGTAACGTTGACATGACAGCGGACAAGCATAAAAAAGTTGGTGGACTTGGAATTAACAGAATGGAAAGAAGAGACACACAAATTAACATTTTCCTCATTATGTATTATTTCACCCACCCACAACCGAGCCGCTATTAATTAATGTTAATGTTTATGAAAAATCTGTCCACCCTGCAGATATAACTAACTGGCTGGATCTGTATCCAGCCAGTGTACCAAAGGCATCTGTTAATGAGTCCGTTATGAAGCAGCACTGCAGTGGGCAAATCTTGTGCCTTACTTCTAAACAGAACTATTTTGCTTTGCTGTCATTTGAGCTCTTGTCAAAGGATGTCCTGCAAATCATCATGTTTATATTTTAATAAGGGTAATTTAAGGTTAATTGTAAAACAATTATAATTGTGCACACTCAAGCTTGCTACTATATAACTTCTTTAAATTCGACCATATTATACTAATGGTAAACATTGTTTGTATAGCACATTTACATAAAATATAGCTCAGAGTCAATTGCATTATAAGTGGCACTATAATGAATAAAATGTTCTGTCAAATTCTCTGCCTCCTCAGATGCCCAGTGGGAGACTGTTCCATGCAGCTGCTGTGATCCAGGATGCCATGTACATCTTTGGCGGAACAGTGGACAACAATGTGCGCAGTGGGGAGATGTACCGATTTCAGGTTGCTGCCTTTCATTTGTATGAATAAAATGTACACGTCACTGCACTAAATATGTTGATTTAACATAATGGCTAGGTAAAGCATCAGGCTAAATTACGCGTTGTTTTTTGTAGTTCTCTTGCTATCCAAAATGCACTCTCCATGAGGACTATGGCAAACTGTGGGAGAACCGCCAGTTCTGTGACGTGGAGTTTATCCTGGGCGAGGTAGGTCCTCATTGCCTGGGACATTAATCCCCTTCATTGCTGAGAGAAAAGGTTCACGGTGGGCTGTAGATGACATTCAGTTCAAACAATGTTGTGCTTTTCCTTCCTGTTGGTTGTGAGTACAGAGGGAGGAGAGGGTCTTGGGTCATATTTCCATAGTTACTGCAAGATGCCAGTGGCTTCGCAAGAAGATCCTGCAGGCACGGGACAGGCAGCGACAGGTCAGAAACCTGCAATATTCACGGTTCATTTCCTTAAATGTTATGTGAGAGTTATAGCCAAAACACAATTAATTCAATTGGAGCAATTAAAATATAATTACAGATAACATCCAGGGACAGTCACTGTTTTGGAGCTAGTTCTAGTGACACAGTTGGCAGGCATCATAAAAATTCATTACAATCTTCAAATCCAATCAAGAAATTAAGGTCTGGAAAAGTAAGGGAATGTGATGAAAACATCATCCAACTGGCCGATGGACAAAACATTTATACAGACATAAAATATTGTCTATTGCAAAATGCTTTGCAGAAAAGCCACAGCAAAATAAAGCTTCAAGCACCAAAGATAAACTATGCCTTGAAAAGGAGTTTTTGCATACTTTGAATGTAATGCATGAATATTGTTACTACATGGGGTGCAAAATCAACAGTGTTTGAAGTGAGGAAATGTTCATTGCTATCAAAACAATAAAGATATTAGTACAAACAAATATAACAGCTGGAAGACTTTGCTATAGAGGAACTTTTAACTCTGATGTTCTGCTGGAAATGTTGACTAATCAGTTCCTTTTTGTCCTTACGCTGTGTGTAGAAGAGTAAACAAGAGTGCAGCGAGGAGAGCGATGAGGGGGCGAATGGAGCCCCAAGGGATATCCCAGGAGGCAGCAGGCCATCGGGTACACAGCCTCTGCTAGAGGTGGCCATCAGGGAAGCAGAGGCTCAACCATTCGAAGTGCTGATGCAGTTCCTCTACACAGACAAGATCCAGTATCCACGCAGAGGTCACTGCCTTTACACACACTCTTGTGATAACAACTACATCGTTCCATAGGGAGAGAAAATGTATAATAATGATAATTGCGATATTTATTTATATAGCACCTTTCTTAACGTAGAATAGATAGAAACTGCTTTTATAGAGAAATAAATAAAACAAACATTGCAACAAAAGAAAACGCCAATAAGGGTAAACGGCAAAAGCATAATAAAAATCACTCAACAAATGATATCACTAAGCCACATTAAGATATGTGCCTCGCTGAAAATAACAGATAATGTGTAGACATTTCTGCTCTATGTGGATTTTATTGACAGTGAACAGAGACATAGAAGGGCGTGAGAGAAGGGGATGACATGCAACAAAAAGCTGCGGGAAGGACTGTAGCCTGACTTATGTGGTCCAACATAACAGATTTTCAACTAAAGACAACAAATTAGTCACGTATTAGTCACACTGTTTTAGGTGTGGGACGTCGTTTCACAACTAAGTATAAATGAGGCTTAGGTAGTAGGTACAACCAGTAAAACTGTATCGGAGGATCTCCAGATGGGTCATTTGTTGTGTGTCTGACTCTGCGTAGGTCATGTGCAGGACGTTCTCCTCATCATGGATGTTTACAAACTGGCCCTGAGTTTCAAGCTCTCACGCCTGGAGCAGCTGTGTGTGCAGTACATCGAGGCATCTGTGGATCTGCAGAACGTTTTGAGTGTGTGTGAAAATGCCAACAAGCTTCAGCTAGACCAGCTTAAGGTGTGTTGAGAACTGGTCGAACTGTGTATACTTCAGTTTGTTTTGTGTGTGTTTGTGTACAATTTTATTTTTGTTATGATCAGTTAGGTTGTGATATTATTATCTAATAAAGGTCTCTCTTTGTCTAGGGTTCTAAGCATTCTGATTTGGCTGTACACATGTTTATGCTACAACCAGAGCCAATCCAATACATCTGATACATCTAACTCGTTATATTGTTTCTACTCTGGCATCTGGTTGTACACAAACGTATTTACTTGGCATTTCAAGGTACAGATATACTGCGAAGATGAGCACCTACCTGCTTGTCATGGCTTTGTTGGCACCTCTGTTTTGACATTAATTCCTGGTCTTGCAATGGCGTTCGTTCAGTCCGTTTCTCGGTCATGGATCGCACTTGCTCTCATTTGAGACTCATAGCTGCAGTAGTTGCTCTTGTTTGAGTGCTTAGTTGGATGAAGACTAAACTAAACTATAAGTATTGGGGGGGGGGGGGGGGGGTTCTAATGACTGACACTGAGAGTATTCCCAGAAAGTATACCATCGCTCGCACGCCACACTGGTGTGGTGATGTGTCTTCCTGTTCCACAGTGTCCTGTGTGACTCAGTCAGTCCCTGTGTCACTATCTGACTCCTCCTGTGCTGGAACTGATTAGGCCTTTTAACCAATCTCATGACATCACAGGTAGCTCAGACTGCTTTTTGAAATTCCAAATATACAGTATGTGTATGTATACTATGTATATGTATGTACTGTACGTACGTACACACACTGTATGGATGATACATAGATGGACAGACAGACAGACTGATAGTCTCATTAAATCCACCATTAATGCCAGCAATTATTTTCTTCCCTCCAGGAGCATTGCCTTAATTTTGTGGTGAAGGAGACTCATTTCAACCAGGTGATTATGACCAAGGAGTTTGAGCATTTGTCCACGCCACTGATTGTGGAGATAGTGCGGCGCAAGCAGCATCCTCCCCACAGGCTGTACTCAGACCAGCCTGTGGACATAGGTACGTCCTTAGTGCAGGACATGAAGGCCTGCCTGGAGGGAGGTGGGTTGGAGTTCTGTGACATTATCCTGCTTTTAGACGGACAGCCACGACCCGCCCACAAAGCCATCCTGGCTGCCCGCTCCAGGTATGGGGTCTAACACAGCCATCTATGATTTATATCATGTTTCTTGTATATACACAAACCTTTTCATTTTGCGTTTCTCAGTTATTTTGAGGCGATGTTCCGCTCCTTCATGCCTGAGGATGGTCAGGTGAACATATCCATAGGTGAAATGGTTCCTAGTAAGCAGGCCTTTGAGTCCATGCTGCGCTACATTTACTATGGTGACGTCAACATGCCTCCGGAGGATTCCCTGTATCCTTTACAAAAGAACTGTTTCTTATTCAACCTTTATTTAACCAGGATTATACTCAAACAAAACATTTATTAAATTATGGCCAGTGCAAAGACAAGTTAGTAAGAATCAGTCCCATTATATTTGTTTTTTAGACATCACTAGGATCTTTTAGGAGAGTACTGTCCCTATACTAAAAGCAATTTGTCTTCCTTGACGCTTGCTGAAAGATATCTGTTTGCAGCACCATATTACTATGGTTTCTCAAACAACAGGATGCAGGCCTACTGCAAGCAAAATCTGGAGATGAACGTCACTGTGGAGAATGTCTTACAGGTATCTGTGTTTAAAGCTGGAGGGAGCTGTGCATTTCCATTTAAAACCAACTCGTACATTTCCTGCGTTCTCTCAGTTTTACTTGATCGATTATACTTTTCCCCCCTTCTTAGATCCTGGAGGCAGCAGACAAGACCCAGGCCCTGGACATGAAGAAGCACTGCTTACACATTATAGTCCACCAGTTCATCAAGGTGGGTGGGCTTGTGTCTGGAGCCCTGGGGGTGTGCTGCCCACTCACTGCAGCTGAGCTAACCCCCTAGCCTGCCTCTTCTTTGTGGGAGACTGAACCCTTGGCCTAGTGGATTACCCTCCACTTCCTACATAGAGAAGAAGCTGTTTACAGCCGAGGCCGGCTGTACAAGCACCTTATCTATCCCTCAGTGTTATGGGTCATAGTGCCAATCTGAGTATTGTTTGTTTTAAAAGAACAAGTGAAGGAACTCGAACTCGCATACACCACCCACCCACGCTACCCCCCATGGAATCATTACTTGGTGTTTCAGTTATGCTTTTGTTCTCTATCTATGATCTGTGATTCTTTTCTCTCTGCACGTGTGATTTAAGCATTCCCAGTCCCTCCGATTTTCTCTGCATGAACCTATGTTTCTTTCAGCGTCAAAGTCTTTTGTTATGGTTCATTTTTTGTTTTTGTTTTTGCTCTCCTCCCCTTCTAAAGGTATCCAAGCTTCCCAACCTGCGGTCGCTCAGCCAGCTGTTGCTGCTGGACATCATCGAGTCCCTGGCCACGCACATATCAGACAAACAGTGTGCTGAGATGGGCTCTGACATTTAGGAGGACCTAGGATAAACTGGCCTCCTTTCCCTCCTCAAAGAAGCCCTGCATATCTGCTCTGCCATTACACTACTTGTAGCCATTCCCTCCTCCCCACATGCAGCATACCTTTCTTTATTTTGGACCTTGCATGGACTCCCAGTGGTTACTTTTATCCATGCTGGATGAAATTGTATCATTATTTTCAGTTGATGACATGAACTGACAACGTACCTTTTGGCTATTAGTTCAACTTCTCATCTACATCTAAATGGTTTAAGGCAAAATATAAACGGCTAACCTTTTTGTTGCAAATTCCAAATAGTGACACGATCATAAGTAGCAGTCCTATCTATTTATTTCCTCATAGTCCTATTATTGTATCAAGTGGACACAACTTGAGTCGCAGCACAGTATTGTTGCTGCATTTGTTATTTTTCTGATATATGCAATGTGAGAATTTATACTAGTTGCACTACAGAGATCCCCAACAAGTACGTCCTGATAAAATAAGGTTCTGTCATCTAAACGCAACTAAATCAATTCCTGTTATGTTGCTCATTGATGCTCATTTGTTATCACATCTGATCTCATGAACTCTGAAATTTTGCAAAGTTTGCAAGCATTTAATTAACAAAGTCATTAGGACTGAACATTTGTATGACCAGCATGCTGTGTACTGTATGTCTCCAAGCTATTTCTGTTTGTTGGATCGTTTTGACACTGATGTCATAGTAACCAACTGCCATTGCAGCTAGCGAAGATCTGAGCTCTTATTACCTGTATAATATACAGTAGTATGTGTATTTAGTGATAAATATATACTATTACGTAAGTGTTAACTCAACTATTTAATGCCTTGATTGATTGATGTACTTTATTTAGTAAGACATGAGAACAACAGTACATGGAAGTACAAAATCACAATACAAGGTCTTACTAAACTGGAAGACTCATTAAGCACTGAGCTTGTTTAAGATGAGATCCCCATGCACACAAATCATGATGAAAATAAATGATGCCTTAATAAATATCTTTATGAAAATAATGATATTGAGATCAGTGATTCCCTCTTCAGTTGCTGAAATGCAGTAGTAGTCGAGATTGGACTGGCATGATTCTAGCACAATGGGACTCATTCTCTCAGCTGCGGACAGCTTCCAATGCTTGCTGCCAGAGTATGCAGCATCTGACACTGTTTTTTAGTCTTGGGCCTGAGGCAAATCAGTTTGTTTGCAGTTTGAATCAAAGCAGGGGGTCTCATGGTTCCCTTTGTGAATAGGACTGAATTCCTTATTGTTGCAAAAATACCATTAATATATTTGTTTTATATCTGCAAAATCAATCATTTAGTTGACCAGTTACTGCAATTGGTTATTTAGTATGTAATAGTTCTCATCTTACTATTGTTCAGATCCTAAAGAAATGTTCAAAACCCATATTGTCTATACGCATATTACCCCTTCCAGAAAACAACTACAGATTAAACCTTGACCTTTATCTCAACAAACCAGCAGTGTCCTTCAGGAGTTTCAGCTTTCACCGATAGGTAGTAGATAAGCTTGGACAATGGTCCTCACTATGAGTTGGAAAATTCCTTCTTGTGCAAAGTTATGAAACCATAGATCAGACAGATAATTATTTTAGATTTGGACTAAGGTTGGATTGGTACAAAGGGTTAAATTGTTTTATAAACATCAGACTTACTTTAAATTATTTGTGTTCTCCCCCCCCCCCCCCCCCCCCCTTTTTTTTTTCAAGATTAGTTTTTTGGGTTTTTTATGCCTTTATTTATAGGACAGTAGACTGACAGGAAATGGGGAGTGACACGCAGCATAGGTCGTGGGGATCGGGACTCAAACTCGTTTTTAATAATAAAAAAGCTCCAGTAACCTATTAGTATAAATAAAAAAACAAGAGATGGAAACATAATTATGCAATCATTTCCTCATATGCATACAGTACATACATACGTATGTATGAACATTGAGCATGCCTTTTGATATCTTCATTTGTTTTACCGCATGGTAATACACATGAATTCCATGTGGTTGAATGAAAGAGGCGGAGCAAATTGAAAAGCAATATTTTATTTCTTGCTCCTTGCTCAGTTGCACACCAGGATCTATAAAGGCTCACAGTGGAATTCACAAAGTGTTGAACTCCTTGGGGCTCTTTGTAAGCTATGAGTACAAGGTGCTATTCATAGTCTTGGTACTTGAGACACTTGGCAAATCAACAGATTTTCTCTAGATTCCCTTCGAGTGGGAAAAGCCTTGACTTCAATAATGCCCTAATCTCTTATCAGTGACATCAGTAAATTGTTCCATCAGTAATAATTACACCTTTGGAAGAAAGCCACGGGCACTCAGCGACCCATAGAAATGAGCCATTATGGTCACCCTTGGGACAGCGCTTCTCTGCTTTTTCTTTTCTTTTCTTTTTTGCTTGTTCCCCCAAAGCCCAGCTTCCTCATGTTTCATTCATTTCAGGCTACTTGTGCACGCATTCAGCCCATATTCCCATTGGACATATTTGGTTTCATCTTAAAACATAGTGTTCATTGTTCAGTGTAACAGTATTTATCATGAAGACAAGAAGACAGAATGTCCGTTGCAACGCCACAAACACTGGATTATCTCTCACCTGTCAGGTGTGTTTTATTAAGGAGTTTCTGACTAGGTGGGCTGACTGGGTCGGTCCAGCAGCAATAGGTGGGATGGGCTACAAAGCCTTTCAGAATCTGTTCCTACACCTGAACAGAAGGGCAGAAACGGCAATAGAGAGAGAGAGAGTGTGTGTGTGAGTGAGAGGCAACGACAAGAGAGACCAAGAAGATGGTTTTTCTGACAACTAAAATGATGCAAAGAACTGCGCTCTTTGTGACATTTGGGGGTCTGGTCACTTCTCTCATCACTGCGTTCCTTCCACTGTGGAAGACAATGAACTCTGACCTGAATGAAGTGGAAAACTACTACTCTGGTCTGTTTCACATGTGCATCTTTACAGAGGAGGTGGGAGTGCAGTGTAAGGCCTACGAGTCCATCCTAGCACTCCCTGCGGACTTACAGATCTCCAGGGTGCTTATGATGGTGTCCATAGGTACTGGCGCTCTAGCAGTGGTGGTGGTCTTTCCAGGACTGGAAGGGGTGGAGGTCTGCTCTGGGCAGCAAGGCCTGAAGAGGGGGCTCATCATCTTTAGTGGGGTGCTTTCCTGGGTGTCGGCACTCACCACTTTGGCCCCTGTCTCCATAGTGGCCTATACTACTGTCGTGGAGTTCTGGGATGAAAACTTACCTGATGTTGTTCCACGTTGGGAGTTCGGGGAGGCTATGTTCTCTGGATGGTTTGCAGGTCTGGCTTTGGCCATCGGCGGTACCCTCTTTTTCATAGCTGTGTGTATGGGGGACTATGATCAGCGACCACCCAGCCTTCCAAACACACCTCGGATGAACCAAAGGACAAAGCACTACCTAAAGACAGAGGTTTTATAGCTTTCTTATTGTCCAATGTGTGTGTTCTAAATTGTTCATGCTTGATTTCAGTGGCATGGAATTTGCAAAAGATTGAGATTGTCAAATTAGCAGTGAGATGGCAAAAGTCACATTTGCAATATTTCAAAAGCCATAATTTTGTGTTTTGATACCTATCTGTTTTTCATGTGCTAATCTCAGTGAAAGTCTTGTTGAATTTCCCTCTTCTGATACACTTCTTTCTGTAAACATTCAAATTGCCTACCTTGTGAGAGAGAATTACGAGTGAGGAATTGTTGATTATCCAGATCAAGTTAAGCTACTAGATCAATAGGCTATATGTCATGATAAGGAAGCTAGACATCCAGGGTACTGGAAGGAGTATTTCAATCTCTAACTCAAGTCAAAGTAGAAATAGGCAGATATGCAAAACTAATCTAATATAAAATAAAGTAAAATAATACATATCGGATGTTGGATGTAGAAACCATTCTCTAAAAGGGTTGGTGCCCCAGATTGTTTTCTTTAAGTTACCTCATTTAAGAGTTTGAAAGGTTTCATGAACTGATCATTAAATAAGCCTTTTCCATCCCAATATCTATGAACTGCTTGTGTATTTATGTTGCTTCCTACGAGTTCAATAAATCAACACAGTGTCTAAATCAGTGCTTCGATGAAACATTTAGCACTACTTTGCTCATCCTCAACCCTGGTCATACATGGTGGAACTGACTGGGGTTTACAATGTGGAACACTGATCTGAACAAGCATCGCAATGTCCAAGATTAATTGCCCTGAGAAGATAAATGATATCCAATACTGCCATGAGTCTCTATGCCCACAGCCAGAGTAAGAATGAATAGCTTAGTTTATTAAGAGTTGCATTCCACTGCCGCAGCTCTTCTGTGTTGTATTTCGTTTAAGGGAGGGACTTGGCACCATGAGTTTGACTGAATCCTTAACCACTTAAACCCCAGCATTCGTATTGTGGGGAAGGCTTTCACTGAAAATAGCAGATCGACAAGCTCACAACGCGAACAGAAACAGAAACTGAAAATATACTAGTATAGAGCCCTGAGGGACTCCGCTCCACCACAAGGGGTTTAAGTGGTTAATGCACAATCCACCATACATTGTGGCGGTCAGAATCAATTTGGACGCTTTTAGAAAAAAGGGAAAAAAGAAACATGGTAAGTATCTTTTGACAGAATTGGTTCATGAAAATGGATTATGCTCTTATCAAGCTTCATACAGATTCCATATATATATATAGTAGGCTATGTGTTTTTCTACTGCACTATTAAAAAAGCGAATTAATTAATGAATATATTTTTAATTATTCCCTTATACTCTATGCTACACTCCTCTAATCTGAGCTTTCAACGGCTACAGCAGTCCCAGGGTAATTAGGCCTATTTGGATTAGAGTACTCCTGTAATTAAATTAAACAGATGTACCAGTGATGTAATGTGCCTCCCCTGTCTTGGAGAGTCATCAATTATCTTGGGACAATAACCCCTGCCCTCTGTTGCATTTATGCAAATTTTGGTGGAAAATGGGTGCATGCACCTTTAGATTGAGGAACATAAACAAGCCAGGACACACACATTATTCATGTGTCAGCTGTCAGCATACATGCAGTTACTTGTGCACCCTCATGCAGATTGAATGATTGAGTGAGTGGACTAAGTACAGAGAGAGAAGGGGGGTTATTCCTCTTTTGAACAGCAGAGGGTACAGTGAGTAGATTTCATACAACACACTTGAGATTTCAACATAAGCAAAATATTCCCAACTTCATCAAAAATCATCATCATCTTCATCTTTCCATCTCTGTTACTGAACCATACACTGTATGCTGATGAAACACACATACGTAAAGTCAGCATTTCAATGAAAGCAATCAGTCTAAAAGGAATGTGAGATTGTAAGCCATGTATGACCTTGTTACAGGGAAACAAACATACTTACTTAGGCCTTTTTATTCCTTTCGGAACATAGGCCACTGATGAATTGTTTAAACCCTCATCTGTCTTGGGTCATCCTCTAAAGCTGTTTCCATGTCAGTCCTTTCTTTTTGAGTTCTTCTTGTTCTGTGCTCCTTCTCCAGGTGTTTTGGGGTTGTCCTCTGCCCCAAAGGAGTAAAAAGGGGGAAGCTATTCATGGCCAGAATTGTTTTAAGGTTAATTTAGATTAACTACTAAATGTTGTGTATCCTTTTAAGAGCTTGTCCTCTTATCACCCACACCCTCCCCACTCTGAAAATGGGATAGACTGCAACACTACGGTACATTTGTTACCATTCCCCTGTGCTTATAAACTGCTTTATGAGGTAGGTATCACATCTATAATGTGAAGTTTATTTTGCACAGTCTGCATACTAACTGACATTTGGCCTGAAAGGATGTATACGAAACACCTAAAGAGTAGTTGGGTCAATATATCTACAGCACATATTATATGCATATACACTTTTACAGTATGATCCTACACAAGAACATGCACCCAAACAGGTTTACAGTACAGTCTATGCATAATGCGCAGGCTGGCTGATAAGCAGGCAATCGGACCATGCAGGCAGTGCAGTGGGGGGCAGCCAGTCTTTGATCAGGCTTAACTCGCAAGTCAGGCCTTTGGCATATGAAGGCGAGGCTGAAAGGAGCTGAGCAGAAGGCAGCCTCTAGAAGTGAGTGTTTTTATGTATGTGTGAGCAGGAGAGAGAGAGAGAGAGAGAGAGAGAGAGAGAGAGAGAGAGACTGCATCGAAGAGGGGTGGGAGGAAGAGAGCAGAGAACGGTGAGAATTCGTGCTGCGTTAGCATCCCCACAGCAACACCATCAATACTGCATACAGCTGAGACACTGGCAAGGGTCCCTGTGCTGCATTTGCAGGCTTGACCACTGAAAGAGGGAGAGAGAGAGCTGGGGGGGAGAGAGCAACTTCCCACGGCCAGTCCCTCTGTCTGCTGAAGGGGTGTTCTCCGAGGGACAGCGCACTCATCAGAGCCCTTCTGCTGCATCAAGCAGGAGAGGAGGAGGCTGGAGGAGGGTGGAAGAGGGTGCAGTGGGAGACACAGAGTGGGAATACTCCTATCAGAGAGAACCAATCCCGGAGAGGGACGGGATTCTTGGGGGACTCAAGTGCTAGAATGCTGCCATACTCTGCAGGATAAGCTGAACACGGGGGAGTCTGTCAGGAACTCAGTGCACCTGCTCCTTACACACAGGCTTTGGTAAGCTGTTTTGCTGCTTTATGGTCTATGCAGTATTCATTTGTTAATCAGATCTGTTTTGATCAGTTTCTGATATGATGTCAGAGAGATGAGGGGTATTACTCTTAATGACTCAATGTGGATTTTTTTGGCCTGTCTTGGAGCATTAAGGACACACATATTAGTTCTATGGAAGTTGCTCACTTGAAGCTTACATACAGTAGAGTACAGTACTGTATGTAATCAGACCTACTGTGAGAATGATGTGCTGTGGTGCAGTGTATTCACTGGATCCACACTCATTCAGTACACTAATACACACAGAGCTCTTAGAAAAGTAGAAAACATGGATATTCTACTACAAACATCGTAAAAGTAACAAGGGTTAATAGTGTGTTAAAATAGGCACAACACAAATTCTGTAAATAACTGGAAAGCTACACATGATCACCCTGACAACTATTTAAATGCAATTTTGGCTTATGTAAAATCTGTGTGTGTGTGTGTGTGTGTGTGTGTGTGTGTGTGTGTGTGTGTGTGTGTGTGTGTGTGTGTGTGTGTGTGTGTGTGTGTGTGTGTGTGTGTGTGTGTGTGTGTGTGTGCGTGCGTGCGTGCGTGCGTGCGTGCGTGCGTGCGTGCGCGTGTGTTTGTGTGTATGTGTGTGCATGCATGCTGAGAGACTGGTCAATACAAGAGTTGTTTTTGCCTATGGAGGCACTGTGCCCTGTAGGAGTGGACACCCCTCTGTAACATGCAATCCTGGTTTTCCATGACATCATGGAGGCTATTGCTGAAAGCAACACCAACATGACCTGATACAGGTCTATAGTGCTTCCACGATGCCATTGTTCACCAGCTTTAACTATTACAGCACATGTATATCTTTGGTCACTGAAGCATTTTACAAGATATTCTGTATTAGAGCAACTCATCCCACACACACTGGCGCTACAATGCCAAACCTTTCTCTGTGGGTGACACAGTAAGCAAGTGTACTTGAAGGTATAGTCATTCTCTTTCTTCAGCCACATGGTATGACTTGTCCACCCACTCATGGTTAGACTTTGAATTCCATAACAAGCTAAACTACATGACCTCTGAAACCTGATCATGGTGAAAACATAAGAAATTACATTCCAGTTTTTTTCAGTTTGCAACACAGATTGTTTGGAAGTCTAAACTATACTTCATGGAACTGCTGAATTGCATTACAGTGTATTGTCTCATATCTCATGCTACAGTTTCTTAATGGGGAATCTAGTTAGCCTCAATCCAGTGTTTATTCATTTATGGTCTAAGAATGGTAGTAACAAGTCACTCAGAAGGTTCTTTACACCAAAGTATTGAAGTGATCATCTCTATTTCATCACTCGCTTTGATGTTACTCCTTTTTATTTTAGTTATTTTTTGGACAGGTATAGCAATTCTAACAGACATTTCCAAGTTTCGTGTTTAAGTTTGTAAATATCTGGTGCTCTTTAGGATGACTTTTGCTTGTGAACTGGGTGACGCAATCCAGGGTATGATTCCCAGGGCTTATCTTGTATTTCACAAACCTGGAGTGCTTGCTCACTGTCAGTGAGGTAAGGAGGTGTGGTCAAATATTAACCACTTGAACCCCAGTATCCATATTCTGAGGGGAACATTAGCCAAACATTGCAGATCTACAAGCTCACAACACGTCGCAAAGCGCTTTGATGATCTATTTTTGGCAAAGACATTTGCAGAGGAAAAAAAGTGGTCCAAGTACAGAGCCAACTCAGGTCCAATTTACTAAGTCTAGGGGGTTTAAGTTGTTAAGAATGCCATTCTTGTCCTTATCAACTGAGGATCAAAGCGACAGCCATAATTGTTAACCATATAGTTAACTTGACCTGCTCTGTGTTAGGACATTAGGTCATTAAGAGACAAATGATGAACCAGTCCCTAAACTGGTAGCACTTCTTTTCTTCAGACGCTATTTTTCTCTCTGCAAGTGCAAGTGTTTATAAAGCAACATATACAGTAATTAACAGGAAGTAATTGAGCGGTTACTGTTTTATAATGATGATGTAGTAGTATGTTCATCTACCCCTGTATCTCTGATGTCAATAGTTCAGGTGTGATTACATGCTAGTTAGTGGTGTGATAGGCATATGGGACATCTGCTACACTGTATCTACATTACAGTCCATTTATTTTACGAAGTGAAGGTGTACTGTTTTAAGGGGAGGGGATCTTTGTGGCATTAAATAATGTTGTCCCTCTTTGATGAGTGAAGAGGTGCCCTCGTGTGGTGTGCTCAACTATGGAGATTAATACCAGTCCTTTTGCTGTCATGGAATGAGTCTGAATCTTGAATAAGCTTCTGCAGAAGTATGTACGCAGGATGCAATGTGTTCTGGTCTCACACAGGGTTTGAATGACAGACATGGTCATCAGATTAGGCCTATAGTAAATGTTCTGTGTTCAACATTACAGCTTTTCCCCCTTATAGATCAGCCGCCCTCCGCCAACTAACTACCAGCTGCAGTTGTTAATTCCCCCTACATTCCAGTAACAGGTATTACATTTGTGGAGAAGTGAGTGAAACTGACAGCTTGTTTGCAGGAAGGATTATAAGCACTGCTTGGGGACAGGCCCAACAGTGAGCGACTAGGATCTGCGTCATATGTTGTGAGGACCAAATCTGCTTAACCTACTTTAGGTTTGCACAAAATATCTTACAAATAAACTAAACTAAACAAATCTAAACTTACCTAAACAATATATTGTTCATTACATTTTAATTTATACCAAATTATTTAAGTGGCAATATGTGTGACAGAGTCTTTGTAGAAAAGGCCAAGCGTTGGATTACATTACTCTCATGAAATGGATATCATTTTACAATATCTTTATTGGAACCAGGCTTTGATTACTACAGAGTTTGTGGATCAAGGATTCATGGTTACCATGGAGATTAAGTTGAATGTATCACAACAACTTATGTTTGTGTAGGAAAACAGGTGCCCAGTGGGCACTGCCCGCATTCTACCAAATATTGTTTTCCAATTGATAATTCTATGCTGTTGACAGTTTATTTGAGTCATAAATAATGATTGTTTTTGTACAAAGGCCTATCTATTTTTGTACAATGATGTTTGTCTAGCATCTTAGATTAAATCAAAACAAGCATAGCAACAGGTTCATATTATGTTCAGGTTCTTCCCAAACAAGATCTTTAGACACACTTTAGATCTTTCCACTTCTCATTTGGTCTCTGGAACTTTACTAACTAATGTCCCATTCAACAGTGCAGTTGTAGACAACTTTGAGGGCATGAGATGTGCTTTGAATATCAAGTAGTCTCTTTAGTTGTAATTCCAAAGAATAGTTTGCTAATGAATTACAACATGAGGAGTATTACACTGCATCTGTTCAAATTCATATCAACCACTGCATTGTGAGTAACTACTGTATATGTGGGTGAAAATACCAGGAGTGTTGGCAGAAATGCGTAGGCAACAAAACAAGGGTGATTTTGAAACTGAAGGGGCCCCTGCTTCCCTTCAAAACACGATGTGACAAGAAAGTTAATAGGTGTCTGAGTGCTGTTAATATTTAACAGTTAGCAATGAAAGATGCATTAAGAAAGCCAACAATGTGTGTGGAAATGTTGCTAATTACTTCCTTTTTAACACGCGCGCATGCATGTGCACGCACGCACACACACACACACACACACACACACACACACACACACACACACACACACACACACACACACACACACACACAATCAGATGCATCTGATTGGCGTATCAGGTGCACAGTCTTTTCCCAGTGTATCGCCCAGGTCGCAGTGGTTTTGAGGTTAGGTTTATGCTTAGTTTGTGACGTTAGGGTTAGGGTTAAGGTTAAGGTTAGGCATAGTGTTTGTGAGGTTAGGGTTAGGGTTAAGGTAAGGGTTAGGCATAGTGTTTGTGAGGTTAGGGTTAGGGTTAAGGTTAGGGTTAGGCATAGTGTTTGTGAGGTTAGGGTTTAGGCGTCACCTTGACGACACACCAAAGGAAGAGGGAGTCCCATCAGGTGCAGCCTGCCTGAGGTTGGATACTGAGGACAATGATGAGTGACTAATACCTTGTTTATCACATACCCATAGCCTTATTTATTCACAAAGATGCTAAATAAATACAAAAAAATACAAAATGGTGGTCTGACTGGGATTTCCTGACCGTGTGGGGAGGGAGTAGGCTGAAAACACGGCTGACCTCATCATAACGCAGCCATTCTGTGAGCCATTTCAGTTCAGCACACAGTGGCACTTTAGCTTGCGCTAATTAGTCAGCTGAATACTCATCACATCTGGCCCTCACCCTGCCTGGAATATAATATATGTATATATATATATATATATATATATATATATATATATATATATATATATATATATATATATATATATATATATCATCATCATCATCATCCGTTTTTGCGTCTGGAGACTCCTGTCCAAGACAGGCTCCAGACGTGCCTCCTCAGGAGACTTGACTCAGATCTTGACCTTGCTAACATCGACCCCAGGCAGAGTTCAAACCCACGACCATCCGCATGAAAGCCATGTGTTCTAACTGCTACATTAGGGCGGCCCTATGTGTATATACGATACAGGATCATCTAAAATTAGATTTTCTTTTTGTGATCTTACAACGATGCACAGAATCTCTGTACGTCTGTAGTTCACGTATCTCCCGAACCGGTCGACTGACCGACTGACCGACTTCAAATTCGGTCGGTCGGTCGGTCTGTGTGTGTGTGTGTGTGTGTGTGTGTGTATATATATATATATATATATAGTATATATATATAATATATAACATATTATATAATATGTCTATCACTGACCCCTATGCATACAGGTTATGTGGACAAGCTGACGTGTGCGATGGCCAGCCGGGACCTGCAGGTACTCATACCCCCCCTCAAGCGTTATCGTTACCTCCCAACCAAGCAGCCCAGCCGAGGGATCTGACCCCTTCTCCTCTCCCCTCTCCCTGGGTCTACCTCAGCCAGGTCTCCTGGCTCAACCCTGGGTCCACCATGGGAGGATGTTTCTCCAAAACCAAGCCAGGTGACCAACCCTTTTCTTGCCTTGTATTCTCACTCATCCTACCCACCATTATGTTTGCCAGATAATAGGTCATTCAACTTCCTCTCTTAATAGCATGCATAGGGGAACCATTTTGATGTCCCTATTGCAATGTTCACCAATATATAATGTATTTCCATTTCAATGCAGTTATGATCATACATGTTGTTATGATCACCTATTTGCAAAGGCTGGGGTTAAAAACGGTCTATGCAGTTAGTCACGTATAGCCAGACAATTAGAAATCTCTGCGTACTGATACGTCTGGTGACAATCTAAATTCACTGAATGGGTTAAGACTGGGTGGAAACAATTAGGAAATGTAAAGACTTTCTTTATATGGGATGGTATCAGAATTGGTTTTCAAAGCAGTGGCCGTAGGTTTGTAACTGCTGGTTTTCTCCTGCGTTCAAGCCCATTCAATTAATTTAGATTTATCATCAGTAGGCTGAGATTTATGTTCGTCTGGCAGTGTGCAGACGAAGGGAATGCCCCTTCAATGGGAACACCCATACTATGGGAACACTTACACGCTGGATGGGGGAGCGCTCATTCAACATCCTGCATATGTTTTGGACAGGGAAAAACTTTTGTTTTTGTTTTGTTCCACATATGCAGTTTTGAAACAGGCCAACCCAGACGTTGTGCTTGTTGACACACAAGGCCACTGGTTGCCTGGTGCAGGCACTCGCTCACCTTGCAGCTCACTTGGATGCGCCTCACGTTTGTCTGTCTGTTTGTCTGTCTGTCTGGAGCTAATCTTGCAAACCACTGGGCCGATAAGTGCCATATTTCTTGTGCAAACTGCTAGTAGGATTTACACATTTGGGTATATTTATTGTAATATTGTTTTTAATTTGATAATAGATAGAAGTCAAAGGCAGTCATTTCAGGCTGATACCTTGCCTAAATCTGGAGTCTCTGGATCTGGAGCATTTCCACCCGGTGGGGTAGAGATACAGTATGTGACTAGTAGCGCACCTTTCTTCTAATCTTTTATTTTTTATATATATATTTTTAATTGTTTTTCAGAGTTATCATCATATGCAGCATTTTACACAATGTGTACATGATAGATATAATAAAGCATATAGGCTAATAGTAATAATAATAATATTAATAATAATAATAATAGTCATAATCATACACAATCAGAATCAGAATAAATATCAGGAAAAAAGAAAAAAAGAAGGAAAAAAATAAAATAAAATAATGGGGATTAAACAAGTCAATTCGAAAGAGTAAAGTGATCATAATTATCATAATCACAACAATATGTAAAAGGAAAGGAAAATCACATTGATCAGTCACAGTAAAAATAATTGCAATTCAGATATTATACAGTAGACCTATTAAACTCATGGCCTATGTGTTTCTTGCTTGGTAGTTATAAATTCACAAAACAATGTAACATTTATGAAATGCTAAATTGACGTCTATTGAGGTTATTAAAGTTTCAGTACCTTTACTATGTATGAAAACTTTTCATACATAGGCATTCCCATAGAAGCCTGAGCATTCCCTGAGCTTAGGGAAGAGGGTGCGTGTGTGTGTGTGTGTGTGTGTGTGTGTGTGTGTGTGTGTGTGTGTGTGTGTGTGTGTGTGTGTGTGTGTGTGTGTGTGTGTGTGTGTGTGTGTGTGTGTGTGTGTGGGGGGGTGTGGTGTCACTGGTGTGTGTGTGTGTGTGTGTGTGTGTGTGTGTGTGTGTGTGTGTGTGTGTGTGTGTGTGTGTGTGTGTGTGTGTGTGTGTGTGTGTGTGTGTGTGTGTGTGTGTGTGTGTGTGTGTGTGTGTGTGTGTGTGTGTGTGTGTGTGAGTGTGCGTGTGCCTGTGTGTGAGTGTGCGTGCGTGCGTGCGTGCGCGTGTGTGTGTGTGTGCGCACGTACGTGTGCGTGTGCGTGTGTGTTCGTTCGTCTAGTGGCACTGATTATGTGCTATGGTAGTGCTGTGATTTGGACGCAGGTGTGTAGTGGAGGTAATTTTTAAGCCTGAGAATGTAATCGATTTGTAGGCGGCCCATAATTTTTTTAACTCTTTTTATAACTCTGGTAGGATTTTAAAACAATGCAGGCATGGCTTTCCTGGCATCTTTAGCACTCAGCACAAACTAATACACTGTAGTGAATCACAGATATTTAGAGAACACAGACACAATTATTCACAACTCATGTTATAATAACCATGGATTATGATTGAGAATTACAATAACAAATTGGATTTAATGTTAAAGCTTAAAGTGCATAATCATATTTAGCATAAACATCACAGGTTAGGATTGTGAAATTAGTAATGGGGAGCAGAGATTTTTTGTTCTTTTGATAAATACCAAATACATGCATTTAAAATTCCCATGTCATAGATGACCATAATCTCTAAACACAACGAAAGAAAGAAATGTAAGAAAAGGGACAGTTTTTCAACTTTCATATTGTATGATAAAGCATAGTGTTTTTTTTTTGGTGTAGTAGGATTTGTACAGTTGAGATGATGGAAAATTGTTGGTGAACAAGACCTATATTATTGGAATATATTGGATTTCTCCACCAGTGATTGTGATGATAGTCACTTATATAATGAGGGGGAAAAGGACTGTCTTTTAACTCTAGAGAGCTCTCTCTTTCTTCTCTTGCAAATGTAGTCACTGCTATGATTTTCCATTGATTTTAATTAAGACTTGCTCAGCAGGTGAAAATTCCAGCCAGATTACTGTGTAAGAACCGGATGGTCAGCACATTTTTCCAGCCGAAGAGATAAAGTCGGCTGCAGTAAAAATAGCTTTACACAACCATTATGTTATGTACAATATATAAACCCAAATGCAGTGCATCATCTAAAATGGCTCTGATGTAGTCTAAAATGTCTCTATGGCTCCCAATTGATAGACTTGTATAGTACATTATGTATACATATATATTACGTATGTCAAGGTCAGAAATATTAAATTGCAAACAGAATGCTGCTTCCATGTCTAAGCTCAATTTGGTTGTGGTGGTGGGGTGGGGGGTGGGTTATATGTATGTAGTTACCTGTGTCCTCTTCATTTCAATCAATTTGGGTTCATTTGTTCACCTGTAATGCTGATGCTATGGTGCTGCTGTATTGTTTGCAATGGTCTATTCATATTCACTCATAACATGAAGGGATGTGAATGTCTTGCTCATTTGCACATAACTGATCTCTTGTTTATGGGTCATTCTGTGGAATCTTTTGTGTTGAAATAATCAATCATAAAATTAATATGATAACAAATAAATATGTAATTTGAAAAGTATTACATTACTACAGTAGGTCATGTGCATATATGGGACCGACCGACTTCAAACTCGACGAGTGCAGCGGCAAGGACTTGAGGGAGTGCAGTGCCCGCCGTCGAGTAGTTCGGATATCCAGTTGTCCAGAACCGCCGATCCAACCAATATGCCGATATATGGGCATATACTGATGACATCAGGTATCTCCATATATGGGCATAAAAGGGACAGGTACAACGGGTACTCTGACAAAGCCCCCGACACTATGACTCAGACATATTGGTCGGATTGGCGGTGTGACGTAGGTGTGAGGGCCGCGTATCGGCCCAAACTCTAGATGTGAGGGCTGCATAGCTGTCCGGTCCTCTAGTATAATTTTTCTTTTAAATAATTAAAATTACTTTTATGCTGATGAGGGTGAGGTTAACAAAATTTTCACATTCACATATTTTAAGTATGATTCTATTGTTAAACAATGTTGTTGCTATAATATGTATTTATTTAAACAAAAGTATATATCAAATTATCAATGTCCCTTGATTTCATGTTGCTTGTTAGTGTTAGTGTTTTAGAATGTTTGACCAGACGGGACAAGCATACAACATCAATATAGTTTTTTTTTAAAAACATATCTAAATAATTATTTATTTCTCATAATATAGTCAATATCTACAAGTAACCCACATATGTGCAAACTAGCAATGTGCAAATTATCTTGAAACGATCAATCCTGTAACTGTCAACCCTGTTCGATATAAACAGAGCTACTAAATCGGGCAAAAATGTTATAATACACGATTGGGGGGCACGTCACACAGAGTATAGAACAGCACTGGTTTGAAATAATCTGATAGAAAACTAGAAAAAGTGCTCCTCGGAGCACAAGTCTCCGCCAGGTCAGGTAGGTTAGTGTGGGCCAGCAATGTGCGGAATTCTAAAATCAGGCTGGAATGTGTAAAATCGGACCAATCGGACGGATCCGTCTTGATCACTTGCCTAAAGAGAAAATATGTACCGATTTGCGTGATGTTTGGACAACATTTGAAGGAGAAATATTTAAAAAATGTTGTGCAACAATTGGCCTCCTGGTGGCGCTATAATAGTGCAGTGTTGAAAGGGTGGCATTAGTTCCTCAACGTAGTTTAAATGTGAGTGCAAAGTTTCACCGCAATCGAGCGCTGCATTCATGATTTGCGGCATTTTGTTCAAAACGGGCCACTCCTGCAAACTTTAGATGTCAATCTTAGCCAATCTGGATGGAATATGAAAAATCAAACAGAACCATCTTGATCACGTGACTATAGAGATCACGTGTACCGATTTGTGTGAAATTTGGATACAATCTGAAGGATTAATATCCAAAAATGGGTTTTACATAAATCGGCCTCCAGGTGGCGCTATAAAAGGCAGATGTGGAAAATGCAGGGCAAAGGTTTTTCCTTGGTCTCTAGAAAGTGCACATACAAAGTTTTACACAGATTGGTGCAGTTACGGGTAAAAACACGAATCGTTATACCGCCACCATAAGGCCGATTTGAAACATTTAAAGTGGCATTTCTTCCTCAGCCTAGTGGGAATTAGACTGAAAGAACGAGCCCAATCGATGGTCTTGAAGGGCGGAGCCAAACCCAGGCGCTGGATTCCAGCGCCTGGGTTTGGAGCACTCTGATTGGTTAGGAGATAACAAGGTCCTAAGACCAGCGTTCCTGCAAGGTTCTCCCAGGCTTTTTTTCTTTTGAAACAAAAAAAAAGGCATGGGTTTCCGAGGCTAAGTGGGAATGTACGTGCAAAATTTCACAGAAAGTGCATGCTGTGTTCATGATTTGAGGCATTTTGTTCAAAACAGAGCACTCCTGCAAACTCTTGAAGCCAATCTTAGCCAATCAGGATGGAATATGAAAAATCTGAAAGACCTGTTTCGTTTAATGATTAACTTTAATGAGATACTGTGTACCGATTTGCGTGACGTTTGGCCAAATTCTGTAGGAGTACTGTCCAAAAATGTGTTTTGCAAAACGGCCTCCTGGTGGCGCTATAACAGGCCCATGTGAAAACTTTGGGGCAAAGGTTCTGAATTGGCATCCAGGTAGTGTGTGTGCACAGTCTCGCTGCGATCAAGCCAACGGTGCCGGAGATTAGCTGGTCACAGACGGACACACACACACACACACACACACACACACACACACACACACGGACGGACGGACGGACGGACGGGGTGCAAAACATACTCGCCATGCCTTTCGGCCTGGCGGAGACACAGTCCTCCACAACATGCTATCTTAAAGGGAAAAAGGTGAACATAAAGTGCATGTAGAGGATTTCACAGAAGGACATAAACCATGAGGCATCCTCAAACAGAACAAGTTTCAGGGGCAGCAACAGAAAACCTGGTCATAGGAGTGGGGAGCAATTTGTGAGAGGATGTGCTTTGTGTAACACTGTGTCTGTGTTGCACAGTTGACGTTAAGGTGGAACTATCCCTCCTGGAGAAAGAAAAGGAGGTTGATGGAATGTCACCCAATGGCAAGGCAAGCCCCTTTGCTGACTGCAGACCCAATGGGGCCCTGGGACATGGTTCTGATGAAGACTCTGCTCCCCTGCGTCTCTACCACAAACCACGAGACTATGTGGAGGCCTCTGTCTGCCATGTTAAAGATCTGGAAAATGGACAGTAAGAAATTAATGAAAAAAGCATTTGTTGGGAATGTGCAGTGTCCTATGCTTAATGCATAGGACATTGTACATTCTCTCTCTCTCTCTCTCTCTCTCTCTCTCTCTCTCTCTCTCTCTCTCTCTCTCTCTCTCTCTCTCTCTCTCTCTCTCTCTCTCTCTCTCTCTCTCTCTCTCTCTCTCTCTCTCTCTCTCTCTCTCTATGTGATATATAAAATAAACCCTTATGGAACCATTTGAGTCAATTATTAAATTAACACAGAGATTTGTTTTCTGTGTGGATAGATAACAATAACAAGTTTGGAGCATGTGTATAGTTATGCATATGTATACTGTATCAACAGACACAAGAAACCGATATCTTTCTGTGCGTTCTTGACAGGATGCGAGAAGTTGACTTGGGAAGTGGCAGAGCTTTGCTAATCAAAGAACATGGAGAGTTCTCAGCCATTGGCCACAAGTGTCCCCATTACGGCGCACCACTGGTCAAAGGTGAATCAGTTTCATTTAACATAATTTCTGTGTAGTACAGAGGAAGCATAGATGAGGAATTTACCACTTCTATTTACATTCAAGCCTAATTAATACATTGAAAATATGTTATTTAATCTATTATTTGTTGTGGGATAAAGTATTAATATGGCTGGTCGTGTTTGTCATTCCAGGTGTCTTGTCAAAAGGTCACGTGCGCTGTCCCTGGCATGGCGCATGTTTCAGTATTGCAACAGGAGACATTGAGGACTTCCCTGGACTGGACAGTCTGCCTACCTTCCAGGTGACCTTCCCCACTGATGATGTCTTTCACATTCCGTGCCTTATCCTGTCTCTTAACATCATGGGAAAAGTGTACACATCGTTCATGTCTGTTTGCTTTAGGTCAGAGTTGAAAAGGACAAGGTGATCATTCGTGCAAACAAACAGGTAAAACAACAAAAGCACCTGGGACAATCTGAGGAATTTATTCTAGAAAATAAACAAATCCACTGATTTTGAGATCTTGCAAATATTTCTAGGCTCTTCAGTCACAGAAGAGGTCAAAACCCATGGCGCGGTGTTCAGCAGTCATTAACTCTAACACAGGCTTCAGCCACATTCTTATCATTGGCTCAGGTCAGTCAGTGTGTGTGTGTGTGTGTGTGTGTGTGTGTGTGTGTGTGTGTGTGTGTGTGTGTGTGTGTGTGTGTGTGTGTGTGTGTGTGTGTGTGTGTGTGTGTGTGTGTGTGTGTGTGTGTGTGTATATATATATACAGTATATGGGGAAGGTTTATTAAGGCAAGGACACTACACATGCATTCTCTCTCTCTCTCTCTATATATATATATATATATATATATATATATATATATATATATATATATATATATATATATATATATATATATATACATAATTCAAAATTTTCTTTTTGACCATTTCCTGCACTCCCATGACTACAAGAATGAGGATATGATTGGGTTTGATTAGATTCTCATTGTTGACTTTTTACTTGAACCATGAGCAGTTATGGTTGTATTTCATGTCTCTCTGTAATACAATCCCGCTTTTTGTGATGAACTAATTTGTCATCAGGTCCAGCAGGACTGGTGTGTGCAGAGACATTAAGGCAAGAGGGCTTCACTGATCGCATTGTCATATGCACCGTGGACAAACATCCACCTTATGACAGGCCTAAACTGAGTAAGGTTTGTACAGAGACCCAGAGCTCACCACTGAGAGTATGTTTCTCAATATCTAATATCTAATATGTTGCTTTGGTCAATTATAAGACAAGTTCTCTTGGGAAACAAATACACTCAATAGGACCAAAGATTTGCTGGAAAGCTGTGGATATAACTAACCATACACAATTATATCAAAAGGAATCTGACTTCACACACTGTAGTGAAATAAATGTCATAAAGCGTTAATGGGACTGTGTTGATTATTTGGAGCCCTGTGTTTTTAGTTTTGGATGCTATTCACAAACGAAGCATCATCTCTAAAGCTTTATGAATAGTAATCCATGATCATATCATATAATTTGAAGTTCATGTATTGATTTACTGATTTAAGTAAATTAATACACTCTCATATTGCTGCTAAAGGTTTTACCTTAACTTGTATTTTTATACCCAGTATTGTATCTTGCTGTTATATTATTGTTATTGTTAGCACAGTCTGAGGAGCATGTCACATCAACTTTGTGCTGCTTGTACTTGTATGAGTGAGTGGCAAATAAACCCCTTTACCTGTATAGCCTTCAGACCTGTATAGTTCATGGCTTTTGGCTATACCTTGTGGTTTGTTGCTGAGTATGAGCTGTGCCAAAATCCTTGAGATAGCATTACTGGACAATGTTTTAGTCCGAAATTTGAGGCGCAGATTATTGATGAAATTTACCATCTATGTTTTGAAAATGTCAACAAATGTATATTTGAAAGGCTATGAATGAACTAACAAAACCTGCATTTATATATATTTTTTGTCAATATCACACTTGCTCTGTGTCTAACTTTCTTTCCTTTAGTCCCTAGAAAGCACAGCAGAGCAATTGAGACTTCGCTCCATTGATTTCCTCCAGAGCCATGACATTGAATTGCTCACAGAGACAGAGGTAGGAGATCATGCCAAGCACAGTTGGTGTTTCTTTCATTTCAATAAATCAAAATGATGTGTCAAATTGAAAGTTTTTGTTATATAACCATTCATTGTCAATGATTTCAATTCCACTTCCTCAACTGGTTGAATTGAAAATGAATTGACCCCAAAAGTAGGAACAACTCTACTGGCCTTATTATATGACTAAGAATCTCTTGGTATTTTTAAATGTTAGGTTTTGGCAGTTGATGTCAAAACACGGACTGTGACTTTTCAAGATGGCTTGAAGATGGAATACAGGAAACTCTTTATTGCTACAGGAAACCAGTGAGGAAAATCTTTGCTGCCAAAATAAATTGTTCTTGTGGTCAGTATTACCCTAATGAATAAATGAACTGATACCTGATTGCTTCTGTCTTTTGCTTGAAAGACCCAAACCAATGATCTACAAAGGCAAGGATATTGAGAATGTATTTCATCTCAGGACACCTGAAGATGCAAACAGCATAGCCAGGCTGGCCAACAACAAGAATGCAGTGATTGTGGGAACAGGATTCATTGGTGAGAATAAATTACACATTTTTTAAAGTAATAATAATAATCTTATCTATAAATGCACAGAATCCCCCACATATCTCGAGAACAGTCAAACCAATCCTCAAACTTGGTACGTGTATTGCCGGGGACCCAAGTGATGTGCCACCGGGAAGTCAGTCAGATGAGCAGTTGTCCAGAAATCCTATATTAAAATTGGCTTAAGGGAGGACCAGCTGGCAGGCCGGCGGACCACGGCCACGTCACTATGACTCAGACATAACCATAAACAAACCCCATACGGCCATTTATAGGCAGGACCATGGCCACTTCACTCTGACTCAGACATAGCCATAAACAAACCGAATAGGCCCATATATAGGCATACTGTAAATGGAAATCCGGTTGTCCAGAGCCACTAATCCGCCACAAGGACTTGCCGAGTTGTTCAGATATGGGGTTGTCCAGAACCGCCAATCCGACCGATGTGTCCATATATAGGCATGGATATACAGTGTCCAGAACAGTCGATCCAACCAATATGCCCATATAATGGCATGCCAATATGGGTATGGGCATATACTACAGACAAATACAATGATCTCCATATGGGCACAAAAGAGACCCAGACAGACTGGTACAACGGGTACTCTGACGAAGCCCCCGACACTATGACACAATATGACATATTGGTCGGATTGGCGGTGCGACTTAGGTGTGAGGGCTGCGAAGCTGCCCAAACTCTAGTATCTATAAATCCACAAACATCTGTCCGTCTGTCTGTGTCCCTTTTATGCCCATATACGTATATGGAGATCTCCGTATCTATCTATCTGTCCGATTGTGTCATAAATTCTCTGTCATCATTTTCACTATCACTATAATTGTCATCAATCATCATAGTACTGACGTCATGAACTGGCCGCCAAGTACTATGATAATGAGTACTGCACTAAGTACTCTGACAGCGGGTACTCTGGCAACTGGTACAATATTGCATAAAGGGCATGATCGCTCTTGGCTATCTACATCTACAAATCTGTCTCAACCACACGCCTTCACAATTGGCATGTGTATTGTTGACGCCCCAAGTGCAGTGTAAACTAGAAAAGTCTGCCCTGCACCAGACTAGGCAACCCTTTAGTCTAGTACAGTGTTTCTCAACCTTTTTTTGGGCCAGTGCCCCTATCCAATATCCAGGTCCCTTACCACTCCCACACCCAATTAAAATGCTTTATTTTTATTGTATATTGTGTGCTTTAAATACTTTTGAAAACATCTCATCGATTTCCAAATATGAGATTTTACTTAGAATTGAATAACTGTTAGTATGTGATTATTATATAATTATTAACCTACTTCCCAGGGAGAGACAAAAAGCCTGTTACGATTATAAGTAGAATTGTATATGGATGTCAGGCCAAAATAGCAAGAGGGGGAAGAAATAAAGGAGGGTGGATCAGCAGAATTGTCTGGATCAAAATGTTAATCAATGTTAAAAAGTTGGTTAGTTACCCAGAGGAAGTACAGCATAGGACTGGCCCTATGTGCAGAGTTGTGTTGATGCTACTCATATGTTGAGTTGGCAGTGCCTGGTATCAAACCTTGTGACTCAAAGTGGAGCACTCTACCGACCAAGCTACCCAGGCGCACACCATGTTAATATAACCAAGCAAAAATGTTTTGCTAAGTTGTACTGAAATGTTTGCGTCTCTCACTATACTGAAGACAGTTTGTTTTCATGCATGGGAAGGCAGATTTACTGGTTAGATATAAGAAGGAGAAGGAGATCGAAGGGATGAAGTACAAGAGGGACTGGCAGCATCTGCTCGGCCCCTAGATAGACGTGACGCGAAATTACACTGAAATTGACACCTGTTTGTTTTTATCATGTTTTTATTGTGTTGCTGATTTATTTTTATTTTTTTCTCAGTTTTAGGTAAACCACTTCGTAACTTGATATGTTTATAATTATATTATCACAAACTTAATCCCCTCTTTTTGTGTTGGCTGAGGACCTCCATATACTGTTCTGAATTATATTGATTTATATAGATGGTAATAACATACCGTTTATTCTCTTTGTTGTTGCCAGGTATGGAGGTGGCTGCTGCACTCACTGACAAGGCCCACTCTGTTTCTATCATTGGGATAGAACCAGTCCCATTTAAGAAAGCTCTTGGGGAGAAAGTAGGGAAAGCAATAATGAAGGTAGGGAAGCACCCCATGGGAAATCAGGTTGTCCAGGATAAGAACTACCTCAGCATTCTCCCTGCACAACAAACTACCATTTAAAATGCAGATCATGTTCTACAGCTCAATATACCACAAAGGAATGCAAATATACTCATTGACACCGATCATGCAGACAGGTGGACATTAAGGACCTACTGTATGTACATTCTCCCCCTCTGAGATATGTGGAAGAAACTCTAGGTTTTAGTTGTTGTCGACCTAATTGTCTGTGGTTCTGTAACTGTGCTGTGTTACAGCTGTTTGAGACCCAAAGAGTGAAGTTCTACATGCTGAACGAGGTGTCGGAGATGATAGGCCATCATGGACAGGTATTCAGAAAGTGAGAAAAACTGCATGACATGGTGCTCAATAGGACTATCTTCTCTTGCTCAATCCATAGTATTTGAAATGGGCAAGTGCAGGTGAAGTATACAATAGTGTGCCAAGAAACATTAGATGATTATCAGACAAAATTAATGATAAAAAATGCAAAGTTTGGGGTGTAATTCAATCACTCAACTGGAAATGATCTCAACTTTGTACTCAAGGAGAAAGAAGGAATTTAAGTATCACAATATCAACGCTGTTTAATCTGTAATCTATACATCTTCACTACATGACCAAGCTCTTTGTCTTTCTGTTTTAGTTGAAAGAGGTGGTGCTGAAAAGTGGAAAAGTCCTACGGGCAGACGTGTGTGTGATTGGTACAGGTGATGCACTTTCATTATGGGTATTACATTTAATGAATACTTTAAAGGTGCGCTCAATACAGCACAAATCGCCACCAGGAAGCATAACCTAACAATAATAAACATGTATGAAGTGAAATATCTGCAGCCATGAAAGGGTAGCACAGCATGTGATTACCAGTTGTACATCGCCATACTGTCTTCTTCTCTCTCTCTCACTCACAAATAAGTCTTCCTCTCTCTCTCATAATTGTCTACCTCTCTCCATTGGAAAGAGACAAATGATAGATATGCTGATTTTAAAAAAAAAATGTATAAAAGTTATCTTTTATTAAATATATTTTTGGGGCTTTTCTGCTTTTATTGGATAGTACAGTTGAGTTTGACAGGAAATGGGGAGAGAGAGATTGGGGAGTGACACGCAGCAAAGGCTGTCAGGCTCTTGAATCGAACCTGCTGTCAGCATGCACAAGAATATGATGCTGATCGCCCTAGTAGAGTGCAAGATTAGTTGTGGACACTGGACAGACACACACAGGGCCGAATGCATCATCTCCTGATGGAGCTAAGACTCAACCATTCAATGATTACTGGTGAATTTCATGTGGTTTCCAATCCAACTCCAGTCTGGTCACTATGATATTTCTGTGATGATCATGACTATGATGATTCTATATTTCTGCAGGATGCATTCCTGCTACCAGCTTCCTGAAACAGAGCGGCATTCACATGGACTCCAAGGGCTTTATCACAGTCAACAAGGTACTATGGAAAGAACAGCAGAGTATACACAAATGTTTAGTTTTCAATGTTGTTGAATCCATTAGTTTGTTTGAACTGTCTCTCAGATGATGCAGACAAATGTTGACAGTGTGTTTGCTGGAGGGGATGTGGTGGTGTTTCCCTTCCTGCAGCGCAGCAATAAGAAGGTGAACATCCCTCACTGGCAGATGGCCCATGTCCATGGTGAGTATTTGGTTTATACTTTGTTGTATGGCGGTGTTGCGCTGTAAAAAAGAAAAGCTTCTCTGCTATTTAAGTATACGTTCAGCATTATACATCCTACAGCATTAAGCGAGGGTTACACATGTAACTATATTATGAATTCTGGTGGACTGCCAAACGCAGTACTTAATGTTGGAATGTATCCACCTGCCAGAATGGTTTCCACCAAGCAAGGTGGACTGGAAAGGATTCTGCATTAAGCACTGCCTCTGGTGGTCAGGGAGAATGAAACAGAACAGTTTCTATTGCCTAATGATTGTGTTGCCCAGACTATTATGTGAACATGTTAATTTACACACTGCTTACACACTTTTTTCTTTCTTTAAGTAAACAAGTTTTGTTTAAGGGCTTTTGTAAAGCACGTTCTATGCTGTGTTGTGTTTAATTTACAGGGAGAGTGGCAGCTCTCAGTATGATGGGCAGAGCCTCAGAAATCAAAACTGTGCCTTATTTCTGGACAGCCATGTTTGGCAAAAGCATACGCTATGCAGGTAAATGGAATTTGGTTCCCATTTCTTAAGGAAAAAGAGTATTCAAATTAGTTAAACTAAACTGAGATTTGATCAATTGAATAGCCTATATATTACAATTCTGCTTGAACATAAATGTTATGAATCTTCTATAGCAGTGGTTCTCAAACTTTTCAGGCCGCAACCCCCCAAAATAATCATATTTGAACTGGGGACCCCCACCCTAACAAGCACTTGGAATTGTAGGAGTTGAGGCATTACATTTTGTTTAACTCGGGTTCCACAGATAAATATTGTGAAAATAGCAGATCTACAAGCTCGTAGCTTGCAGATCGTCTATTTTTTTTTGACAATTTGGCCAATGATTGACCAGTTTTTATAGTATAGTTTGTTGGTTACTTTTGATGCAGTATTGGTCTTATTTATTTTCTATATTCTTTTCTTTTGGTATTAAAAAGGTATAAAAAGTCCTTACATTTTCATTTCACTGTCATCTGGGGACGCCCCAAAATCACAGGTTGAGAACCACTGATCTAAAGCAGGGGTCTCAAATTCAACTTACCTGGCATTCTTAAGTATTCCTCTAGTATACTGTATACTGTATACTGTAGGTCTACAGTCATCCTTGGCCTTCTCTGCTAATGCATGGAAACACCACCAAACACCGTAAAAAAAATGCAACACCCATGCTGACACCTGGCTGTACTTCTTCCCAGATACAGTTGCGACAAGCAAAACCGAACATAGACAGCCTTTGAGTGGTTGTTCACAATGACTCAATTGTATACTGAAGTGAACTTTTTTAATTCATCTTTTGTGTTGAAATACTAAAGAGATGTGTGTTTGTTTTTGTGTGTGTGTGTGTGTGTGTGTGTGTGTTTGTGTGTGTGTGTGTGTGTGTGTGTGTGTGTGTGTGTGTGTGTGTGTGTGTGTGTGTGTGTGTGCGTGCGTGCGTGCGTGCGTACGTGCGTGCGTGCGTGCGTGCGTGTGTACGTGCGTGCGTGCGTGTGTGTGTGGTGGAGGTGGGGGGGGGGCTGTATCAGGCTAGGAATTTGAGACCCCTGAAAACTGCATTGGGAATGCTTGTGATGGATCTCTTCTGGGTTTCTGTTACACTTGTAGTTTCCACACTGCCCTCTAGCTGTGAAATACATACCCAGTGCCTTTTCAGGTTTAGATTTTATTTATTTCTTCTTTCTTTTTGCTGTTTATAATTATGTAAAAGTGGAGTGGTTTCTGATTGCAAAGGTTATGGTGAGGGCTTTGATGATGTCATTATCCAAGGAGATCTGGATGAACTGAAGTTTGTGGCATTTTATACCAGGTAAGGATAAAATGTGGCTTTCAGGTTCATGTCATTAAGTATTCTATTATTTCGGTACTGGCATTCATATTATAAATACATGGTAGTGTCCTCACTATATTTAGCCTTATGTGTAACAGTGTTGTTTTATGCTTATTTATACCCGTCATACAATGGGGTATAGGCTAAATCGGGTTTTAATCTGCCATATCTATAGGAGTGAGGAGGTAGTTGCTGTGGCCAGCATGAACTATGATCCTATTGTGTCCCGTGTGGCAGAGGTCTTAGGATCTGGAAAGACGATTAAGAAACGAGACGTAGAGTAAGTACATTTCCAAGTCTTAAATCTGGTCATGGTTACAATGGTGGTACTGTAAAGAAAAACTATAAGTCAAATGTTATCTCACCCTGACAAGAAACACCAAAGAGACACAGGCCTTGTGACTTTGATCACATGCAAAGTATTTTACAAGTCAAACTTACCATAGCTTGGCATACTCCAACTACAGTAGCCTATACAGTTATGTGTAAAATGTACCATTCAGACAGTGTTAATTTCCACACTGAGTAAAATGAACACTCTCTAATGCTATTGTTTTTTGTTTTTGTAAATATTTAAAATAAACATTAGTGAAAAGTAAATGTTATATTTATGTATGGGAATGTGTCAATTATATAACGGCCTGATAATTATTACTCCACTCGCACTCCAATATATTTGTATTGGATATATTTTCTACAGTATTTGTCACTGCGTTCAGTGTGCTTGCATAGCTGTGGCATTTATCCACTTCTTTCATGTCTGTCTATCATTTTTTATTATGCACACAAAATGAAGGCTGTTAACTAGGCAAGTATGATGTATCAAGTCTGTAAGTCTCATTTTCAATTGAGGCCATGCTGAGCAATTACAGTGACAAGCACTGACAACTGATCATGTGTATTTATAACCATTAATATGCATTTAATGCTGAGATCCATATGAAGCTAAAGGCTGTTTTCTGTCCTCTGGTATGCAGGACGGGAGACATTTCTTGGTTGATTGACAAAGGCTCTCAATGAGCACCCACCTGAAGATCTCTGTGTTGTCGAGGTCTACTGGACACTTAACTATGGACTAACTACGGCTAATTTATGCTTCAGTGAAAAAGTGATGACATGTCACTCAACAAATATGTCATTTTTGTGATGCGACATGTCACATAGCACTTTTCCTTCCCGGAGAAGCTTAGCTTAGCCTTCATGGTGCTGAGATACTGAGCAGCTATCCTGTTCAAGACAGGCATACAGTATGTACTCTGAGGACCCTCTCTGCAGTGGCTCTGTTTGAGACACACTCAGCTGAAGACAAGACTGAGACTGAGGGTGAATTTGTTTCTAAGAGACATTTAAGGGTGATGGTAAGTCATCTTACACATCGTTGCTGTCCGGTGGAAACCTCATATGTCCAAAACTGTTACTTTTCAGAATTCAGAGTTTTGAGCTTGTAGGTCAGCTATTCTTGCTACTGTACTTTTGTGTAACATTGTAGTATGATGAAGTAGGGCATTAACTTATGAAAAAACAAAAAGTTAAAATATGGAGATAAGAGGTTTCTACCCCACAGCAACGACATTGACATAACATGAGCCATACACAGGTTTTAATACTCAAATACTGTGATGGCAGGTGTCTTGTGATAATATTCTGTTATGTTTCACAACAAGCAATACTGGATTCAGCCTCTGTGCTCCTGCATGATCTACCTGTACACTTTGTAAAAAGCCAGGGATGGGCATTGGCTTTTCTTTTTTTGTATAAGCAACATTGTAAATAGATATAATCCTGAATGCACTGTAGCGAAATAAGACCATACAATTTGAACAGAATTTGTTTTCTTTAAGTTTTGAATAACATTTATTTGTATGCTCATCTGGGTTAAAACAGTCCTTACATCTGCATGGCAACAGATATAATAAGGATAATAATTGAAAGAGGACATTGGAAGTGGGGAAACCCCAACACAGACATTGGTACATATTTTAATAATTAAATGCATTTGTGAAAAAAGCTTCAACTTTTAACAAGATAAACAGACTAATCATAAAGGTGCAGATGCTGGAGTGCCCCTTTCACTACTTGCCAAATCGCACACACTTGCACGCACCCACACACGCACGTACGTACATGGGCACAGATAGTGTATAAACACAGCTTTAAACCTAACAAATTCCATTTAACCACTTTAACCCTGGCATCCCAATTTTGGGCAACATACACATTTCCCCCAAAAATGTTGTATGTTTTTGGAAATAGATCTACAAGCTCACAACTCAGCTATTAAAAATAATTGAACATATTTGAAAATAGGGCTTAAGTGGTTAAGGGTTGCAACATACCTCTTTTTATTGGTGACCTATGTTGCCTTACTAGTAGATTGCACAAATTAAATTCTACTGTAAGTTTGATTATATGTTAGTGCTTGGATAATGGAAGTATGAATTTTCTAACAAATAGATGTTGCTTCTTTGGATGAAACGCATTAGTTGCTGAAGGTTATTTTTGATAGCTGTCATCTCCATAGGGATGTTCTTTGTTACTAACTCAGGGAACTGAGGTTTGTGGCCTGGGGATATCGGGGTTGGTCTTCTTGCAAAAAGAAATTAATTTGTTGCTTTTTATATCTATGCCAATTATTGTATTTTCACTGGTTTTCTCATTTTCATTCAAAATAGCTTGCAATGTACTTAGCGGTATAAAAGAAGCTTGATTCCATCTCATTGGTACATTGAAGATTCCAAAACACTTGAGACTTGAGCCTGATTTAGAATTTTGTCATGCAACAGCATCGCTCTCCAATAGGTGTTATTTTCGGTGAGCAACACTGCTGTACAACCTACAAGTATGAATTATGCTTAAGATATAAGTCAAACATTTTAAAAAGCATTGTTCTTCCTACAGAGAGGCTTGGAATGGTATTTTTATAACTAAAACTTTGAAATAAAAGTCTTCAACAATGACTTAAGTGTAGGGTATATATTTTTCATCCACAGTTCAATCTTGTTTGCACACACACACACACACACACACACACACACACACACACACACACACACACACGAGTCATTACAAAATATTTAATCTTGAAAGATGTGACAGGGTACAGGGTCACTGGATTACAAGATTTCTACTATTGAGAAGACATTGTACCATACATAAAAATCTAAAATCTATTTAAAAAACTATTACACACAATAGATAAATTCACACACAAACAAACTTATTGAAACAGTCAATTTAAATAAAGACAAAAATAGAAAGAACCCATCCTACATTAAGACATAACAGACACAATACACAATAGAAACTGACAGCATTTACAGCAATATTGCGAAGAGCCCAAATAGGGATTTCTTTTCCTGATTTGGGTAAAACAAAAAGACCCCAACGATACCTTTTGAGAGAAATAAATATATCTTATCTACAAACACTGGAGTGAAGGCATTATGTGGTATTGCAGCTAAGGTGATAGAATAGAGAGTTTGTATTGCAATAATAACACTGACCCCAACCCTAATCCAAAGTAATACACTGTAGGGCATAAGGGTTCTGTATAAAAGTTAATTTAACTGTAAGAATGTACAAATGGACACTTACGGGTCCATTGTACACTCAAAAGCAAATTAACCACATGAACCCTAGCAACCCTCTTCTTGGCATGTCATAATAGACGGACATTAAGCCAAAATAGGCGAACATTTGGCAAAAATAGCAGATCTACCAGCTGTAGATTGGCTATTTTCATTACTTAATTTGACACACAACAAAGTAAATAGGGTACACACATCAGTGCACTGGACGAGTTCACAGTTGACGAACCAATTCTCACTAGTTGAACAGAACTATTAACATTGTGCTACATGAATACATGAAGACATTCCAATTATTGGCCAGCCATAGCTTAATCTTAGACAGAAATCTAAAAATGTTTCTCCTTTGACAATAATGTTTTGTAGGACAATGCACTAAAGAAATATCTGGTAACATACCATATCACATTACAGGGATCAAATGGGATATATTGTTTTAACACTATAGGGGCCCTATTTTGCGAATCTTAAGAACCAGGTCTTATCACTTAAAGTTGTTCTGTGCAAATTTCCAAAAAACGACTTTTAGCAGCCTCTGCTGGTCATTACCGTCACTGCAGGCCGTTCGTTTATCCTCTGTTACCCAGAATTCCATTCGTTTTCACCGGAAGACGGAAGTGTTTAAAAAAGCGTTCTTTTAATTGTTTTATACGATCTGTGGATCGTTTCTCTTAGCCAGTGGAGCTTTAGTTACCGTGAGCTGTGTTTTCTTTTTCTGTTTTTTTTCGTTCTTCAAATCATACAATCTCTTAAAATCAGCGTGAGTTTCCTGGCCAAACAGGAACCCCGTGGATTTCCGCTTCCATTTCCGGCCAGATTACGTCATTTTCGAGGGAACGTCATGCTCGACGGCGTTCAATAGAAAATATATAAATAAAAGGCTTTCGGGGGTGAAATTCTTGGAGTGGGTGTTGTGAAACATTTGCCACTCACAAAAGATATACAATTTAACTTTAGTTTTACTGAAAACGTTACCTAGTATTACTTTAACTTAAGACCTGGAGACGTGCCCAATGCTGTTTGGCCACTCAAAATAGTGAAACAGTATTGGCCACACCTCCAGGCCTGTGTTTTACTATGTATTTTGATGAGACATGCTATTCAACGGCCTATAACAAGCGAACAGGGGGTCGCGATGACATTAAAAAAGAAATCGCCACAGTGAAACCCCCCGTGATTAGCAACCATCAGGGGATCGATCATACTGGAGATAAATAGTCTGTGACTAATTGAAAAGGTAAGAAAATCGAAAGATCGCTGGCAGTGGGGGATTCATTTATTTATTTATTCTGGCAGTGAAAGAGTTAAGTCATAAGACCTGGTACTTAAGACGTGCAAAATAGGGCCCTAGGAGTCATGGGAGAACTTCTGGACATCATGGCATGGATGATGACACCTAATTAGTTTTGCTGAGAAACTTCAAGGAAATGCATATATCTAACATTCTATGCTGCAGTATTGATTATTTTAGAATGGCATAAAATAATAATATTCAGAATACAAATATAAAGTTAAGTACTACACATTCTGGTATTTTGTAAAGATAAAGTGACAGCTTTGGCTGAACAGAGGAGGTAAAAAAACAACTATAAAATATTGTGAGTTTTCATGAAACATTCTGCTAACGGGAGCCAGTTACAAGTCAGTAAGAACAAGATCTAGATGTAAACAGTTAAGTTTCCAACAGAAACACTATGGCTTAATAAAAACTGAAAAACAAAATTAACATAAGGATATTTCTCAAATTATTATAAGCATAGTTTATCCTGTGCTTAACAGTAAAGGCACTTTTAATTGCATGTGCATAATTAAATTGCTTCTGAGATGATAACGACATTAAACTGCATTACATTTTTATCACAGATCATGAGAGATCACATAAATGAGAAGATTAAAGCTCATCACTGTATTACAATTTGTCAAAGATCACGAGGGAGCACTTAATTGGGAAGATTAAAGCTTATCACGCAGGTGATAATTACCTGATCAAAACCTCCCGTGGCTCCCATTGAAAAATGCCCAGTGGCAAACAGAGGCAGTGTCATTTTGAGAAATCACCAATTCTGATGTATGTAAACTTTCAACGTCTTACCCATGGTTAGAAGTCATATTCAGCTGCACACTGCTGCAGATACCAATCATACAATTTACCCTGTTGATTAAAATGTACAATGTTAGTTCTGTGGCTCAAATATTACATATAATACAACATATGCTTCATTTATACTCTGTCGTACTATGGTGTCACTCGCCGAAAGTAGCCGATCTACAAGCTCACAACACATCACGGCGCCTTGTGAGCTTGTAAATCGTCTATTTTTGGCAAGCGACACCACCATACGACAGACATTAAGCAAAAGAAAAACTATGATCTTCAGCTACATTTGGTGAGCAAAAAACGACGAGATTAAAACAATAAAAGGACACTAACCTTCTTGTCTCTGACCACGTCCTGAATGTAATCATTGTATTCTGCCAGACTCCTCCTCTCCTTCTTTGTCAGGGTCTTATTCCCTTGGCTAAGAAAGAAAAACATCACATCAACTATCATTAATAAAATAGATACTATACAATATATATATATATATATATATATATATATATATATATATATATATATATATATATATATATATATATATATATATATAATAACACATACTACCATATTCATGTGTGTGTGTGTGTGTGTGTGTGTGTGTGTGTGTGTGTGTGTGTGTGTGTGTGTGTGTGTGTGTGTGTGTGTGTGAGAGAGAGAGAGAGAGAGAGAATGCTTGTGTTCTAACCAATACACCATATTGAAGTGGAAACTGTAAATGTTGTACTTTATAATGCAATTGTATAGTCTCTAGAAGTAAAACTGACATTGCCCACATTATCTTACCCTGTGAGGGTATGTAGGTAGGGTAAAATGTAGGGATATGTAATTTTGCCTACCGTGCAAAATACTTGGCTAGGAATAGCAGGAGGTAGCAAAAACTTCCAAAGATGATTAGAAACAATACTTGTCCGTCTTCTGGGATCAGGTCCCACAGATACACCATTATTCCCTGGTGAGACACAAACAATATACACAATAAATCACAGGGATTATGGCCTATGCAAAATATTGTCCAGTGATGTCCACTATCATGAGGCAAAACCCCATCATGCATGTTGCTCAGCAGTCGTTCGCTACAAATTGCCATGATGAACTGTAATATCACCTGCAAGACTCTCAAGAGATACATAGTAAATGTATTCAGCCAACGGCAAACTGTTAACAATGTTGAAAACAGGACATAGTGAGAATAGGATAAGAGGCTACACAATTCTGAGTGTTCATTTAAATCTGGGAGTGTAAAACTGGGCCTGCGAGGGTCCAGTGTAGGCATTATAGGGGTCACATGCATACCGTGGAGGCTGAGAGGATCCTGGACAGCCCTTCTCCAAAAAGTTCATCTAGTGTCTCTTTGGAGAAGGTGTTCACAATGAAGCTGAGGATGAAGAGGAAGGGAAGAAATACGCCCAGAGCTCCACACAGGAAGGAGTGAAGACGAACACTTTTGTTGTAGCTGACATCTGTCCTGTGTGGATAAAGAGAGGGAATTAATATAAAGTGCAATCAACAAAGAAACATGGACAATTCAGGGCATTGGATCATGCTTTCAGAAGGTTTACTGCATCCTGTGTATAATTAAACATACGTCTGGTATATACAGTACGCAGAAAGATGACTACATTAACCACTTGAAACCTCTATAGCCTACTTCGTAAACTTGACCCGAGTTGGCTCTGTACTTGGATCTCTGTTTTTTCCCCCTCTACACCAAATCTTGTCACAGAAAGAAGCCGATCTACAAGCTTGCACGTTGTGGCGCGTTGTGGGCTTTTAGGGTTTTAATATGAGGGATAACACTGATACAGGATTGTTAAGTGGCCTACCTGTCTTGGGCAAGTCTGTTGCTAATGGTTGAACAGATGACATCACAGTCCTTCTCCAGCTGATTCAGAGTCTTCTGAACTGCCTGGTTGATGGTCTTCTCAATGGTCTGACACACCCCATCAATCTGGTTCACACAGCGGCTTGGCTAAACAGAAACATCTTTTGCTTATACACACACTGGAATGGCTGAATATAATGGTTTGTTTGATGGAATGACTCTGCAAATTTGATGTGCGCCCTAAGGTGGAAAAAACAGAAAGTTCTTCCACAAATCCTATGGGAATATTGACTGACAGCCATGTGCACTTAGCAGGACGTGAAGCTGCACTCTCTGCAAAAATACATCTGTGCAGGAGGCATACACCATGCAGAGCACAGCCTCGCGGCCATTGATCAGGGGACGGCAGAGCAATTACTCTGGACCAGGGCTGACATTGTCAAAGATGGCTGATCAAAGGCCATGGTTTACAACCCCTGCTCCCCCTGAGACAGTGTGTAACTCACCCAGCAATCATATTACAAATGATTCATACCGTTCTTGGCTATCCACAGTACAGTGACAAGCTGAAGTGTATAAATTATTTTCCAAGATAATCAATGGCCATTCAACACCAAGGATAGCAAAGAACCTTAAATTCAGACCCAATTTAAAGATGCGTACACACTTGAGGTTGACTCTACTGAAATATACTCAACAACTTTAAATCCTACCAAAAAAGGTATAAAGAAAATAGCATATGAATAGCAACTAGTTATTGTCATCATCACATGTGTATACTGTAGCTAATAGAATTAGAGGCTAAAACACAAAACATATATGTTCTAATGGTCACGTGAACGGCATGTGATGCAGGCAAAGAAACGTTGGGAGTAGACATGCGTTGTCGGCAGCATTTGTTGCAGTTATAATTTATATCATTCTCCTTGTGACTCCTTACTTCCCCCGTAATTATAAATAATAAGGACGTACAGTAAGCCTGCAGTTTTACCTTCTGTGGATTAGGGATGTATATTGTGGGCATCTCAAAACCACATTTGTTGAGGCCCGGACGACGACACAGTTCCTGGACTATTTGCATCATCACCCTCTGTAAATAAAAGAGCACAGCCTGGTTTATTCATTACATTGGATCTCAATCCAAACTGTTCAAAATAAAAAGCGGGGCCTAGAAAAGGTTCAGCAGACTATAGGCACATATCGGGCAAACCCACTTGTCTGTCTGTTTCTTTCCCAGCCTCATCTGCCTTGCTGAGGTAGAACAACAGCTTGTCTGCACACGTCTCACTCAATTTTTCCACAATGTTGAGTGTTCGTTTGCACAGCGCCTGGCCCATGGGGTCAAAGAACACGAAAATCAGGTCTGCCTGCTCCCCTGCACAGAGATGGGAAGAGATTATTCATTAGGTCCGGGCACCTAGGCTCCAATGTAGCCTGACAGTGCATCACAGGTTCGAGTCCCGTTCCTAACGATCTTTGCTGCATGTCTATCCCCATCTCTCTCTCCCTGTTTCCTGTCTGTCTCTACTGAAAACTATAAATAAAGCCCACAAAGCCCCCCAAAAAATATATATATAAAAAAAAAAAAGTTAATATAGAAGTATATACATTAGATGAGACAGAAATCAATCACCAGTTTATGCCTCTTGAGCAGATACACTGGAATTAGGATAGAAGTCATGAACGATAAAGCCTTACCAAACCAGGTGATGGCGCTGTTCACATCAAAGGGGTAGACCATGTCCCCGTCCACCAAACCGGGCGTGTCCACAAATGTCACCAGGCTGAACTTCTTCTGTTTGGAGGTCGAGATCTCAGACGACAGGTAGTCCAAAACACCTAGGGTATACAGATTCTGTGTATGCAGTTCTCTCTATGCACAGTAAAATGCTCAACATTATATTAACACTGAGGAATGTACTGTGTAGGGTGAGAGAGATATACTGTAGGGTACCCCACTTCAGTATGGTTCAGGGTGATAAATAACATGTTGAAGCCCTGCTGAAGGTTGTCACCGCCAATGACTGGTTTATTTGTTACTGGAAGCCGCAGTGCAGTCAATACTATGAGAGCTGAAAGAAGCCAGTAGCAGGGATGGCCAGGAATACTGTCAACTCTTCTACTTTTTAAATGAGAATTTGTCAATTATTACAAATAAATATTGGTCCAGTTTATACAACTCTATGTTTGTATTTTGATTATGGGCACTAATGCACATTTGGAAAATTTGACAAGAATGCATCGTAGCTTGCTCCGTAAGCTACGATGAAAATCCCCAAAAGGCCAACACCCCTGGTGTCCACGCCTTCACAGATCAAACTACCTGACATGAAACAGTTCATAGGGTCTGACTTCTCCCACCATCCTCTCTGCGGAGAGAGGTCTGTTGTCATGGTTACACACAACAGCTCTTCAACTGGCAGCTTTAGTGTGGGGCGTGGGACATAAAGCTAGCCAGTGAAGAACGACTGTGAAGCAACGCACTGTGAGGTCGCACTATTCCACAAACACCGGCGCATGAGTCCCCTGAAGTCGGCTCCACACTGACACACATCCACACAGCCCGCATCTCTTTGAGCAGCTGAACAGGATGACCGTTGAGAAACCACCACCACCCCCCCCCCAAGCCCAACTCCCCCACCCTCACTCAATACACACAAACACACACACACGCATGCAGATAGAGGCCCGAGATGACACTGGGGGTATTTCATGGCAAGGGGCAGGTGTTAGTACAAATCACACCCTTGTGCTGCTGCGACCACAGCCTCAGCCACTGTGACACATTAGCATTCCCCTATGGTTCTATTATCAGCATGGCCTCACTACCAATATATCTGTCTCCAAATCCACACCTTGGTTCAAAAGGGTGTTCCCCTATCTTTCCTATCAATTGGCCATTCCTCTTACCTAAAGCTGAAATGCCAACTGTGGAACTCCTATAACAGAATGCTAAACAGTACATGTACTTTTAATTCAGTCCACAGAAGCTATTGATCAGGGGTGCTCAAAAACACACATCTACAAGTGCTAAAAAACATCACAAACGAGGCAGATTATGGACATATTTATCAATATGTAATACATAGAAGAAAGCCTTGTATGCCTGCCGAAATCACATATGATCTACATCCTACTATAATTCTAGTAACCTCTGTCCGTCTGTAGTGGTGAGTGAGTGAGTGAGTGAGTGAGTAGGTGAAGCTACCCGGTTCTCCTCAGTGGCTGGACCAATTGCTCTGATTTTGCACACAGCCATTGACCATTACCATCTGAACTTAACTGTGAAGCCCGTTTTTCAATTTCATCAAATCTCAGCTTCTTATTAGCGTTTTTGTGTCAAACACTGTCGCCATGGTTACAGGGCTGCCCAGCTATGGGACGAACTGCCTCCCGGGTTGCCAGATCATGTGCGCATATCCCCCCACGGATGCGTCGACCGGGTATGGTCTAGTGTATATAATTTATCGTAAGACAAACAGTGAAAATAGCTGATCTACAAGCTCACAACAGGTCACGGTTCGACGCGTTGTGATCTAGTAGATCAGCAATCTTTTTAAGTTTTACTCTAAAAAAAAATATATATATATATTTCTGAAGATTTTCACCTATAATGACATGCCCCAAAAAAGTGGCTAAAGGTGAATAGGAGCCAAGCATGACTAGAGCATACAGAGTCCCTCTAGACAGAGTAACTGAGAAGGCTGAACAGGAGATCCTGTGCACGAGGAAAAGGGCAAAGGCTGAAATAATGCTGCATTGACAAAGACTAAAAAAGAACTTGTTGGCTGAAAACTAAGCATAGCAAATGAAAACACATCGCATACAAATCACATCTATGTATGTCACTTTAAACCAGAATTAATCATTTGACTAAGGATGATAGCAGGCATTAGTCAATTCCAACAGAGCAGACGTTCTAAACTCTTTCTTGACAACAAAGTTGATGAATAAGAATGTTCTCTCTCTCTCTCTCTGCCTTTCACTCTTTATATAAACACAAACATATACATATATACACATATATATATATATATATATATATATATGTATATATATATATATATATATAGTATATACAGCCTTTACACCAAACATGCACAAACAACATCATACATGCCTCGGACTGCAACACGCAACAAACAAACTGCACAATCAGCAGCAACTCCCACTGGATAAAGATATTAGATGTATTCTTTTCAGCTGAGTCATCCTCAGCCAGCATGACTGGCAAACAGGTACAGTATATCTAATGTAGTATTTCCAGAGGCAGCGGGCCAGTGATGCAGCTGGATTCCAGGCCAGATCCGTTCCGTGGGTGAGGTAAAGGCCTGTGGCGTGGAGCTGCTGTCGGCGCTGTGCTCTAGTCTGTGCAGGCTCTAATGGCTGTGACATTTCTCAGTAGCTCCTCCTGACTCCACTGCACTGCTGTCGATGGGGCGTGTGACTCACACGCCATACCGTGTGCACTCCGCACCCAGTGAACCCTCACTATCTACATACTGTCAATGTATAGACGACATACAGTACAGTGCAGCCCCCTCCACGCGGATACTTCATCCAGGCAGGCACACCCAGAGTTCCTACTCAAGCATTTTTCATTCACCACCGACCCAGTGTACAGCTGGACCACACCAACCACATGCTGGACAACATAGACACTACTAACAAAGATGAAATTGCGAATGAATAGTTCACCAATTATGTCTCTTCCCTTTATATGTTAGCATATAAATATACAGATTTGCATGACATTGGCGTGAGACAGTGAGTAAATGTGAATGTGGAGTCTGTGCCTGATTTGTTATGAAGTGACAAACCTGGTGCACTCTGAAGCTATGACTCAGTATTGAGCATTAGTCATCAAGGTGAAGCACGGAAACTCTAGCTCAAATCACCAAGACAGTCGTGAGTTCTGGACAACAGCAGCTGTATATCACAAGTAGCTCACAAGAACATTTCTTTAGTGGGATAGACTATCAGATGCAGTTGTATACTAGATTTTAATACCTCTAGAGTTGAATGAACAAATGGAGCAGCTACCAAGTCCATATCTGCCTCTACTGCAGCTACAGTGAATTATAGAAGAATCATTTGATTCAGGGATTCAAACCTAAACGTAAATCCTAAAGTCTGTAACATGCACTAGGTATGAGCTTTGGTGCAGCTCCAACAGTTTCTCCCATGAGATAATCATGGATGATACAGCAGAACGTTATTTCTGTTGTTCACTAAGGATCGTTGGCTCCACCTCTCAATTCCATTCATCACCTATTGATTATTTCTGTCATACTGCTATTCCTTGTACCCAACTTGTTGTTGGTACTGTTACAACAGATTCTACAACACAAGAACTGATAACCTTTTCAGGCAGAGTGAACGTCATGCTGAATCTGTTGATAACGACAGTGATGAACACCCATTTGGATTGTTTTGGGAGCATAAGCATTAAAGTTAATGCTTTGTAGTTTCAGGGCTGAAACCATCATTGGGCAGAAACCATACCAAAGCCAGGGAGTCACAACAGTGACTAGCTACATAAGACATGAGTTGAAACAACAGCTCTGTTGTGTTGTGTGATGGTACTGTATGAGTCAGGCTAGCAATATCACAGAGGCTACATGTTGAGACAAAATGTATGTACAATAAAACATCCATTTAAGAATACCGATATGGCTTTGAGTAACAGGTGGATAGACTGGAAAGGCCTGCGTGTTGCCTCGAATACCAATATCAACGCTACTATTACAAAGATGCACAATAGTGAATCATTTCTAATGATGTTCATGACAGCATTTAAGTGGTGAAAATTAAGATTTTCTGATTTCTAGAATCACAGACAGAATTTCAAAATAAGGGGAGCGCCTTACCTTTGAACTCAAGGAGTGGTCTGAAGTGAGGGTAGAGATGCAGCGTTGCATTGCCCTGTGGAAGAGAAAACAGGGAGAGAAATAACAAGTGACAGATTATATTTATAGTTTTCTGGAGTGAGCAGCCAGTTAGAGCTGAATCTTCTCTCGTCTTTGCACATCATAAAACCCGTTGTCAGGTGCTCTGTTGTGGCTGGAAGTGCCTGCTTTGAGCTCTTCCTGTATATAGCCAATAATCCTTCCAGTACAGTCCTTCTCTGTAATTATCTTATTCATCTTCATCTCTTCCACACACAAAGGAGGGTAGAGAAAGAAAGGCAAAGGAAAATGAGAAAGGAAGACAGGGGGAGAGATTGTTCCCCAGCCTGCTTAGTATATGTAGTACTGCAGAGATGCTGTGTGCGATGTGAGAGTCAATGTGTGTGTGTGTGTGTGTGTGTGTGTGTGTGTGTGTGTGTGTGTGTGTGTGTGTGTGTGTGTGTAACCCAGCCCCTCGTAGGAGCGGCATGCAGTGAGACATCGCTACTGTGAGAGGGAGTGCCTTTCATACACACAGGCTTCCAATGTATCTGTTTACCAACCATTTTGATTCTGCTAAGATATGGTTCCTTCCTACAGAAAAGTGTTTTCTGAATATATGAAATACTGATGGGGGTATAGAGAATAATAGTTCAAACAAATTAACAGCTAGAAAAACTAAATAATAATTACAAAATTGCCTTCCTACAAGCTTTCATATACAAGACTATTGCCATGTAGTTACTTTTACTGCATCATGGTTCTCTCTAAATAACTATTATTTTGATGCTGTGATTGTAAGGCTTGGGCTTACAAACCTCACAGGGTGAACACTAAGTACAGTTGTGACAGTTTGCGAAGCTTCAGGAGGCTAAAGGCTCTTCTTACCGTCAATGATTCTCTTTTACGGCCACTTGTAATGAAGGTAAACCCCTGCGTTTCAATGGCAACCCCTGTTTTCTGTATATGTTCTTCAGCATACCTGAAATAACATGAAGATTTAAATTAAGGAAGGAGACAATTTCAAGCCAGTTTAATTGCATGCTCTTGAGGAGATTTACCTAACATTTACACCTCTGCAATATCCACTCGCTAAAGTCTGATTTATAATTTGTCATACAACAGTGTAGCGTGCCTAAAAGAGCAGATCTGCAATGTGAGCTTGTATTTTGGCGTGTGACACTGTCATACAAGGCAGTATGAATTAAGCATTACCGACACTCCATATGCTTTTATTGTGCTTACCCATATGAGCCACAAGAGGCATCAGATGTATACTTTTCGCTCGCTGAAAATAACACATTTTCAGGATAGACAGCCAAACTACAAATTGGGCTAGCCTTTTCTGTGTGCCATAGCAGCCAGATCGTAGGAAACAAGAAGAAATGTATTGCTATGCTTTCCTGGGTTTGAAATCAACTTTGTATATGCATTATCATTTCATAATGTTGTAATAAAACGTTCAAAGCAATCATTCATGTGTCTAGATGATATTCTTTCTCATTCAGTTAATTCTTCATTTTTTATCTATCTAACCTTTATTTACACAGGAGAAAAATCCGATTGAGATACAATATCTCTTTTATGAGGGAGCCTGTCTAGGGTAGCAGCAGCACACAGTTGACCAACTCGTATGTGTGCGTGTGTGTGTGTGTGTGTGTGTGTGTGTGTGTGTGTGTGTGTGTGTGTGTGTGTGTGTGTGTGTGTGTGTGTGTGTGTGTGTGTGTGTGTGTGTGTGTGTGTGTGTGTGTGTGTGTGTGTGTATGTGTGTAATGGCAGCCTGGTAATAGCATCACTTCATAATAATGATAATGAACTTTATTACCAGTTGATGAAGGAACTCTTTCCTGCAGAATGATTCCCCAATATCATAACTATGATCTTCTTTCTAGGAGGTAGGAGACGGACACCCAGGCTGCTGGCAATCTTCACCAAGCCTATGCAACACACACACACACACACACACACACACACACACACACACACACACACACACACACACACACACACACACACACACGTTAAGGGCAGCATAGCATGTGGTGCTTAACTGCAGGGACACTTGCCCCTTGGTATTCAACTGCAGCATTCAACACTGACAAGTCAAATTCTCAATCAGCTCTTTGCCTCATCTTTTCACAAAATCGAATCCAACCAGTTTGTACTACCCTACCATCTATTCAATTCAATTCAATTCAATTCAAAGGGGCTTTATTGGCATAATCTGACCAAATACGTTCCTCTGCTGTGTGATGATTGGTACGAAAAACACTAAAGCAGCAGCATGCAGATGGTGGAGTGGTGTTGTTGTGAAACAGCACAGTGAATGTTTAACAATAAATGAGGAACATTGGGTAAATGCCTGTACTCTGATCTTGAAAAGGAGCAAATCAAGTACTAAGTATCGAAGGTTTAAGTGGTTAAATTTCTGAAATTAACAAAAAAACATAACACTGATGATAGTCAATGAAGCCATGGTATCAAAATCATGAAAAAGTTTAATCTGCTACACAATTGTAAACAATGTAGTGGGGGGTCCCTGAATTTCCCTGCTTCATCTCTCTATAGTCTCAGCTAGGGGGTCCTCGGCCTGAAAAACGTTGAAGACCCCTGCTTCATGTAAACAGGCAGAACCTTGCAGTAATGTTCAATATGCCAGTGCATGGGAACACAGGCGGTGCCTGCAGTACAGACCCCAGGGTAAACGGCTAGAGTCGCAAGGATTAGATATATAGGGTCAACGCAATGTTATAACAGACAACAATGACAGAAGGCAGCATGTTGTTTTTAACCGTTACTGTAGATCACTTCACAATAATGTAGCTTATCACTTTTGCGTTCTAGTAAACTTTAGAATGGGTCTTGACTCTTGCTGGATAGTTTGTAACCTTACATAACATCGCAACTATGCATGGTTTCGTTTGCTTCATGATTGCAGACCGTTAGTTGAATCATAATCCACATATTGCTATTTACCGTTTTTGCTGTCCACATACAAATTGTGGCATTCTTTCAGAATTCGCTCACTGGGTGTGGTGATCGCAGATTCCAGAGGGTTTGCCACCGACCGGGGCTTTCTGCCCGACATTGTGGAAAGAAGGACCGACTAGTACCTGTTCTGCAATTTCAAAACGATCGGGGGAAGAGTTATGGTGTTGCACCAAGCTCTTCGTGTGAAGATGTGGCGCCCCCCTGAGGCCATAATGAGCAAAAAGGATACTTCAAGGTTTGTCGTGGAATTATTGTTTTTCATTATAGCAATTGAATTAACGTCACCACGGAGGGATGTCACACACAAAAGACAGTGTATGTCAGACTGACAGTTATGCCGTTTATGAGAGATGATTGGACCCGGATTGGGGTGCCAACTCGGTTTTGGAGCTGTTGATTTGTAGGAAGTTGTGTTTCCTCCATGCCTTTATCTCCTCCATACAGGTAGTACTAGTCTCTTGAAACAGATTGTTGGCTCACAATTTACAAATGCTTCCGCCATACAGTCTGTGCAACGGAAGCGCGGAAAAGACCCTTCGATTGGGCAAATACCTTTCCGTTCTGAATAGCAGATGAAAGCTTCCTTCAGAGGGTGTAGTTACTCTGTATGTAGCAGCATTCGAAGATTGTAGAATAGTTGCCCTGTGTGGATGATGATGATGATGATTATGATGATTGATGATGTTAAATACAAGATAATCTATGCCTGGTCAGGTGTCCCTACAGTGTATGTTGTACTGTATGGTAAGACTGTCAATAAGGAGTACATAGTACTTGAATGTGTTGTTGGCTAAGAAAATTCGACCAGGTTCACTGTGATACTGTATCTGTATAAGCAAAAAGTTATTGGTGTTGTGGAATCTGGTGAAATACTGAATGAATGACAAAGTAATCATGGTGAATTTTAAGTGGGGAAATCACAAATGTGTCCATTTGAAAATACCTCAACTGCTAGTTAAGACAACAAAGTGTTAATGATCTCTGTATTGGGGTCAGCAATCCTCCTAATACCAAAGGCTAGCACTTTGGAATGTGCTGTTAGAGTTAATCAACGGCTACCCGGTGTTATGAGATCATATGGTTCACCTCTGAATACTATTATGTAAAGACTGAAACATTATACACTGTATGATGCATTTAGACATCATTGCAAATATATATTGAAAATTAGTGTGTCAAATGAAGGCTCTCCAGCATTAAAGAAAGAGGTAGGTCAAAGTGAAAGAACTTTGTTTAGGTCAGGTTTGCTTGGAAAATAAGTTCATTTTAAGTTTTTGTGTGATTTGAATGGGAATGACATCATAGAACAACATTTTCTACAACACCAATGAAACATCAGAGTAGTAGGATATGCACAGTGTTATTAAGACACAATGTAAGGGGAGTAGTGGGGTTTAAACATGTCCCTGCAGTGTGTTTCATTATTTGTTCTAGTTGGAAAGATGAGCTCTTGCTCTGTTTTTCAAAATCAAAATCTCACGAGAAAATCTAAGGGCGGATTCACACTGCGGCCTTGAACCAGCCTTGAGGCTGGTTGGAAGGAATACCTGGGAAGGAATTGGTAAAGCTAGCATCTATTATAAGTGTACTTTGTGAGAAGTTTTAGATTTTTGGAATGGTATTAGGTAAGGGTATAGCTTTTTAAAAAACATTGCAAACAAGTTAGTTATTGAAAACCTTATAAAACTTCTCACAAAGTGCACACGCTTTACCAATTCCTTCCCAGGTATTCCTTCCTACCAGCCTCAAGGCTGGTTCCAAGGCCGCAGTGTGAATCCGCCCTAAATAGCATCTGTTTTGATGCATGACAAGAGACAGAAAGAACTGCAGCGTCAGCAGTTTCATTGTCAATTTTACTGTCAAACTGCAGATAGCCTATGATATATTTTCAATTGACTTGCAATTCTTGCAAGTCGTAACAGTCTGTAGTATGTATGTAGTATAGGGTAAAGGTCGGGTTAACTTTTGAAAAAGTAAATAAAATGGATGGGGAAAGTTGCTTGTTTGGGGTCAGAGGCATCATGTGTATTGAACAATGCCAAGGACACTAGCACAGGTCACTTTACAGCTTTTATATTCCCACAGACATTTATAATAGATGTTTATAACCTAGGAGTAAGAACCTTTTAAAGGGATAGTTCACCCCAGAAATATTTTTTTTCATATTGATTAGTCACCCCATGGAGATTTGAATTCATGGATATTTTTCTGTTTTTGTCACATTCATAAACCAATAATTTGATGATCGGCATGCGGTTCCGGTTCCGGGAGGAGACACAAAGAGTCTCCTTTGTGTCTCCTACCGGAACTGCTGCTTACTGGTCCGCTGATCATCAAATTATTGGCTTAGTAATGCGACAAAATTGGGTGAACTATCTCTTTAAGCACCTGAGCGCAGTGGCGCAGTCAGTAGCGCGGTCGCCTCACAGCTAGAAGGTCCTGGGTTTGATTCCCACCGGGGAAGCTCTGGGCGCTGGAGGCGTGTTCTCTCCTCCTCCGTCATCAGTGCCCATACCCTAGGTTGGGTTGGCAAAAGGGCCTTTCTGTGTGGGTTTGCATGTTCTCCCCGTGTCCACTAGGGTAGGTAGGTACCCTCACAAAAAACATGCAGTAATCCTGGTCTATATACTGCCTCCCCCTGGTCAGCCGGGGCGGCTGATGGAGGGGAAAGGAACTGGTTGGAATAACGTGTTCCTTCCACACACTACATCCTACCAGGGAAACTCCCCCCTGTCAGGTGATAAGAAGCGGCTTACTCACTCCTCATGCATTGAAGGAAGCATGAGCTCTGTTCGGGGCTCTCCCCAGGCTGGCAGAGGGAGAGTAGCGCACAGGATTACATGCTTAGGAAATTGGCACTGGGTGAAGAAATGGGTTACAAAATAGAGGGATACAAATTTAGAATAAAAGAAAAAGCACCTTAAGAGCGCTAGGACAACAGTCAAAACTTTTCCCTTCTTGATTATTCCATTTTGTTAATTTTCCTTGAACCAGAACAAACACATTGTTACTCTTATGTATGTGCCCATACAAAAGACAACAATAAAAAACATCTTGAACTTTGAACCTTGAACTAAAGCCCTCAACATTGTCTATAAGATAAAAGCCAATACTCTTGATGCAACTCTTTGCTTGCAAGATAGTGAGCTTACTTGCAATTGACAGGTATCTATAGTTTCTAGCCAAGCATTGCAATTGATGCTCCATGTAACTGAGTTGGACCTTTGTCATAAAAACTGTATAAATCAGTGGGATGCCTGCCAGGGGACCTTAAAGAATAAATACACCCTTAAGTGACAAACGTTCAACTAACCCAGTTGGAAGTTTCAACCTGTAGAGGCCAGTGCAACATTAGTTTACTGACAGGGTGTAGTTGAAGCAATACTGTAGCTATGTCATGATGAGACCACTGCTCCACACACACACACACACACACACACACACACACACACACACACACACACACACACACACACACACACACACACACACACACACACACACACACACACACACACACACACACACACACACACACACACACACACACACACACACAAACCATTACAAATTCTTACGATCTTCTATGTGAAGTTCTCCTGTCCCCAATTCACTAACCATAGGCGTATTGATTTTCCTGTAGCTGCTTCGCTCAATGTCTTGCTGCTTAAAAAACTAAACATGATTAACTAGGATCAAGATTAACAATGCATATGATGGCCTGGGCCGCAGCGTGGCGGTCCAGGCACCCTAGGCTGCAATGCCAGCCTGACAGCGTGTCGCGGGTTCGACTCCCGATCCCGACGACCTTTGCTGCGTGTCACCCCCCCATCTCTCTCCCCATTTCCTGTCAGTCTATTGTCATCTATCAATAAAAGGCAAAAAGCCCCAAAAATATCGTAAAAAAAAAAAAAAAAGATTATCGATTTTGACAGATTTGGATTGCTCACAATAGATGCTTAACATATCAAGAATTGTAGTAGTAACTGAAATGAAGTGAGAGATGATTAATGCCGTACAGTAAGGTACCCTTCAACAAGCATCACTACATTCTCTTGTCTAGTCTACCCCGCCTTTTGGTTTTTACACTCCCACTGGGTCACGCATGAGACAACTCATCAATTGTATTTGCTACAGTATATTTACGATTCTGTAAAGCATATCATTCTTAGAGGGCTTCCTGTTTAAGATGAGAAGGTTGTGAAGAGAGCGTTGTGCTTCTGTGAGAGAATTGAGAGACATGGATTTAAATAGAAGAATATATAAGTTAAAGAAATTAATCATGGAAAAATTCTGGAGAGAAAATGGAGATGAATACCAACCTTTACTTTTAAGCACCAGAGAACCTAAAAGGGCATTTAAGGTATGTATCCCAGGATTAAATGTATTAATGAGGGGGGGAAATACTGTCAATAATGTAGGCTATTTAGTAGACTAATAAACAGTTAAGTTACTCAGCCTCACATACGATTCCTGGATACCTCCAGTGTAGAATACTGGTCATGATTATGCATGCTATACATTCCAGGTGTCTGGCTAAACAGATCAAAACAGAAGTTACAGACCTGGGTGTGACTTTAAGTTCTGATCTAAATTGTCATTTCCATTTTAACAAGGTCACAAGCATAGCCATTTTTCATCTCAGGAACTTAGCCAAAATTAGACCTTTTTTAAATCTCAAAGATGCCAATACATGCTTTTATTATAAGCCGGTTGGATTACTGTAACTCAATTTTTTTTGCTGGTTTACCGAAGAAATCTATACGAAGATTACTGTCATTCAGAATTCTGCGTCAAGAATTTTAACTAAGACAAGCAATCGTATTACTCCAGTTCTGGCAATAAGGCACTGGCTTAGATTTGAGGTTAAAGCTCTTTTATTTGTCACACACTCCCTTAAATTTTCTCTTCCAGACAAAATACTTGAGTCTTAATTTTAGATGTTCTCAAAGCATTTGGCAAAATCACTGGTGAGACAACCTTCTGCTGCTATGCCTCTAATTTAGGGAATACCCTGATTTCAGAATGGCAAGATCTCTTAGTGTTTTAAAGAAGTTGAAAACCTATTTCTTTAATCTGTAATTTAAATAAACCCATTTTATGTCCATAGTTCTTTACCTTCTCATAGCTTTTACGTTAAACTCAGCTGTATTGTTCAGTTTTCTAATTGCTAATTATTAATTATAAACTTTTTTATTTATTATTATTAATATCATTAATATTATATTAATATTAGGGTGACAGTTGTTTGTTGAATTCTAATTGTGTTTTTGTTGCAGTTGCCAAATAAAACACTTCTAATGGCTGCTGGTGCTGCTGGTATTGGAGGGGCCTTTCAGTATGGTTATAACGTTTCGGTCATCAATGCACCCACTCAGGTAATGGCCCTATTTGGTTGTCAATCACTGTAGGAGACCTACCTATTTTATAGCTTATAGGCCTCTATGTTACAGAAAATATGTATTGTTAGTGTAGCATACAACTGTGTTGCAACTCTGAAATAATACATTTAGGATATCTCAAATTGTATACCATAAGAACAGCTCGTTATTTCAGTCCAACTGTTACACATTGATATTTTTCCTTACTCCAGTCTGTGCAGAATTTCATCAACCACACCTGGCAAGAACGTTATGAGACTACCATCTCAGAGCACGCTCTCACACTACTGTGGTCCACTATTGTGTCTATATTCACATTAGGAGGGTTTTGTGGAACAAGTATTGGTGGAGTATTGTCCATTAAGTATGGGAGGTATGACATTTTTTTAAATGGTTTATAAATTATTATTATTATTTATTATTTTACCAATTTGTGCCTTTGAAATAAATCTTTATTCCTCCTTTGTATATGATCTCTGTTGCAGAAAAGGAGCAATGCTGGGCAATAATTTATTGGCTATACTCGCGGCACTGCTAGTTGTCGGGAGCTACCACACAGGAGCGTTTGAACTACTCATAGTTGGACGTTTTATCTCAGGCCTAAATGCAGGTGAATATTTCAGAAATACTCTCTTCTTGCAGGCTTATACCTAGCTTTATACACCTACAGTATATCTCTTTATGTCAGATAAACTAAAGAACCATATGATGGTTGATGGTTGAAAATACACCTATGCCAAACACTTGAGAGATTAAATCTTGGTTTTAAAACTTTTCTCTTTGGCAGGAATTGGTGTATGTGTTCAGCCTCTTTATTTAGGGGAAATAGCACCAACAGCTCTTCGTGGAGCCATGGCAATGGGTACCTCCATTTTCATCACCGGTGGGATCTTTACTGGTCAAGTAATGGGTCTCAAGTGAGAACTGAAATAGTTTGTTTTTAAAGACCATAGAAACTTCCCAATAAGTTATATACCGTATGTTTGTTTCATTTATTCACATTGCTATTGACATATTATTCATGTGAATTCACAGGGAGCTACTGGGTAATGAGGAACACTGGCCCCTTCTGCTCTCCACAACTTGTATCCCAGCATTGCTGCAGCTTTTGATCTTGCCCTTCTTCCCAGAGAGCCCACGCTACCTATTGATTGACAAGGGGGATGATGTTGGATGCAGAAAAGGTAATGTGGCATAAAAACTGCTCTTGTACTTCTTAGTGAAACTTAAATATCAATGACCTGATTTTAAAATATATACACAAATATTGATTTAACGTTGACAGATTAAAGTTCAGCAATGCACTGCAAATCTTGATTTCACATGGTGCACATGACTGCATGGTTGAATAGGCAAAGAGAGTCTTGTATTATCTCAGATAGTCAGAGACAGAAACATGAATTGAGGAGAATGGATAAATATTCAAGCATATACCATGATAATGTGTAAGAAGTTGTCTTGAGCGTACATCAAAACATACTGTGGAGGTTTGTAGAGGGAGCCTACTCAGGTTGATCTGTCAGGTGAATCTGTCATGTGCGCAGAACAAATGGAATACAGTGTGACTGTGTGTCATGCGACAATGTGATTATTCACATGTCTTGTGTTTCCCCGACTGTAGCCCTGAAGCAATTACACGGGGCAGGCAACTATGATGGCGAAATGGAGGATATGGAGAGAGAGAGGATTGCTGCACTAGGGGTCAAAGCCAAGAAACCATGGGAACTGTTCAGTGACCGCAGTCTGCGCTGGCAGCTTGTCACCATCATCCTGATCAATGCTGCACAGCAGCTCAATGGCATCAATGCTGTATGTCCAGTTGTCCACTAAAACTCTACTTTCTCACAATGATGATTCTAATCCAGACGCAAAAAATAACAAGACATTTGCATACTGATAATCGATATCCAGATGTCTAAAATCATAATGGATTTTCTTTGTACAGCACATGTCATGAAGTATGTTATTTTTATTTTGTGTTCTTGTGTCTGTTTCTCTGCAGATTTATTTCTATGCAGATTATGTGTTCAAACAATCTGGCATTCCAGATGAAAGAATACCATACGCAACAGTAGGCACCGGTGCCTGTGAATGCATCACTGCTTTAACCTGTGTAAGTATGTGAGATACTGTTTCCAACTATATTATTCCATATCTGTTACATGTGCTGGACATACTGTAGTGCAACAGTGTTGCGTGTCATACATTGCAAGCATTCTTATGCTTCTCTTTATTATGCTCTCTTCTAATCCTGTGGTCACGTGACATGTTATGTGTTTTCTATAGGGTATGCTCATTGAGCGTTTGGGAAGGAAAGTGCTCATCTTGGGAGGGTATACTCTGATGAGTATCTGCTGCATTTTATTCACTGTGAGCCTCACCTTTCAGGTAATTGAATAGCTTAAAATGTAGCTATAAACTGTAGCCTACATGAAGCACATGATACAAGATACTAGCCTACTTGTTTTTTTTTTTCTTCTTATTATTTTTCTTTTTACTATGCTGTTTTTATTAAGTATAAAATATGTCAAGTTAACAGAATTCTTTCCTGTGTTTCCCTGCAGGAATCCAGCCCAATTGTACCTTACATAAGTATGGCGTGTGTTTTTGCTTTTATCCTAAGTTTTGGTTTAGGACCAGGTAACTCATCAAAAAATCCTTATTTTTCACCCATTTGTTCTTCAAATTCTGTCAACGGCAGCTATTTAACTGAGACCTCTTATGTTGTTCCTTTTGCCCTGAAGGTGGCGTGACTACCATCTTGAACACAGAATTATTCACACAAACCACGCGCCCTGCTGCATACATGATTTCAGGTTCTGTGAACTGGTTCAGCTTCTTCTTCATAGGCATGATCTTCCCATTTATTGTGGTAGGTGCCTATGCCACAATATTCATGATGGCATAGTAGTATATATTTATATTCTAACTAATGTTGGGTTGCATGCATACTTGGTACAGCTCAGAGGTTAAAGGAGGTTACCAGGAAACAGGGCTTGAAAGTTGAACTGTTTGATGAAGCTCATCTAAAATAGTATTATGTTCTGTCTCCACAGACTGGACTGCAGCAGTACTGTTTCCTGGTTTTCTTGTTCATTTGCCTGTTTGTGGGAATCTACATATTCTTTGTTGTTCCTGAAACCAAGAACAAGACTTTTCTACAAATCCACAATGAATTCCAAAAGAAAGACAGGATTATACACGATTATGTAGAGATGAACCAAGGACCGCACAGTTGACAATGAAATACAACTCAATGAACTCATGGATACAAACTATGCAAATGTATGCCTGTGATGAAGAATAATCTGCTGCCTCAATTATCAGGTGAACACTAGTCTCACAGTCTGTATCACAAGTCAGCATGTTCGGATTTTGCCCATGGTTGGTCAATTAATGTGTGTCAGGCTTTTTTTGCTTGTTTGTTTTTTGTTAACCACTTTTCAATAGTTGTGCCCCAGACATTAAATTAGATAGAAAATAGATGTGTTTTGAGGTGAACGTTCAGGTTCCCCTCCGAGATGTTGTGATGTGAAGTCACAACACCAGAAGCATCATGCCAATGTTTATAGTGAAAGGTTTGAATTAGAATATAACAATATTATACGCAATTAAGCAGACTGTTTCTGTTAGAAGGGGAGACCGGGGTCAAAAGTAACACTATTTATAATAATTCACAGAATACTTGAAATATACAAGTCATATTTTGTTATAAGAAACATATACACTATGTGCCCTAATTAATAATACCATTCATAAGCTTTTACTAGTAAGGACAAGACTAAAATATTATTTTTAATGCAATAAGAGTGTTACAATTGCCCCTGTGACGGGGGCAATTGTAACAGTGGTTGGGGGCAATTGTAACACTAATTGTAACATCACTAAGTAATATGTATTTTTTACAATTTAATATTGTTACTTAAAAATATTTTATATATATAATTACAATTATTATTATTTTTATTCAAATTATTTTATTTTTCAATTCTGTTTTTTTTAGTGTATGTCTATTTTTTATTTTAAAGTATTTTTTACTTTGAACTTTAGTGAAATATGTTCTATCAAATCTATCATAAGTATGTAATCCCAGACAAAAAAAATCTGCTTGCATTGTAACACATTGTTACAATTGACCCCGGTCACTGTGTTACAATTGCCCTCGATCGGGCAGCCATGATGAAATCCCATGTTCTAGCTAGAAACACCTAGATTATCATAGGCTGTTAACGTTAATTTGTGACCAATAACTTAGAGATACAATTCATCTACATTTAAATTAGCAGTCATCTAAACTGTAGCCAGCAGAGGGAAAATACTGTACATTCAAAAATGTACTTATGCACCTCAAAATCTGTTCTGCTGAGATGAAATGATCATTCTACCCTTCCATAGGCAGAGAGAGGACCCTACTGAACATGTGCAGAAGAAGTCTCATGCCCCTAGCTTGTTTCTGATTAGAATTATTGAGTGTGTTACATTTCCCCCCTGTTACTTTTGACCCCATTCTCGCCTATATAGTAACTAGAAAAGGCATTCCATTTAGCTTTGAACTCAACCACTTGAACACTCTGAGATAAGAAGTAGATCAGAAACTTGAATGCAGTGCATCAAACATACTGTAATCATCCTGGCAAGCAATGCTGCTGATTCTAATTGGACTTTATGAAGTAGGCTAAATTGGGAGGTGTGTGTGTGCGCGCGTGTGTGTTTGATGTCTTTGTTATATAGCTGCTTTTCTTTTTTTCCCCTAAAATGACCATTCTTTATTGCCTGTGAGCTAAAGATTGCGCTTTTATACAAACTGTAGGCCAAGCATCAGTGATGTTCATGTGCCAGGAGGACATGTTAATGTCTGCCTAGTTGTAGTTGGACAAGTATATTTTAGGGTGAGTGCAGGGGGACCCTTAACAACTGATAGCTGTTTTTAAAACATTCTGTACATTTTTGCATTTTCTTTAATGTACTGTATAGAACAATTGTGGAGTGTACATTCAAACTCGAGCACTTTGAAATCTGGTTTGATGGTTTTATGATGCCACAACCTCTAGAAAAGTGAGTACCATCATGGAGTCTTACACCTTAGCCCTACAATGTGTCTATGCTTTTATATAGTGTTGGCATGAGGATTTTCTGTACTGCTATCATATATTTGAAACAATATAATATCATTGAACAATTATTTCCAGTTTAATTACAAAAGTATAATTAATCATATATCAAATCTCTTACTTTACCACTCTGATTTGAATTCCTTCATAGAAATTAAAGGTTAAGACAGTAAGAGGAAAATACTGGAGATAACGCCTCAAAAGAAAGGCTCATGGCAGAAAAACTATGCCAAGTAAAAAAAAAACATGTTTATCCTTTGGCAGGCAGAAAGGGGTCATGTCGGACCATGTGCATAATGAGTTTCACAGTTCCATAATTTCTGATTGGTGCGATTTAAGATGTTACAATTGCTCCTTGTTAGAATTATCAATGTGTCCCTGGGCCTCTTCCCATTGGAGAACCACGTGGACTAGAGGGCCACCATGGATGGGCCTCAGACATACAGAGACTGATAGGCCTGATAGAATAAAATGCAGCAAAAACAGTCCCTATTAGGCCCACCTTTTTTGTCTGTTAACGGCAGCTGTAGCTAGGGATGGATTAAGACTCGCGGGGACCATAGCGGAGACCCCTGGGTGAATTATCTTTCAGGGCCCATAATCCATCCATGGCTGCCCAATTCCAACTGCTATGGGGATTAGTCTGTCAATCTTCTGAAGATGCTTTTAACTGATATCTGTAACTGATACCCCCCCCCTTCTTAATGTACTAGTATGTTTGCTTTATTTTTAGTCTATTTGCATTTGTGAATGTAAAAATGTCTATATAAAATAAAAAGGTTCAATAAAAACAATGTTTTGTACTTATTATAATTTGCATCATATCTTTATGATATAATTATATAAAAAATATAATTCTAAATGATTAGTTAACATGAACCAATATCTTAAAGACATTTTATAGGGAAAGCGTAGGTGACTTCTCTATACCAAACAAAAATACATTTACAAAGGTATTCATAAAATAAATGGATGAAATGTAATTGTTTCTGCAAACAATTAACAACACACACACACACACACACACACACACACACACACACACACACACACACACACACACACACACACACACACACACACACACACACACACGCACGCACAGTTAGCACCAAGATGTGATGGCTCTTTATGGCAGGCAACAGTAGTGATCCTAATCTCCGTGTTCGATTTGTCTAGCCTGGCCACTTGTCTCGCTGTCTAGTCACCCGGATTGAATAAGCCCCGCCTACTCAAAATGGCGACCTAGGGAAAGTTCCATGCTTGTTTGTTGACATCCTGACGTTCACGAAAATCCCAATTTATGTTTATTGTGTGAATTAAAACTTACCAAACATGTCAAGGATCATCGTTAAAAACCTTCCCAACGGGGTAAGCAATGTATACAGTTAACATGGGCTAGCTTTTCCACGAAATGGAGTGTATGGTATGGGCATGTAGAAAGATTACTGTGGCGCATGTAAAGATATAAAGAATAAATGTATGCTTTTGAAAATGGTTGGATATAATGTAGCTCTGGTCCATAACGTTAGAAGGAGTTCTCCTTCTAGTTGTCCTTCTGGATGTAATGTAGTTCTGGTCCATAGCGTTAGAAGGAGTTCTCCTTCTAACGCTATGGACCAGAGCTTGATATATTAATGTAAAGTATATTATTTGAACATGCACGATTCTAGCCATATATGACAGTCTTGTATCAAGGCTAGCACGGTACATGATTATCAGACCTAAATGTACCCATCAATTAATTGTTTATTCCCGAAATGACTGGATATCATAGGATTTGCAGCAATTTGTAGCAATTGTAGAAGTATTGGGTCTTAGATGTAATTAAATAACATTATATGTATTTGGTCCCCCATTTATAAAATAAATGTAAGTATAAAATTAAATATAAAATACAGAATGAATGCCCAGAAATACCTGATTCTCACTGTTCTGGATACAGGTCCAGTAGGCACCAATTATTTCTGGGCACTACCACAGTTTTATCCAAAATGTAAAAAAAAAAAGAAAGAATAAATGTATGCTTTGGAAAATGGTTGGATATAAAGTAAAGTATATGATTTGAACAAACCCAGTACATTGATTGATTGATGTACTTTATTTAGTAAGACATGAGAACATCAGTACATGGAAGTACACATTCACAATACAAGGTCTACTAAACTGGGAGACTTATTAAGCACTGAGCTTGTTTAAGATGAGATCCCCAAACATCATCATCAGACCTAAATATACCCTGAATCTCAGTCTCTGCTGAAGCTAATAATTTCATAAACCTGAAAATGTGATCTGCCCCATGTAGATGAAGGAGGATAGATTCCGGGGGATGTTTGCTGCCTTTGGAACTTTGACAGACTGCACTCTGAAGTTTACAAAGGATGGCAAGTTTCGAAAGTTTGGTTTCGTAGGATTTAAAACCGAAGAGGATGCGAATAATGCCTTGAAACATTTCAACAAGAGTTTTGTTGATACATCCCGGGTGACGGTAAGCTGGATGATTCAAACCATTGGTTCCATACCTTCAATTTCAACCCTGTCCTGACACGTCTTGTAATTTTGCAAACTTCCCATCTTTTTCTGCAGGTGGAGATGTGTAGATCTTTTGGAGACCCTACTAAAGCAAAATCCTGGAGCAAGCACACACAGAGTACACCGGCTGTTAAAGAAACCGATGAAAAGGTACTGTACAGCAGCTTGAAGTAAAACCGATGAGATTTTTATGTAATCTATTTCTAAATAGTGTTTACCTATTTCTTAACTGCTTACATATCCTATATTAAAATTGCCTAATGGGATTTGCACATGTGACGGGCCCCGTCACATGTGTAGTGCTATATATTTAGCCATTTATTAACTATAGCAATTAGGTAGAACTAACTGTAACATTTTGTATTGCATTGCAATTTTAAATAAAATAATTCTGCTTTTTCTATCCTCAGAAGAAGAAACATAAAACCCCGAGTGTTTTGGGCAAAGTAAGTAAATCTCTTGACACACACGCACACGCACGCGCGCGCACACACACACCGACACAGATGGACCATCAAAACACTGAAGATACATATAGATATGATTATACTGTATGTTAAGCAAGAGATTTCGACTTCAGTTTATGTGATGTTTAATCTTTTGTCAGCTGGAAGAGGATGACACTTTCAAGGAGTTTGTGTCAGTGTATCAGAATCGAAGTCAGGTACCCACCTGGGCCAACGATGATCTGCAACAATCAGCTGCCCCTGAAGATGCCCCTGAAGCTGCAAAAGGAAAACTACAAAAGGAGAAAACGAAACCCGCAACTGATGATTACCTCAACTTTGATTCTGAGGAGTCAGAATGTGAAGAAGAGGAAAATGGTGAAGATCAGGGTGGGTAATATTTGCCCCTAATTTTATAGTTAAGCTTACAATTAGGAACACATCGCATTACGGTGCGTTGTGAGCTTGTACATCGACTATCCTCAGTGCATGATACAGTTCAGTTTAATCCCAACTCAGGGTTGAGGTAAAAAATGAAAGGTAAAAATTGTATACTTAAAAATGTCTTATCTTGCGTAGCCAGATGCTCAGAGACATCCACCTACTGATACATCTGGGTAAATCTAAATGCGTTTCAATGTCGGAGAAAAACATCGCTAAAAGCCCACTACCAATACTGATACTGTCCCAATATGAAGCATCGCCCTAAAACCAAAGTCTTTGCATTGGTTCTGTGATGCTGTTATGATTTCAATTTCCGAATTGTTTCCACCCTCTTTTAGTTAATTAATTGAATTTAGTCACCATACGTATAAGTAGGCGTAGAATGTTGGCTACGACTATAAAATTGCCATCCTGAAATGTTAATGTCCTTAGAAGTATAGAAAAACAGTAAAACAAATGTGTTTCTGAAATCATGTGTTGTTGCTTTCAGAGACCACCAAAGAAGCACTGAAATCTGATTTGTCTGATATGGATTACCTGCGCTCCAAAGTGGTCCAGACACAAGACACCATGGAGCATAGTGGAGAAGGGGATGATGTTGAAGAAAATGAAGATAATAACAAAGACAATAATAACAAAGATGATGTACAACGCCCTGTGCCTCAGTCAGACAGTGCCTATGAGAGTGGTGACAAAGACAACACCTCAAAGACCAAGACATCTGTATCGTCCCTGGATAAGAAGCAGGGCAAACCCAGCAAAACCGCAAAACAGGAGGTAATTGCTTAGATAACCTTTTTAGATAGCCTTTTCCCCTCTACATGCAGTAATTGAAATATATTATTTTTCATACATTGCAGTTGTCTTGTCACTACATGGCCACCCAATGGATGTCTCATTGTCTTGTCACTACATGGATGGAAGTTCTGTATTCATTTTAGGCATTGGTTGAATTAATCAACTTAAGTTAAGGTTAGGCACTGTTAGTAGGGTTAAGTTTGGGCATGGGTTTGCTGAGGTTATGGTTAGGGTAATGTGTGGTGAGGGCGTTCTGGTGAGATGTCCGTCCTTTCTAGGGTGGCCATCTAGTGTCAATCCTATGTTTCTGCTGGTTAACACTACTACTGCCTTCCCTAGACTGAACCTACCACAGACTTCACAATAAAACTAAGAGGAGCCCCTTTCACAGTTAAAGAGGTGAGTGAGTAAGGAGATATAGTGTATTTAAGAGGTGAGCAGAATGGAGAGAATAGACTTTGATTCATAAATACTGTTACCTAATTCAAGAAATTATTTATAAATACTGTTACCTAATTCAAGAAATGATTTGAGTTTTGTTGTTAATGTGTGATGTCAACAGCAACAAGTACGAGAGTTCATGACCCCTCTGAAGCCTGCCGCTATCAGAATTGGAAGGAACGAAAGTGGCAATAGAACAGGTGTGAGAGTGACACTATTCATAATCATACATGTTCCTGATCATTACTATTTTTTCCCTTTCGATGTATGACTTATGTGGATAATTGTCCGATTTTGTAATTTTAGGTTATATATATGTGGACGTGCACTCTGAGGAAGAGGTGGAAAAGGCACTGAAGAAGAACAAAGATTACATGGGTGAGTAAACATATGCACTCGTCTTTTGTGTTTATTTACGAGTTCATAGTAAATCTGGAGCAGATTTTGATGTCCTTATATGGCCTCCTCTGTGTGCTGTCAGGCGGGCGCTACATTGAGGTGTTCCGGGTGAATACGCAGGGTAAGAGTTGGAGGGACAAGAACCAGAAGGAGATTGACAGGGACTTCACCAGAAAGCTGAAGGACGACGAAGAAGAGGAAGATGTTGCAGAGTCAGGACGACTCTTTGTGAGAAACCTTCCCTACACCTGCACAGAGGAAGACATCAAAGACTTGTTCACTAAACATGGTGTGTTAAAACACATGCAAGCACAGTACATGCATACACATATACGTACACATTAGAGGTCTTCGGGTAAAGCATGTAACCCGAAATACCCGGGTTCTGACCCGTTTCAGTTTGTCTTGACTCTCGGGGCTCCGACTGTGAAATGGACGGTTCCACTAATACCCGAGTGGACCCGGGGAGGGGGGAGGGGGGTCGCTCAGAAGACAGTTTACTGGCAGTGACGCAGTCAATGACTGGCTGCTATTTATATTATCATATCATTTAGGTAAGAAAATATGAAACTAGTCTTATTTAACGGTGGACAACTTGTAGCCTAGTAATGACGTTTGCAAACAATTTCGGGTATTTAATTCGGGGCCTCGGGTTATGTACGGGTTAGGTTCTGGTATGTCACAGTTCTTTACGGGTCGGGGTCCGACAGCTCTCGGTACTGTTCGGGTCCGTAACTCAGATTTCTATAATGGCCCGGGTCCATTCGGTTCCGGGTAATATTTGCGCGGGTCCATTCGGGTATCGGTCCTTCATATTGGACCATAGGCCGGGTCCATTTGGTTCCGGGTAAAAGTTTCACGGGTCCATTTGGGTTTGGGTATTTATATTTTACCCGTGAAGACCTCTGGTACACATACGTACTCATATGCGCACACATACAGTACATGCAAATGTAAACAAATGTAGTCACTACAACGGTCATGATTCCGCATTCTATGCAGGTCCACTGTCTGATGTGCTGTTCCCTATCGACAACCTAACCAAGAAGTCTAAAGGTTTCGCCTTTGTAACATACATGATTCCAGAGAATGCTGTGGCAGCTCTAGCTCAGCTGGATGGACACATTTTCCAGGTAACCCGATCTCCAACTGCTATTTGAGATGTGGTTTTATGCTTTAAGTAACTATAATATGTTCAATTAAATTGAGTTACTAACTGAGCTCAGATTTTGGCCTGATGTGAAACAAATTCAAAAGTGACCTTTGTGTTTCTGTCACGCTTCCAGGGCAGGATGCTTCACCTTCTTCCCTCCACCGTGAAGAAGGAAAAAACTGAATCAGACTCCGGTGGCCCTGGGTCTTCCTCTTATAAACGACAGAAAGACGCTAAAAATAAAGCTGCGAGTTCCAGGTACTGCAGTGATAGTCAACCTGTGGGCCGGGGCCCACTGGTGGGCTGTGAGGATATCATACAATAATTGCCAAAACAATAAGTCAATCATTTGATGACCGTTGGAGACTCAAAGAGAGACTCCGCCCGTCATCAAATGATTAGCTTTGGAATGCGACAAAAACTAAAAGATCTTCATGAATTCAAGGCTTCATGGGATGTGTAATTGATAGAAAATAAGTCATTTTTCTTTAATTTAAAAAAAAGATTAATTAGAAAGTCTTTGTATTTGTAAGTGTAAAATGAAAGTATTTTTTTCTTTAATACCTTACACACACACACACACACACACACACACACACACACACACACACACACACACACACACACACACACACACACACACACACACACTCTGTCTCTTTAACTAATTTCCTGTTCCTTCTGCTCCATTACACCACCTCTGTTTGTGTGGTGTGACTTTCTTTGAATTTTGGTATTTCTTCTTTACCATCTAGCTCCCACAACTGGAACTCCCTGTTTCTGGGTACAAGTGCCGTGGCAGATGCCATTGCTGAGAAATACAACACAACCAAAAGCAAAGTTTTAGACCATGTGAGTTGTGTTCTTTTTGCGTTTCTCTCTCTATTTACACTTGCCCATGACCCATATTTGCACTCCAATATATCCCATGAACCCCTGTCCATACTTACATATACCCTTAATGCTTAAGATATAATTTTGTCTCAGATGTATTCTAAAAGTTATTTCATGCCTGTGTGGTCTTTTGTCCCTGTCTGCAGGAATCAAAGGGTAGCGTCGCAGTGAGGATGGCTCTAGGGGAGACCCAGATCGTCCAGGAGACTCGCCAGTTCCTTCTGGACAATAACGTGTCTCTGGATTCCTTCAGCCAGGTATGTTGCAAGCTTACACAGTATACACACACATACATAATAGTTTTTTGTTGTGTTTTTTTTTTTTTTTAACTACAAGCTCTGTGTGTGCTTGCTTGTAAACAGGCAGCATCAGCCAGGAGTACATCTGTGATGTTGGTGAAAAATCTTCCAGCGGGTGTGACTGTGTCAGAGCTAGAGGAGCTGTTCTCACCCCATGGCTCTTTGGGTCGGGTGCTGCTGCCACCTTCAGGGCTCACTGCCATTATAGAATTCCTGGAGCCAACTGAAGCAAAACGTGCCTTCACCAGGCTAGCCTACAGCAAGGTTTGTACTGCATTTTCTACAATAACACAGTACATTCAATGTATTGAGGAGAGAGACCTTGCAGTCTCATGTTAATAACCCTCATCTCCATTTTAGTTCCATCACATCCCACTATATTTGGAGTGGGCCCCTGTAGAGGTGTTTACAGCAGCTAGACCGGAACCAGGTAAATAAGAATATAGCTCAAATGGGCACACATGACATTCTCAATAGTTTGTTTTGTTTTAAAAATACAAAATGGGTCATTTGAATAATTATATATTTTAGATCTGTCTGGCTCCAAAGACCCCTCAGTACCAGAGGAAGAGGGAGCAGTGGAAGAAGAAGAGGAGGAAGAGGAGTCTGCTCCAGGTTCCACACTCTTTGTTAAGAATCTTAATTTCTGCACAACCGAGGATAAACTACAAGAGGTAAGTTCAGTTGTAATAGGACCCTCAATTACATGGAATAAAAGAATAAAAGACTCATGATGAACAGTTCAATAAAAGTGATGGATGTTTTTTGTCTGTTTTTACAGACATTCTCCAAATGTGGCAAGGTGAAGATGTGCACTATCTCCAAGAAGAAGGATAAAGCAGGTACTTAAACAAATCCATGATTTGAAAGTGTATCATCCTTTTGAAAGTGGGGTGTTCTATTCTTAGTGGTTGTTTTTTGTTAGGTTTTCTAAGTGTGATTGCCCAAAAAAATAGCAAGTCTTCAAGCTCACAATTAGCCACGTTTACATGGACACTTTTCTTCCAATCTGATTAAAATAAACCCGATTGAAGGTTTTGGATCAAGTGTTTACATGAGATGTGATCTAATCCGATCTGGTGTATACATGCACCTGTTTTCAATCGGATCAGCTGTGACGCAAATTATGAAATACATTGCATTTCCCTGTATCCATTAGTAACAATATATTATAATAATAATACTAATAATAATAATTATAATATATATTATATATAATACAAATGCACATAGCCAGCCCTAGCCTATTAACAATACATATTCGCGCCAATGGACAAGTGCATTCACGATAATAACTAGCTCCATTAAGAACCTCTCACTCCGCTATACAGCTCCGAGATGAGGTTCTATGTCGAGGTCTCCCAGAATCGGTTGACGGCCGCAAAGGCTCCGTTGTTCACCCTTTTATCTACATCGTATCCAAAAACTAATGGTAGATTCCAGAGTGCACAGACAGCTGTTTAAGGTTTGGTCGGGCACAAAATATTTTAACATGGCCACAGGCTGACTAAATAAGCGATTTAAACGGGTAGTTTCGTCCCCGACCTAAAATATTTTGTGCCCGACCAAACCTTAAACATCCGTGTGCTTTGGAATTAGTTTTTGGATACGATGTAGATAAAAGGGTAAACAGCGGAGCCTTTGTGGCCGTTCAACCGATTCTGGGAGACCTCGACATAGAACCTCATCTCGGAGCTGTATAGCGGAGTGAGAGGTTAGGAGCTAGATAATAAAAAAAAGGCTGTAGTTAACTAATATTTAGGCTACTTCTAAAATGGCCTATTTTCTTATATTCCCATACCCCAGTCCCATAGATTATCTGAAGAAGGATATAGGATATTGTGCTGGTGGTTTCTTAGGCTATTTATGATGGCATATCGTCCTGGGTTGTTCATTAGATCACAACAAAGAAGACGTTTTCAAAAAGTTACTGGCCAGCTCAATAACAGACATAGGTCTACCCAGGGTGTGTGTGTGTGTGTGTGTGGTACTGTGGATGGTTGGTCAAAGACGCACGGGAAAGCAGTGGTGTAAAGTAACTAAGTACATTTACTCAAGTACTGTACTTTAGTACAAATCTGAGGAATCTTTACTTTACTGGAGTATTTCCATTTTTCTATACTTTTACTTCTACTCCACTACATCTGATAGGCAAATTGTACTTTTACTCCACTACAATTATTTGAAAACTTTAGTTATAGTTACTTTGTAGATTTTGATTATTATTACAAAAGATACATTTATCACTTCAGCCCTATTTAAACTTTGGTTATTTGACCAAAGTTTCTACAAGCTCACAACACATCGATGCAACGAGTTGTGAGCTTGTAGATCTGCTATTTTTAAAATACTTTTACACATTTTAGACTGCATAACTAGTACTTTTACTTTTGGTATGTTAAGTATATTTATTTATATTTATTTCTGCATTGCACTATTGATAATTTTACTTAAGTAAACAATTTGAGTACTTTTTCCACCACTGCAGGAAAATATAGACAGGACAGGGTAATGCCAAGTCCAGTCGCGGACACGGTAGAATCGTATCGCACCCGCACACCTCTCTCTCTCTCTCTCTCCTCTGATTAATAACAACAGGTTTGCATGGCGACCGCGCGCTTGATCTTGTTGTCGTGTGCCTGACCTGGTGAGCGTGAACGCACTACGGGAATGTTCCCGAGGATGTCCCGGACTTTATGACATTATATGAATAATGTCACATATTTATTTTGCATAAATGCGATAAAGTTGTGCTTTTGGAAATTAATGATCTTGGAAGCAAAACCTTTGCATGAGGTTGCAATCATTCCCAAAGTGATGTGGACTGGTTGAGGGATTTATGGCTCCAGATCAAGTCAAGTCAAAGCTCCAATTATGTGTGTTGCGACTCGCGATTATTATTTTATACAGACGTCAGACTCCGGAATATTGCCTTGTCTCCAATCCATGCAGCATTAACAAAAACAGGGGCCAATCAACAAATATCTGATATACTGTAGATGCTATTAAAACGAAGAGGAGGCATCAGAATCAAGGCAGTGCATTTTATCCCACAAATCATTTGACTGATAGAATCTATGCCCATGTATTCCATGAAGTAAAAACAATTAAAACATGTCTCCCTTGGGTCCTCAGCAATTATGCATCCTGAGTTTCTAGTTGTTCGGCCGGACGGTTCTCAATCGAGACGGGAGTCATGGGACTCGCACAAGCGCACGCGTGAGCACACACATGCGCTCACGTAGCCTACACATATATTCCGCGCATTTATAGATTGCCTATATATAATAGAAAAATTGCCTATACAAAATAAATAATGTAGTGAAACATCACAAATGTATAGTTGCAAAAATAAAAAAGTGCCCCAATAAATGGCCAGGAAGCATGCGCAGAAAGAACAGAATCAGATACTAATCAGGTTAAGGTGTATACATGGACGAAATGTCCTTTTGATCGGGTTGTAAAAAGGTCTAGACCACCCCTCTGCACCCGATTAGAATTTTAATCGGGTTGGGCTTGATCGGGTTTATTTAGGTGTATACATGGAGATTTTTAATCTGGTTTATTTTAAACCAGATTTATTCTTGTTTTAACCCGATTAGAAAGGTCCATGTAAACGTGGCTAGTGAGTGTATCATGACGTGTTGTGAGGTTGTAGATCACGCTATTTCCATGCACGACACTGGCACACAACTAAGTATAAATCAGGTTTAAGAAAACTGGGCGAAAATCATACTGTACGTAATCCCAAATGCAATAAATACCAATCTTGTGCTATTCTCTATTCTAGGAAAGTGGTTGTCCATGGGCTACGGTTTTGTCCAGTATCAGACCGCGGAGGCAGCACAGAAAGCCATGAGGCTGCTACAAGTAATGGCCCCTTTTGTCCATTAATACTGACAATATAGCCCCTCCCCAAAATCCTATGTTGCTTCCCCTCACACTTTATAGTCTTTACTGAACACTGACCTTCCTAAACCAGCCATTGACCTATGACTTATATTCTCTCCCTCAACGTCTCTGCAGCGCTGTAATGTGGATGACCACCAGTTAGAGCTGAAGATTTCTGAGAAAGCCACAAGGTATGATGCACTATGAGATGGGACTTAGTGCCATGTCTAGATGACACAGTAATCCTAAAAAGGAGATAGTTTAGCTAGATATTGGTAAGATAACAGTTTACAAGTTACTTTGAAGGTGTCAACCCTTGTGATTATGATTAAACAGCAGAAATGTACTAGCTTAAACTAAAGAAATGATTTACAACAATAAAAAACACATGCGTGATTGATTGACTATTATAAGTTTAGCTTTAACTTAGGTCCCTTAAAGTTGGTTGTGGCACATATTTGATATGTATTTGATAAGGGGTCAAATATAAGGGGGCAGGGGCTGAAAGTTATCGTTACTTATTAAATCACCTTTGCTTATATTCAGGTCTGCTGACGTGTCCCACAAGAAGAAGCAGGATGTCAAGAAGCAGACAGGATCTAAGATCCTTGTGCGCAATGTCCCCTTCCAAACTACTGTCAAGGAAATCAGAGAGCTCTTCTGGTAACAAACACACACACACACACACACACGCACACGCACACGCACACGCACACACACACACACACACACACGCACACGCACACGCACACGCACACGCACACGCACACGCACACACACACACACACACACACACACACACAGATTGTTGTCTTAATGTTTGGCATCCCACATTCAAGGTTGAAAAGCGCCCTGCAGGCGTTTGGCCCTGTCCTATCATGTGAAGTCACCCCTTATTGGCCCATGCCCCAGTTATGTTATGATGGATGAAAGCTTGTCCCAACCCATGACTTACATTTGTGCAAAGTTTGGAGACAATTGCACTACTGGTCACTCCGTGAGGAGGCGAAAGGATAAACACTGGACGCTTTGCTGATTCTAATAGTAAACTTTACTCCTTGCCTGCAGTACATTTGGAGAGCTGAAGACAGTCCGTCTCCCTAAGAAAGCAGCTGGATCAGGGAATCATCGGGGCTTTGGCTTTGTTGACTTCCTTACCAAACAGGAGGCCAAGGTGTGTATCTGCTTTTCTGGTTATGTGAGCCATCATATATTAATGTATGGGAGAAATGTAGACCCATACTGTAGGTGATAGGGCAGTAATAATAGCTTGCCCATAATAACATGCACTGTTGGTCTTTATAGAAAGCATTTGCTGCACTGTGCCACAGCACCCATTTGTACGGGAGGCGCTTGGTGTTAGAATGGGCTGACACTGAAGACACAGTGGAGAAGTTGAGACGAAAAACTGCTGAACATTTTCATGGTAACGCCAACCTCAGTCACTACAACACAAGTTGATGCATGCTGCATCACAACAAATTCTCTAACACGTTTACCTTTTCCTTTCCCCTCAGTGGCTCCCAAAAAACGTAAGCAGGCAGAGGTCTTGGGAGGAATTATGGAGACGATGGAAACTACAGGAGCTGAGGAAGATTGAGATCCCTTGTTCATTGCCATGATCTTCAGACAGCCTGAGAGGACAGACAAAATATGCACCTCAGATGGTGTGGAGGACCAAGTAGAAAATGTTAAATCACAAAGAAATTCGAGAACATTGGACTATTGTAATAAATGTTATATAAAATTAGAATGTATGCTTTATACAGTGTTGTCATTTCTGATATTTTGTGCTATTTTACTAGGGTTTATCAGCTCGGAACTGTTTAGGCTCTTATTTTGAAAGTGCGTTCTAGGCTCTGGTCACATGATGTCCAGTTCCCACTACCGCGTGATTTGTCAAATCACGCCCCAGTCCCACTCTGTTTAAATGCCCCACTGCCCAAGAGTCATATGACACACTCTGCAAAGATGGCGTTCAGCCATAGGAAGGGTTCAATAACAATGATGGATAGTTTTATGATTTTGTACGTTTTATGCTTTTCTATTGCGTCTGTTCAAGCAGAAATACATACTGCTATTATTGATAAGCAAACTGGACTGCTATCCATCGTTGAAGGATACAAAGACGGTTTTGTTGCTTGGGCAAACTATACTGATGACATCAAAAACTCTGGGTGAGTTGATGTCGAGTGGTTGTTGTTGTTCTGAAGCCCAAACGGAGTTGGAATTTACTATTAAAAAGAAGCTATAGAAATGATAAAAACGTACTGGTATTAATGCGGAACCGGAATTGGCTTTTCTCTTCATGTCCTTTTTGTTTTGATTTGATGAGATCGTGCTGTTTTAGTCTACCAGCGTCTGTTTGAAATGTGCTTACGTGTCTGTTTTGTATAGATTAAAAAGTATTTAATTGCAAACGTTGTTCTCAGCTGGTCGTTCTTGGAGGTCACTACCAACGAGCAGTACAATGACAGTATCCAGGCTTATGCTGCTGGTGCAGTAGAGGCTGCAGCCACATCGCAGGTCAGACACTCAGTCAGGATAAGTTATAGTGGTGGAAAATGTTTTACTTAAGTAAAAGTAGCAATACTGCAATGTTAGCCGTAGAATACGACTCTCGTAGACGTATTTATGATTCTGACGTTTATCTACGAGAGTCGTAGGGTAGATCCCCCCATTAGCACTGGTCCAGAGCTTTAGAGAGAACGTATAATGGACCAGGGCCAATCCCCCATGGACAAATGGACTTTCAGCTACTAGCCCGTACGGGACGGGACGGGACGGGACGGGACGGGACGGGACGGGTAAGCACCTTTTTTGTTTTGCATCTGTCATGTTTGGAGCCCGTACGGGCTAGGAGCTGAAAGTCCATTTGTCCATGGGGATCTACCCTACGACTTTCGTAGAGAATCATAAATACGTCTACGAGAGTCGTATCCTACGGCTACTGCAATGTAGAAATGCAAGTAAAAGTCCCGAATTAAAAATGTACTTGAGTAAATGTACTTAGTTACTTTACACCACTAGTTAGTTAATTATGGTCATATGCGTTAATCTGTAAAATCACATCTTGCATACTTCACATTTGGGATTGTTTGTTTCAGCTGATCTACATGCACTGGATGAACACTCTAATGGGTTATTGTGGACCCTTCACATTTGAGTCAGGATATTGCCAGAAACTGAAGTCTTTCATCATTAAAAACATGCAGTGGATACAGGGACAGATAGAGGATCAACCAAATTCACCCTATTGGCACCAGGTACTTATACTGTTTATACTGGTCTCTCTTCACTGGCAATGCATTTATGCTTATTAACTGTTGAATTTTTACTCATGTGACTTGTATTCATCATCCATCACTTCGATCAATATGTTTCTTATTTTAAATGAGCATTATAAATAAAACTGACTTGAGCACTTGAATAATGTTTGAAAAGCTGCCAATCCAATCATATTCTGAATATTAGCCCCTCAAGGAAAAGGAATTCAGCCTTCTTTCTCCCTGGTTCTTATATGCAGGTACGCCTGGCTCTGCTGCAGCTGAAAGGACTGGAGGACAGTTATAATGACCAGTTATCATTTCCTAAAGGCCCTTTTTCCATTGAACCATTTGGCTTCCTGTGAGTGAATTTTTGGAATTTCCCAGACCATACATTTGCCCCTTGAATGTGTTTTTCACATTCTCAACCACTTTATATCCCTCTACTAGACTGTTCCAAATGGGTGGGGATCTGGAAGATTTGGAGTCTGCTCTAAATAAATCCAGCCAAACGCGAGCTCTGGGATCAGGCTCCTGTTCTGCTCTGATTAAGCTGTTACCAGGCAATAAGGAACTGCTGGTGGCACATGACACTTGGAACACATATCAATCCATGTTGCGCATTATGAAGAAGTATAATTTTCCCTTCAAAGCGTCCCCAACAGGTAATCCATTCCATGAAGACCAATTTGTTTATTATAAGGGGCTATTTGGAGTCACAGTAATTCACATGTATTTGCAACCCACAGCTGTGCGTCAGTGTCTTATATAAGGCTTCATTCAATATGTGTCTTCCTTGACCTGTGAAAGCCTGTTCCACTCTGAGCAAAAATATATTATGTGGTGTTCTCAGCCAGTGAGCCACTTCCTGGAGGAACCCAAGCGTTCTCTTCTTACCCAGGAGCCATCTTCTCTGGTGATGACTTCTACATCCTAAGCAGTGGACTGGTGAGAGCTGATTATACCTGATCTAAGCAATGAGAGTCTTTATCATGCCATCATGTTATTTTTACAATTGAAACATGTAAGAGAGAGGAGCTGTTAGATCCTGTTCCTGTTCCTGTTTTTCTCTAGGTTACTTTGGAAACCACCATTGGCAACAGCAATTCTGCTCGCTGGAAGTTTGTTCAGCCTCAAGGAGCAGTCATGGAATGGCTGAGGAATATTGTGGCCAATCGACTGGCCACAACTGGAAAGGAATGGGCAGAGATCTTTAGCGAGTACAACAGTGGAACGTGAGTCTCTACACTCAAATCTGGATGCCTTTATTTTTCTTTATTGCTAGCACAGGTCCACAGACGAATGTTCCACCTTTACACTGGGGGTCCTTGTTCTGTTAAATTCCATCTCAAATTGTTCAGATTGTCTTTAGAGCATGAAAAGTACCAAGCAAGAATAGGAGCAAAGGGGAAGGTACAGAGTCGGTGTACACAATCGCACACAAAGGCAACATTATCACATTTCAAGTCAGCAGAGTTGTGTGTTCCACTGACTTAGCACAAAATCTGTTACACAGTTTAGTCTGACCTGTTTCTCAATATGCAGTGCAAAATGCTGAGTGTTAAATTAACTGGACTATGGACCATCTGGGTACATTTTTACACTCTGGGTCAAATGAACACTCAGGATTCTGCATGTGTTTGTCTCCATGTTGCAGGTATAACAATCAGTGGATGATCGTGGATTATAACTACTTCACTCCAGGAAAGACAGATTATAAAGAACAGCTGTTCACTGTTTTGGAGCAGATTCCGTAAGTCCTCGCGCCGCCATTTTGAATGGCCACCACCACAACACCCTCTCAACGTTACATTTTCTATAAATTGTCTCCGGAAGGCCAGAGACGTACGTGTGTGTGTGTGTGTGTGTGTGTGGCACTCTTGGTAGGCTAAGGAATTACCTCTGCTCAAATTTTTCACACAGGCCTGTTATAGCGCCACCATGAGGCTGATTTTTGCAAAACAATATTTTTTATACTACTAGTGATTTTGTCGAAACCTCACGCAAATCGGTACACATTATCTCTATGGTCACGTGATCAAGACTTATCGGTCTGATTTGTTTTATATTCCATTCTGATTAAACTGTCTTTTCTGGCAGGGGACTGATTGTTTACAGTGACAAAACGGATGAATTGCTGAAAAAAGGCTATTGGGCAAGTTTCAACATTCCGTAAGTATGCAAAGTGCTAATCTTTTCACAAACATATTAACTGTGTGCATGATTTGATTTTTTAATTTATTGATTCTTAAATTTAGATACTACGTTGACATATTCAATGCCAGTGGCTGCAATGAGCTGGTTGAGAGGTTTGGTCCATGGTTCTCTCTGGAACAGAATCCCAGAGCTCAGATCTTTAGACGAAATCAGACAGAGGTTACAGACTTGGATTCAATGGTCCGTCTCATGAGGTATGATCTTCTGCATTGTTGAGGCAGATCTGTAACAGGAATTTTACATATATTGATGCATACACACTTTATTTCTGGTCATATGATTTGTGTGTTACAAGTTTGAACTTGAACGTTTCTGTATTACTCCATACATTTGTTTATGAGTGGTGTTGTATTGTCTCTCCTTTCAGGTACAATAACTTCAAGGAAGACCCACTGTCACGATGTGATGGCTGTAAACCACCTGCCAATGGGGAAAATTCCATTTCAGCCCGGTCAGACCTGAACCCAGCTAATGGTACATACCCATTTGGTGCCCTGGGGCAGAGACCACATGGAGGAACAGACATGAAGGTTTGTCTCTTTCTCATCTTACCTCACCAAATATCTCAGTTCTGAGAACATTTTTATGAATAATACAGATTCATTATCTGTCCTCTTGGCAAATTAGTCAGTTGTGGTTGGCAAAGAGCTTAGAGAAGCGTGCTAATTTTAACCATGTTTTGCACGTTCCAGGTGACATCATACAGCATGCTCCATGAATTTGGTATGGTGGCAGTGAATGGACCAACCTGGGACCAAGTTCCACCGTTCCAGTGGAGCACTTCTCCATACAAAGACCTTGTACATATGGGACACCCTGATACTTGGACATTCAAGCCTATACATATCACCTGGTCTCCTTAACCACTCTCTCTTCAAACTCACCCATTTAGGTGGCTCATACTTGTGTGTAGCACCAGCTATTTGTTTTTATTTCAGAAAAGGGAATAAATGCCATGAACAAAGTACTCGAACAAGATTTTTAATGGTCATGGGATTGTATCCGATATCAGGACAGTACGCACAATGTTTGGGAATCAAAGCTCTGCTCGGCAGCACCCCACCTGTAGAACAGCCTTCTTATTGATTTAAGAGCACTCCAGGCCTTTTCGTGTTAAATTGTTGTGCCAGCAATATGTGTGCTTGAGATTTTTAAAGCCTGCTTTTAACCTTCTATGATTGATTATGTTTTAACCATGTAGCACAGGATTTCCTGTGAATGAAAAGTGCAATACAAATACTTGCACAGGTCTCCGTCAGGTAGAATCGGCCACCTGGTGGCGCTATAACAGGCCCATGTGAAAAATTTGGGGCAGAGGTTCGGAATTGGCATCCAGGGAGTGTGTGCAAAGTTTTGTGTGATCAGGCCAACGGTGCCGGAGATTAGCTGTTCACAGACGGACGGACGGACAGGGTGCAAAACATACTCTCACCAGGCCTTTGGCCTAGCGCAGACAAAAATGTATTATAGAGCACCGAATACTGACGTCACTGCCGCTAGAGGGCGCTGTTCCACTGGTTTGTGGCTTTATTTTTTTTTGTGTTGAAATCCCCATTGGGGAATCTTAGATCACGTCATATAAGAACTATAAGAACATTTCCACCTTCAGTCGATGCTTCATATCCATATGAGTAAAATCGCTGGGGTGGTGTCTATTTTTCGAACACAGTTCTTATATGACGTGATCTAAGATTCCCCGATGAGGATTTCAACACAAAAAATAAAGCCACGAACCAGTGGAACAGCGCCCTCTAGTAGCAGTGACGTCAGGACTTCAGTGCTGTATTATTAAAGGATTTAATAATTTACATAAATGAATACACAGAGGATTACAAAGAGTTGCGATTTGGAGGTAATTGTACAGTAACCAAGCCAAACCAAGAGCCCTTGCTGCTATGAATTAGAAACTAGTAAATGCACTTGTAGTTGATCAGTTTATTTTGTAAAATGTTTTTTTTTAATAAAATGTTACCATTGAGTGTCCTTTTTGAAGTTAAGTATCTGTTCAAAAAAATGTCTCACTCTAACATGAAACAATGTCAAACTTTAAATAATATTTGTGATGAGCAAATTGCTCGAGTGGGTTTCCCAATGGGGCGGGTTTGTTGTTGTACATCCCTTGATAAACATCCAATAGGAGAGCGAAGAATCACTCCGTTTCTACCAGTGTTGCCATGTCGGATTATTATAAGCAATTTAAGGCTTCTTTTTCTGTACATTACATTCAGTCATTTATAGCAGACGCTTTAATCCATAGTAAAGTTGCTTGTAAAACTTGGTAGTTGCGTTTTTTGGGCATGTTTCAAAAGTGTACTTTCTTATTTCGGCTCCCTTTCAAAATGTTTAATTATTTTAACTAGTAGTTCTCTATATTTCATGAAAACGTTTTGTGCCAGGGAGCATTTGTGTTTTTGAAAATATATGTACAAGTTCACAACACATCACGACGCGTTGTGAGCTTGTAGATCGGCTATTTATAAATAGCCGACGCAGTTTAAAGTGCTCATGTGGCCTATAGATAGTAGCTTCTTTTGGGCTTGTTTTCCTTGAACTGGTTGCTTATTTCTCTCACAAAATATGGCAACGCTGATTTCAACCAATCGGAGTAAAACAGGAAGTATTGAACTAGCTGTTGCTTTGCATTGCAGACACTAAGCAGGCTACAGGCAGACTGGCTGACAGGTTGTTTTTGTTTTAAGTTGTCGATTTGATCTTACCAAACATTTTTTCAATACTGAATTAAGAGTTAACTTTGCCTAAGCTGCCAACGTGAATTTTGAGGATTGCGTGCAAGGTAGCATTATAGCATGAAATTTAACCAACGTTAACCATGTTATCTATTCAATATATATGCTCTAACTTGCGTAATGTTAGTGTTGGACTTCAGACTCCTAATGTAGACAAAGGGGAATGGTCCGTTAATTCATTGAGTGTCTATACTATAAAGTTGATATAGAAATTGCAATTTAAATAGACTGTTGAACTTTTCCAAAGCACGACAATCGTTGCTGTGGAAAGTTGTGGTCGTTGTGACCAACCGTCTCGTAGTAAACGAAAGTAAACGATGCTTAAGTGATTTCTCTTTCTTTGCTGTACTATGCTGTGCTATTACAGGTCACGCACATCCCAATTGCATCTGGAGGTTGGTGATGGGGTCCTGGCAGCCAGTAACTACCCTGAAAGACTTTGTAACCCAGAACCCTCCAGTAGTTACCTTCTTTATTTGTCTGTTGAGTCTGGCTCTCGCTTTCATCGGCTTCAGTGTATATGGCCAAACACACACCCTGCCTAACCCAGACATTGCACAGGTTGGTACTGCAGAAACTTCTGCCCACATTTCCGGAGAAATGTTAGATGTATGAGACTGATAAATATTTGGAACACTGACAGTTATCTAGATCGAACCAGACCACTCTTTTCTTGGCATGATGTGAGCAAAGAAAAATGGAAGGGCAATATGACCATGCCACAGATGTGAGTCACATCTGTGGCATGGTCATATTTAAGTTTAAAGATGTTTATGCTTACAAAGGTGAACACTTGAATGCAAATGGTCTGTTATATTATTACTGTGTTGATATAGGAGTGTGTGTTAGTTTGTATGTGTCATGGTGAGATTATGTCTAATACATCATCTGTTGTCTCCTCTCCTGTTAGGACTGGAACCACATCTTGTCTTCCTTATCCCAGGTTCAGCTGTGTGTAACATCCAATCTCAGCTCAGCAGATGACCTGGTCTCTCCAAGCACCTCTCCTCTGACGGAGCACGGGACAGCTGGAATGTCATCACTTAGCACTGCAATGAAGCCTCTGCCTGTTACTCAACTGCATCTGAAGGTTCCAGTGGCTGTGACATTCAGTTCAACCGGACAGTCTCTGAAAGACCTGGGACTACACAGCACCCTTGTGGCCAGTCAGCTGGGGTTTAAAGGTTAGTATTGCTGTGGTATGTGGTGCTGTGATAGTTTTGTTGGTTAGGGAAATTAAATACAGGTTTATATAGTCCACAGTTAAAGTATGATTTGTTCCCCATGCAGGCAATGAAACTGTGAACGTGACTCTACATCTGTCCTCTACATCCCAGCCAGATGGAAATGATACTTATACCTGCCTTACCATAAGTGCTCCTACACACATTCTACCCTCAACCCCGTGAGTTTGCATATGCATTATGCAGACAAAGTTGAAAGCATGACTCTGTTGTAACCTCTGTGTATTCTGCATGTGTAAGCCTGATTGTTTCCGATTTTGTCTGTGTTTGTGCAAATTTGTACTTCTGTGAAGACTTCCTCCAGAATGTCCAGTCAATGAAAAAATGATTTCCACTGTCCAAGTGGAATCTTACAAGAAGTCACCTACGACTTCGCGCACCTGCTACAGTTTACAGTGGAAGCATGACCCCACACTTACAGTCATGTTAACAAAGGTAGATGTGGACATGGGTACAAAATGTATTATTATGCTGTGCTGCTGCCATCCTCTTAAAAAAAACACTCACACATTTCTTATTTTTCTGCTGTAGGATGAACAAAGTGTGGCAGGGCGACATCTGGTGGAAGTCAGTGTGTGCCTGCTAGGGATATGTCTAATGCTCTGTTTATCGGCTATCCTGACACACTCATCATCTCACCGCTACAATGGGAATGGACTGGATCTGCAAAGGGTAATAGTTAATTCTATTTCATATGGTTTATTGTATTTGTGCATTATGGTCAAATAATGCAGTCTAATCTTGAATGCCACCAAATCTGGTCAGTTCTGCAATGCAGAGCAAGTAGTCACTGGTGGACAGAGTGTATGTTGTTTCTAACTGGTATGGTAAAGAAATGGTACTGTACATGCCACAATGCATTGTTCAATGTCACTTATTACCCAGCCAACCAATAACAGTGGAGGAGGGGTGGGACAAACCCCACAAAAGCCTGAAGCAAGCAATTCTATTTATTCTGCTCAGATCCGGTCTACTACAGCCCACCTACTCTATATCCAGTTGCACACACACAACATGAACTCACCCATGCAGATCGTTTCTATATCCACTCTAGACCAGATCTGCAACTTGGAAGTGTTTGTCGTGTCCCTCGTCCACTTTGTTATTGGACAGCTGGCTAAAAACTGACATGATGTCGAGCAGTGAGCACTGCCATGTACCTAGCCCTGATACATGACTGTCATATATTATATGACAGTCAAGGATGATCTTCAAAATAGTGTTTGCACTTTCTCCCTGTTTGGTCCGTACATCTACATAAAAGATTACCCCGTGGCCACGGATGTTACAATTATGTACGGCCCCTCAGAAGTTCCCGTATATTACGGATGGTCCAATAAAACAGCATTTTAATCTGATCGGTGGCCATTTTCTCCGTATTTTCTCAATATGCTTTCAACTACATGACCCTATCGGTTGGGAGGTGTATTGCACTCTGATACATTATAACTATGAGAAAATATAGATCTATATGTTTTTTGGACCAAAAAGGGGAAAAAGTGCAAACACTATTTTGAAGATTACGGTCCATGACGGTCATGACAGATGACCATCTTTGTCTTGTGATCCATGGCTACCTTGTACCAAGTGGGTGGGGGGTAAGTAAGTACTTTTAACATTTTATTTATATAGCACTTCTCACAGAGAGATCTCACAAAGTGCTTTACATACAGTGAGATTAAAAACAAAATCAGGGATTAAAGCAGAAAAAGGCTGTACATTTCATCTCAAGCAGGACAACAACACAAGCATGGAAATAAAATCATGTAACATCAGCAAACGCTTGTTCAAAAAGTAGCGTTTTAAGGTTCTTAAAAATGTCCACAGATGCTGCAGCTCTCAAGACCTGTGGAAGAGCGTTCCAAAGTTTAGGAGCTACAGTCTGAAATGCTTTGTCACCTTTGTTTTTTGTTAAGTGTGGGGAATTTCTATGACCACAGACCCTGTTCAACAGACCTTAGGGCCCTGCTGGGTGTTATGGAAATTAAATATTTCCTCTGTGAAAGAATGAAGAATTGCAACTAAATGTCTTTAGTAGATTTATTTGATACAAAAGATGACAATAATGTAACGAAAAGATGATATGAAAGAGAATAATGGATTGAAATGAGAATAGACATTTCAATTGGACAGCGCCCAACGGGAGACTGACACCGAACTCAAGGTTGGTAAAACCTGCATCCAGGAACGGTTAACCCCAAGGATACAAATGTAATCAGATGACCCTGATGCAGTATTTTGGCTAAGCAGTTCTCCTTTCCCAGTAAACACTAATGCAGATTATCTTATCTTCCTTGTTTACGTTTCCTGCTAGGACACTCCATTCAGACAAAAGTAAGTATATAAGTAATACTCAAATAGGATGAATACTGAATGAATTATAAATCAATAATAGTAAATAAATAATTAAAGGTAGGGTAAGTGATATGTTTTGGCTAAAACAAAAAGTATTTTGTTAAAAGGTTAAAATACTATATTCTGACAGTAATCATTGCTATAGAGTGTTTTTTCAGTAACAGATGTCTCCCTGTCTCTCCAGCTCTTTAATAAACAGAAAATACATTTTTCGGTAGGTGTCAAAATCTCAGCCAATCAGGATATAGTACTCCTAGTTCTAGTAGTTTTAGCTTCATTTGTATAGTGTTCCAGTTCCAATTTTCTCTGCTCATTTCTTAGTGTCATCACTTCCAATTTCACTTGTCTAATCTGTATCCTGATTGAGTTCTCTGTCCTGGTTGGATAAAATTGGAAATGAAACTGAAACTGAAACGAAAATGCATTTTCTGTTTAATTAAGAGGTGGAGAGACAAGGAGACTCCTAATACTGAACAAACACTCTATAGCAATGTGTACTATCAGAATATAGAGCTATTTACCACTTATTTTAACCAAAGCAAATCACTTACCCTACCTTTAAGCAGGAATATAAATTGAATTTCCATTACACTGGGCTCATAACGTGGAAGAAGGTCAGTTCCGTTAAGTATTCCGGGACCTGACCATGCAGAGCTCTATAAGTGAGCACCAGGACCTTAAACTAGAGCCTGAAATTAACAGGAAGCCAGTGCAAAGAGGCCAGCACTGGGGTGATGTGTCACCTTCTACTGGACCTGGTTAACAATCTGGCAGCAGCATTTTTAATTAGTTGGAGGTGGTCCATGGTTGTTTTACTGAGGCAGGTGAAAAGTGAATTGCAAGTGTGAGGAGACAAAGGCATGGATGATCATCTACTCAGGGTATGAGACAATTGCACTAACCTTTGCAATTTTCTAAGGTGGAAGAAACTTGTACGGGTTACTGATTTGATGTGTGTGTCAAGGTGCATGGTAATACACAAACAATATATAATATAAAAATATAAAATACTTATTATTATTTGGAGAGTGTCTTCCTTGGTATACTGGCAGTGTGCATGAAAGGTTTGGCATCTACTGGTCCAGGCAGGAAAGAACAAACATAAGCGACACTTAACACAATAGCCATGAGTCATACCAGTTAGAAACGACATGCACTGTGTGCACCAGTAACTACTCTGTTATAACATTCTCACTCCTGAGCATAAATATGATGCTGTGTTTATTTCAATATTCTGTCGTGGGATTTAACGGTCGGTACAACAACCTAGTCGGACCCAGTCAAATCCAGGGACCTCAGAAAAGTCGGACCCACAAATCTTTACACTTGACATAATTTCCAACCATTGTGCCAATTCAACTAAATCAAGCATGTGTTCTTTAATTCTCCCCTAACCCTAAAATAATCCTCTGCCTCGCTAGTATGTATGAATTTAAGAGGTGCAGAGTGTTCCGCGATCAAAAACAAGGGTCCGACTAGGTTGTTCTGGTAACCATTCCGGTTACCGATTCATTGGGGTACCGCTGGCATGTAAATAGGGACACTAGAGGCCGTCGGTGGGCGCTGAAAGTGGGAAATCTGTGATTCAGCTTTCTTTTGTAATCACAATACATTTTCAGGTGGGTCACAAAATTCATCCAATCAGGAGGTAGTAAGCCCTACCCATTTATCAGCTTAAATCTTATAGTATTCCAATTTTGTCTGCTAATCACTTAATCACTTCCCTTTTGGTTGTTGATTCTGAAGAAGGGCCAAGGGCCGAAAAAACATCAATTAAAATGACTGCATATGGAGCTGGAGCGTGCAACTTTTCCCCCTCCTTTTTTATAGAAAAGCTATTCCACACATCATCCAGACATCTCAGCCAGGCATAGAAATAAGAATCATAATTCCTTTATTGTCATTGTAGACTAGAGGCTACAATGAAGTTGACTGGCAGTCCTGGTGGTGCCAGCATGCTATGTACCAAGTACAACCCCTAACCTGGTTGCCACTCTTGAATTGCAGGAACCTCTGATAGACTCATGAACATGATTAGCTCACTACATCTTGAAGAAATCAAGTTGCAGAAGGAGAGAAGAAGGATTCACACTTTGGGGAAGAAAAAAATAATAATCTAAAAAAGATTATGACAAGCTATGTATGAGGGGGTGAGTCAGGCAGGAAACATATTGTTTTCTGAAAAGACCATGGCAAAATTGTTCCAACTCCTCAACTGGCAAAGCATGCATTGGTGTTTTAAATCTAATATTTATATATTAGTGTGCAGTAATATAACTGTATAATATATTACATTTGATTATCACATCGCTTTAATTGCACTCATTAATCCAAGACTGTTGTGTTTCCTACTCTGGGAGTAGCATTATTATGTAGCCATCTTAACAGAAAGATTAAAGTTTAATTTTATTTTATGAATCAGTATTTTGCTTCCATGTGTGTTTTTATTTAATTCCATACCTGAGTATGTTCAATTAGTACACAAGAACAATTCACAAGTTTGAGTAACTGGTCCACTTACCCTGCCCCAGAACTAGTATAAGAGCTATCTTCACTCACTGACTGCAGAATCCAGTTTGCTGATGAAGGGGAACACTCCTGACCCCCAGACCACTGGGGCCTATTATTAGAAACAATAGATATTCTCCTTAAATGGTGCTTAGATTGATCCATAGGCCTACCTATGGTATTTCTAGAAGTCACCAGACTTTTGTTTAGACTGCGGCATGAAAAGACAACTTTCGAGGTACTAGACTCTAGACTGCTTAAAAGAAATCTGACCAACTTATGTAGACTTCTTTGGACGTAGACGAAGTTTCACCCATCTCCCCAATCAATGGCAAGAATTGAGGTGGGCTGGTTTCTAATTCCTATAGCCTGGGAGGATGGTGGGATTGTGGACGGTGGACCAGCCAGCGACAGCGTATGTTGGCTAACGACAACCTCTTAAAAGACCTAAGACCATATCATCTAGGCAAGTAATTTATGTAATTGTAGTTGCTTCAAAATTGGATAACATGCCTCAGCAGAGATCTAACCTCGCTCCACCAAGATTTCAGTCAGCAGCAGTACCGTAGTTAGTGTTTTCCATTCCATTCGACTACAGTGCTATCCGGTCTAGAGCCCGCCTACTCCTACACCCACATACAAAGACGATTTCCGCATCCTCTCTAGACCGGATGTGCAAACCAAAGACCTTTGCTAGCCGTTGCATGGCAACCAACCAGCCAATCAATGCACGAGGTTCCCACCGACCTATGGGATGTAGACTACCTTAGCAGCAAAGCCTGGCTCACAGCGGAGCGACTCTGGAACGAGGGGCGGACTGTCTTCTTCGCGGCCTGTGGCGGATTGCTGCTGTATGTATCCGGTATTAGGTAAAGGAAATATAAAGCGCCAATTACTTTATTCTTCATCGAAAGGACGTATGCGCCAACGTGTAACACTCGATGAAGTCGGTTTCCACTTCTACTGGATTGCAAAGTTGGTGAATGTTCATTTAGATAGCTACACGTTCTTATTCAGTCTTTAGCTAGCAAGCTAGCTAACATTACGTTGGCATACAGACGCTAACGTTAGCTAGCAAGCTCACTAAGTTGCATAGGAATATAGCAGTCCAGGCTGGCAGATGAACGTTTAGGCTGTTTATGCTAACAAGTTGAGACATTAGTTCCTCCCCGCCACGTTGCGTGGCAAGAACTTGTGTCTCGCTTGAAAGCGCGAACAATGGCAGTGTGTAATAAACTGGCAAAATGAGCCCTCAATCTGGTGCAAACATAAATAAATGTTGACCTTACGGCAGGCCTAACCACGTGAGTGAGTGGCAAGAATTTGGAGGGACGGTGGGTGGGAGTGGGGTGTTGTTTTGACTTCTCTGAAAATGATTCATGGTGGACTGTCTCAGAGTTAAAAGTGTTTCCCGGTTGTGCTGTTGCTTTGTCTCCCCACACCACCGACGGCTCTGATTCTCCAGGGGTTAAGAAATGGAAAAGGGCTTCATGATGGACTAAGAGAAGACACAAAACCAGGAAAGCAGGAAGTTACGAACAATGGCCTACTCAAACTACAGTACCCTTAACAGGGCTCAGCTGACTTTTGAATACCTGCACACCAACTCGTAAGTACAGTTTATGTCAGCCTTGGATCAAGACTATCATAGATGTATTCTATATCTATGATAGTCTTGATCCATTGCTAAGTTTATGTAGGAATACAATGTCTATGGACTTATGACCCAAAATATACTGACTATTATACCTGAATCGATTTGACATAAACACCCCATTATCCTGCTAAAACCAACTTCCAACTCAAATGTTCTTGTGTGGCTCCAAGGTTTAGAGTTTAGACGATATTGGTCTTGCCATTTAGTCTTTAAAAATCTATTTTATATACCATTATTCGAGGAATGTTTCCCCCCTGGGGTGGGGATAGTGCAGGACACAAAAGCTAATATTACATTTCCCATTATTGACAGTCAATGATGCACTGCATCAGTCTGCAACTTTGCACATGTACTGTACACACCCATTGTTCCTCAGTCTCTCATTCATTCTCTCTCTCTTTCTCTCTCACACATGCACACAACAAACCAACCCTTTTTTTATTACAACTACAACTCAAAATACAAGCTCCCTAAATCCTGAAACAGTTACAGACAGTAAAACACTGGCTCATCCACACAGACAACGTTATTTCCAGGGGTGCCATCAACGTTTAGTACATGAAACTGTTATTCATTGTTTACAAGAAATAACTTTTTTCGTTCTTCAATTGTACTATAACTTAACTGTATTGTATTCCTAATTATATCTATAGCTTTTATTTATCTTATTGAGTGAGGGGAGTGGACAGTGAGGGTGATAACTGACATCTGATAAGAGAGTAGCCACTAGCCAAGTTAACCAATCAGTGCATACGCTGAGCAGTCACTGAGCCGCCTTACAGTGGAAGGAACTCGGCATGTAATACATGGCTGCTTTGGTTGCACCATTGACCAAATGCTACTTTCTCATTGTGTTTGTGACTAAATAAGGCAAGGAATATGTGATAAGCAAATTATCATCCAGGACTTAATCGTTGTAGCACGCGATAACCAACATGACTGCATTGCTGGCCCTCGGTTGGATAGCCACGGCCCACGGGCAATGACGACTGGCACCTGATGATGATCTATATCTGTTAATACAGGGAACAGAACAAAAATACGTTTCACTCTTAGGTACCTGTACAAAGATGTAACAATATTGCACAACCGTGAACCTTGAGATTCTTAAATTATTTTCAGACGAGATGCATATACATGAGTCATGTAGCAAGTTTTGTATGATTGGGTTTAACCTTCCTGAATCTGAAATGTCTCCTTTTCAAGTCCGGCAGGAGTCTTGTGTTGCATGACCCACCCCCCGTCCTAAGTTTCCTGTCTCTACTCTAAAAAAAAAACTAAAAAAAACGCTACACACAAACAGGATATTAAAATCAAATAAAATGAATATACAAATTGCATACACTAATGCATTAGTAGGCAACAGGCGGCCATGGGCCAGAACTGTCCCGATATTTGGCCCGTCAAATTAATTTGTAAATAATATACAATATCTGACTGTCCCACATATAGGATAGAATATCCAAATAAAGAATCTACCCCCAGCTGAAGCTTGCCTTTATCCATGTTTTTAGAGTGAATGATACTAGCCTGGCAGGTGTTTCTTTTTACAATACACCGTTTCTCCCGGTATCAAAAAGACACAATAAGCTTCTGTTCTATGAAAAAGCTCCTGTTTATCTCTGTTTGAAAGAGAGTATGACGTTACTGCCCGTCTCCAGATAAAACTTTCTTTTTAAACTTTTTAAATAATGAACTAAATGTCTTCTATGTGCAAACGTCAAGGATGTAGCCTGCACAAAATTATTACACAATCATTTCTCTTTACACCTGTAACATTTGATTACACAGTTCTAGCAGTATATACCACATAAACCTTTATTTATTAACTTTTATTGCAACACAGATAAAAAAAATCTTTATTTAACTTTTATTGTAATATAGTTGTGTATATATAATATAGTTGTCTTTCGCAAGTTCCAGTTCTTAAATTACCCATTGATATGTATTCTGGCATCTTCAAACTTAAAACAGTCATTTCCTGACCTTGTAACAGCTATGGGGCAAGAGTAGACTTTCTTTTCTTAATTCATTTTTTTCTGACTACCTGTCAGGGTCCCTGACTGTTGAGAATATGTGAGATGTAGGAAGTGTATTTCTACTTGCACGTACAATGCTTAGCATTCAACTCTTTCAGAAGCACAGTAGATTTCAAGCTCTGGGTTCAATAATCTAACCCCATTAGACTAGTACGGGGCTACGAAAAAGTCTGTAAGAGAGCATCAAATTCATCCACTACAAATCTTTATACTCAGAAGTAACATCATCCATTCTCCATATGTTCTCATGTAGCCAAAAGGAAGGCAAGCATGTACAGAATAACCCCAAATCCATTAAGCCAATGGCAGTAGTTAATGACCCTCTAGTCTAGACACCATTATGTGTTGGCTGAACCAATTAGAAGCAAAACAAGTCATTTGGCTTTTTTTTTTTAAGTTTCTATTTGAAAATATTTTATGCCCTTTACATTGCCACGCATGATCTTCTACAACGAACATACACTCACAGAAACGCATCACAACACATCACTGACAATATTTTCTATTACAGTTTTTATCTGCACTGTGCGCTCAGACATTTACATTTTCAAGGAACTGATAAGCTCTCTGTTTTCAGGACAACACATGAGTTCCTGTTTGGAGCCTTGGCAGAACTTGTGGATAACTCCAGGTACCTGTAATGATTATAGATGGGGACAAAGATTGTTGACACAGTGTGCCTGGGAAAAGCCTTGATAATACCAGAGACCATTCTTATATCAGTCTGTTAATTAGTTGTTGTTTTTCCCCACAGAGATGCTAGTGCCACACGAATAGACCTCTACACAGGTACACATCAGTCACACGCGACATGCACAGTTACACACTGTAGTACTACATATTAGTGTCGTATCCTCCTAACCGCATTTCCCTGACTTTTCCTGTTTGGATGACAGAAAAGAGACCTGAACTGCGAGGCGGCTACATGTTATGTTTTCTTGATGATGGCATCGGAATGGATCCCAGTGAGTGCCGCACTTGACACCATGATACTATTATTACTATACTTCTATACAATTAAACAATCCAAGTTTATGATCAGTTAATAGATGTTTCATGATCATTTCTTTCCAACTTGCTTGAGTGACTTGGTGTTTTGGAAAGATACTGATACAGATTGTTTTTTGTTGCCTTAATTAGATGAGGCAACCCATGTGATTCAGTTTGGAAAGTCCAGTAAGCGGACCCCGGAATCCACTCACATTGGCCAATACGGAAATGGATTAAAATCGTAAGTACCATCTGATTCTGGCACTGATTGGATGTACTTACATTAGACAATTTTCAGAAATGACTGAAACGCGTATGTTATGTGTACGTGTATCCACAGGGGGTCCATGCGTATTGGGAAGGACTTTATCCTCTTCACTAAAAAGGACAACACCCTGACTTGCCTTTTTCTATCAAGGACGTTCCATGAAGAAGAGGGACTGGATGAGGTCAGAGTTGAATGTAGCGGCCTTGTTGTGATTTGAGTATGATATTGATGGGGCACAACAGACTTCCACATTAGTTCCCCAAGTTTGTTCAAATTCTCCAAGGGTAGTGATCATATGTTCAGAACGGGATTTCAGCTTGGTACAATTAATAATGTAATAACTTAGATTTGTCCCAGAACACAATGAAAATGTAATCCATACAGTCTTGTAGGTAGAGTGAGTGATATTATTTGGTTAAAACAAAACATTTTTTGTTAAAAAGTTAAAGCTCAATATTTTTGGGGCGCTGGTGGCCAAATGGCTACATACCATATATAGCCACCATGATGCAGCCTGACAGCGATTCCCGAATCCGGTGAACCTTTGCTGCTTGTCTCTATATTGCTCTATATTGTGATGGTAATCATTGAGTATTTATTCAATAACAGGGGTCTCCAGTCTCTCCAGCTCTTTAATAAATCGAAAATACAATTTCAAGACGGTGGGTTGCCAATTTCAGCCAATCAGGAGAGGGTACCCATTTATCAGCTTAAATCTTACAGCGTTCCAATTTTGTTTGCTCACTACTTTGCGTCATCACTTCCAATTTCACTAGTTTATCCTGCATGGGTTCTCTCCAGATTGGATAGAATTGTTATCCCAACCTGAAAATGCATTGTCTGTTTACTAAAGAGCTGGAGAGACACAGAGACCCCTGTTACTGAACAAACACTCTTTAGCAATAGAATAAAGACCTATTTAACACTTATTTGAACAAAACAAATCACCTAATGGATCTTTTACTCTGACATTATCTCTGAGGTCGAGGCAGGTGCTTTGTATTACAGGAATGATGGCATTGTGTTCTAATATTGTCTGGTTCTTCTCCATATTCAGGTGATTGTGCCCCTCCCCACCTGGGACCTGAAGACACAGGAGCCGCTTACCTCTGACCCTGAGAAGTATGCAATTGAGACGGAGCTCATTTTCAAATACTCTCCATTTAAATCTAAACAGCAACTGATGGACCAATTCAAAAAAATTGAAAGTAGCAGCGGTAAGTGTTTTTATGTGCATGTGTGTGTACTGTACTCATTCATCTGATGGTTGTGAATTGTCTTGATCTTTTTTTCTTAATTTTTTAAAATGTGTGTAAAGGTACTCTGGTTATCATCTTCAATCTGAAGCTGATGGACAATGGGGAGCCTGAGTTGGATGTAGAGACAGATCACCAGGATATTGTGATGGCAGGGACACCTGCAGAAGGCGTGTAAGTACTACTTTGTGAGCCTCAAATTACGTCTTAAACGTAATACTGTAGATCAAGAGACCATCACCAAAATGTATTTTTTTATTTGGTTAGCTTTACTGTTGAGCATCCAAAAATGTGCGATGATGATGTTTGTATCTCACAGGAAGCCAGAGAGGCGGTCGTTCCGAGCTTATGCAGCTGTGTTGTACATTGACCCACGCATGAGAATCTTCATCCAGAGCCACAAAGTCCGAACCAAGAGATTGTCCTGTTGTCTTTATAAACCTAGGTAAAGTGTGCAGAGAAAAATGCATATAATAATATACAGCATTCTGTCTAAAATGATTGTATCCCAAAATGCAGATGTTTCTTACACGCTCCATGATGTTTGTCATTAGGGTTTATAAGTACACCTCGACTCGTTTCAAAACTCGTGCCGAGCAAGAAGTGAAGAAGGCCGATCACCTTGCCAAGATCTGTGAGTCCATTTAACCTCATATTCATTGGCTGTTTGTATTCATTTAAGCGGTGTCATTCTGTCTTTGCGTTCATTTAAGTCACTGACTTTAATGATTTTATGTGTGTTTGTTTCAGCGGAGGAGAAGGCTCGTGAGGCAGAGAGTAAAAGAGTGGCTTTGGATGCTAAATTAGGGGATGATCTATCAAAAGAGTCACGGGTAAGCATCTAAAGAGAATTCCACTGCAATTATTTTTGCTTGCACCGCTGTCAATCATAAATGGGTCTACTGTTACAAAGTTTGCTTCAATGCCAAATGGTGAAGCAGCTTCTAATAATGGCTCATCAAAAAGAAAAAAACTAATACCAACATCAGTTTCACCAGATGCTTTAAGCCAATCTCTAACCTCAAAGACTTTGTAACTTGGACTTAAAATGAAAACATACCTCTGTAACCTGGGTCAATAATATACTTGACTATCATTGACCCATTGAATCTCTTTTATATCGCTGATAGTGATGTCAGCCTCTGCGTTGTTTTGATGATGGTGTTGGACCAACGGTGCACAGTAAGCTAGTTGTCTCCAATGAAGAGAGACAGACCGTTCTGTTGTCGATTCAGTGAGGATTTGTTTATTCCTTACAAGCACTTCTAGATCAAAGTAAACATAATACTAATGAATGATTTCTGTACAAATGTCAATAACCTTTAACTGTTATAGGGCCAACAGTCAGTAACCTTGACCAGAATTTAAGAAAGACACCACTGATACAGATGGATCAGTACACATAGATTATCACCCTGGATAGTTACTGTCTCTCTCAGAATGGATATTTACAGGTTTTCATTTAACAGTCTTTCACCTGGGATATACTTGCCCGTTTATAGCTGCACCGTTACCTTGGATACTGTGCTGCGGCAGCCTAGTTAATGATTAAATATAAGGTCAAATTAGATTCTATATGGAATTTACAATTAGAAATGGTAATACTCATTTAAATCTCAAATCATGTATTAATGTAACATGCAAGAGGCATTATGCTACATCTCCAATCACTGGTCTCTGTCTCTTCCTTTCCCTACCCATCTCTAGGCGCTCATGAGGAAGGCACAGGACGCTGCGATGATGCTTCGGCGAGATGCTGACATGAAGAAGAAGATCCATGAAACCAAACAGAAGTAAGACTCACAGTTGGCATATTGTTCCATTAAAACTCCGCTGCCAGGTGCTCGGAAAACTGAATAGTGGCTGGACAACCCAAATGTTTCTTTATTCCCTCGGTCTCATTCCTTCCTTTCTTCTTCCTCCTCAGAGCGTTAAAGGAGCCCAAAGAGCTGAGTTTCATATTCGGGGTGAACATTGACCAGAGGGAGCTTGATGGGATGTTTGTGTACAATTGCTCTCGCCTCATCAAGATGTACGAGAAAACAGGCCCCCAGCTGGAGGGAGGCATGTGAGTAAAACGCACACAATAGGGTTGTCACAAATTGTAATCTTTCAATTGGAATCAGAATATTTCACATGGTTTCAATACCAGGGTGTCCGTGGGACTATTACATTATTTAAAAGTTATTACAAAATAAAGTTTTAAATTGGTCTTAAAAAAGGAGACGCATGACTGTTGTCACAACGTTTTCAGAGGACATCAGTAAGCATTTAATAATACAGTAGAGTCTGCCTGACTCCAGATTGTTGGTACTCAAATAATGAATAACTTCAATGAGTCGATCTATTCAGGTGATTTAAATAGACTGGATGTGGTCTGTGCCTGGCATTCCTGGTACCTCATAAATAATAGATGTTTTGACCTTATGTAAAATTAAGGGTATCTGTATTCTGTGCTAATGAGCGTCGATTTACATACATACATGCTGGCAGACCAGCAAGGAGGGTGTTTCCGTAGACACACCTGGAGATGACTGAGGCTTAGATGTGGAGCTGGGCAGATTTTTTCATGAGGGATCCTCAAAGAAATTGCAAACCTACACTGGTAGCAATGTAAAGTTTTGCTTTGAAGACTAACAAGACAGCTAAAAATACTGTTTTCAGTCATGAAAAAGACAGAGACAACCTCTACATTATTATTGAATTTAATTTCTTATGCCCAAAATGTAAAGTGCTTTTCACCCATGGTATTACATTTCTCGACTTTTGATGCATCACATTTGTTTGCTTGGAAATTTTGTATTTTTGTTGAGTGATACACTCACAGGTAGTCAGCCTAGCTAGTTAGGTGAGTGTGAACTGATTTTGTCATTTGTGTTTTCCAGGGCCTGCGGAGGCGTAGTGGGAGTAGTAGATGTCCCATATCTAGTACTTGAACCGACTCACAACAAACAAGACTTTGCAGATGCCAAGGAGTATCGGCATCTTCTGAAATCCATGGGAGAGCATCTCGCTCAGTACTGGAAGGATAGTAACATTGGTGAGTTAATAACATGACATGGATATATAATGTTGCTTCTGCCTGTGCCTTTTCTGTAATAAATACATGGACTGTATACTTTGTTTATTCTGTTTATTATTGTTTATACTTATTGTATATTACATTTATTTATATTGTATACTGTTTATAATGTATTTTGTGATGACAAATACTACTACTACTTTTACTAGATCAGGGGTTGATACATTGATACATTGAGGAGATGACAAAGTCAGAGTTGTAGCTAGTTGGTTAGTTGTACTTAAATCAGCCTGCTCTGCTCATCGGGGTAAAATACCACAAGCACCCTGTATCCAGTATTGATTGACATTTTTGTTTATTATGCAGCTCAGAAGGGCATAGTGAAGTTCTGGGATGAGTTTGGCTACCTATCTGCCAGCTGGTCAGCACCTCCCTCGCCAGAACAGAGATACAAGAGACGTCGTGCCATGGAGATACCCATTACCATACAGTGTGGTGAGTTACACACAAAGCACGCAATACGTACTGTATAAGCACACAGCCGAGAGTGACACACTTGTAACACCGACACATTGCTTCCTCCTTCTCTCCATAGATAAGTGTTTAAAGTGGAGAACGTTACCGTTCCAGATGGATGCCGTGGACAAACGCTACCCTGACAGCTGGGTGTGTCTGATGAATCCTGACGGCACCCAGGACAGGTACGCAGCAGAGTCTTGGGTACCCGGTGGTATGGCTGGGTGCTCCAATGAACACAACTGGCAAGTGGGAGGCCGGCAAGAGATTGTGTCATTAAGGCCCTTTCAGATGGGGATCGATTTGATGCGCCTAGTAATTCAGAGGCCAGCGACAAGTTGGGAGGCGCGGATCTGAACGGCAGAGTGGCAAGCAGGCACGATCCAGTGAAATTGACGCGCGTTGCGCTCGTTTCATGCACACACCAGCCCAATATGGCAAAACAGCTGTACTTTTTGACTGTGTGCCAAGTCAAGTTTAATTCAATTCAATTCAATTTTATTAAAGTGTCAAATCACAACAAGTTGTCTCAAGACACTTTACATGTAGAGAAGAGACCCAACATCCCACCCTGAGCAAGCAATTTTGCGACAGTGGCAACGAAAAACTCCCTCTTAATTCAACAGGAAGAAACGTCAGGCAGACCCTAGGCTCTAGGGCGGGGGCCTTCTGCCTCGACCGTGTTGGGGGAAAGAAGAGAGAGAGAAAGGGAGAGACAGAGGAGAGACAGAAAGAGATACAGTGCAAGCAGTAACAATAACAATAATAGCAAATATAATAGTGTAAGATACTAGCATATGATAGTATAATATAGTACAGCAATAGTGTGTATGCAGTATATAATGGAATAATATAAAAATGTTTAAGATAATATAATATGCGGTATAGTGTAGTGTAGTAGAAGTCCACGGTCGTGTCCAGGTCGTGCTCCATGGAGAGAGGCCCGGTCCGGTCCGCAGTCACAGTCTTGAGCCGCAGCTGGGGGTCCGTAGTAACAGTCCATAGACTCCATGGAGAGGCCCAGGCCCGGTCCGCAGTCACAGTCTTGAGCCGCAGCTGGGGGTCCATAGTAATAGTCCATGGACCTGCGACGTGGGTGGTAGAAGAAACTCCGGGGAACGAGTCCCCGGTTGTAGAATTAGTGGCAGGCCTTACTAGAGCGTGAATCCGTACAGGGTTAATTACGATTGTACCAATGGGACACAAACCCACACAACCAAAAGGAGGACGGGAAGAGAGAGGACGAGGGGAGAGAGGAGAAAGGGGAAGGTGGGGGAGAGAGGATGACTATAGGGGGACTGAGTCTATACACTTCGGCTATAGGCTTTATCATAGAGAAAGGTTTTTAGTCTAGTTTTAAATATACAGAGTGTGTCTGCTTTACGGACTGAGACTGGGAGAAGGTTCCACAGCTGAGGTGCTTGAAACTTAAATGCTCTACCTCCTGTTCTAGTTTTTTGGGGGTTTACTGGAACCGTAAGCATTTTTTCATACTGTGGACGCAGTGGTGTTCTGGCTGGTTTACGGGGCTCGATGAGTTCTTTGAGATATACTGGTGCCTGTCCATTGAGAGCCTTGTATGTGAGGAGGAGAACTTTAAACTCTATTCTGTATTTAACCGGGAGCCAGTGCAAAGAGGCCAATGAAGGAGTGATATGATCTCTTCTTCTGGTTCCTGTCAGTATGCGCGCAGCGGCATTCTGGACAAGCTGCAGGCTATTTAGGGACTTACTTGGGCAGCCTGATAGTAAGGCGTTGCAATAGTCCAGCCTAGAAGTAACAAATGCGTGGACAAGTTTTTCTGCATCATTTTGGGACAGAATGTGCCTAACTTTTGCAATATTACGCAGGTGAAAAAAGGCATTTCTTGAAATTTGTTTTATGTGGGACTGAAAGGACATGTCTTGGTCAAACGTGACTCCCAGATTCTTTACAGTGGCCCTGGAGGTCAAGGTAATACCATCTAGGGTAAAATTCTCATCGATTAATTTATCTCTGAGGTGCTTAGGGCCGAGTACAATAACTTCAGTTTTGTCCGAGTTGAGGAGTAGGTAATTACGGGTCATCCAACTCTTGATGTCTATAAGACATGCTTGAAGTTTAGCCAGTTGATCTGTTTCATCTGGCTTCATTGATAGATATAATTGTGTATCATCTGCATAGCAATTGAAATTTATAGAGTGTTTCCTAATTATCTCACCTAAGGGGAGCATATATAGAGTGAATAGTATTGGTCCAAGTACAGAGCCTTGTGGGACTCCGTATTTAACCTTTTCGCGTAGTGAAGGTGTATCGTTAACGTTTACAAATTGAAATCTGTCAGACAGATAGGACTCAAACCAGTTCAATGCAGCACCCTTAATGCCAACCAGATGCTCAAGTCTCTGCAACAAAATATGGTGATCAATAGTATCAAATGCAGCACTGAGGTCCAACAGAACCAGTACAGAGAGAAGGTTATTATCGGATGCAATCAGGAGGTCATTTGTGACCTTCACCAATGCCGTCTCAGTGCTATGGTGTGCTCTGAATCCTGACTGAAAAGCTTCAAATAGCTTGTTGTTATGTAAAAAATCACATAACTGCTTGGCGACTGCTTTCTCAAGGATTTTAGAGAGAAATGGGAGGTTCGATATAGGTCTATAGTTAGCCAAAATGCCTGAGTCGAGAGTAGGCTTCTTGAGGAGGGGTTTGATGACAGCTACCTTAAAGGACTGTGGCACGTAGCCCGTCACCAGAGACATATTGATCATATCGAGTAGGGGTGCACCAACCGGGGTCAGGGCCTCTTTAAGCAATTTAGTTGGGACTGGATCCAAGAGACAGGTCGTTGGTTTGGAAGATGTGATCATTAAAGTGAATTCGGAGAGCTCGACCGGGGAGAAAATATACACTGTGTCGTACAGTCACTTCTGAGGATATTACGTCGGAGGGCGGTCCGGTAGGGGCTGAGAGTAGTAGGTTATCAATACTATCTCTGATAGTATTGATTTTACCATTGAAAAAATTCATGAAATCATTGCTGTTAAGGGATATAGGAATACGCGGATCAGTAGAGTCATGACTTTTTGTCAATTTGGCTAGAGTGTCAAAAAGGAACCTATGGTTGTTTTTGTTTTCCTCTATTAGAGAGGAATAATAGGTGGCTCTGGCATTGCAGAGAGCCTTCCTATATATTTTAAGGCTGTTCTGCCAGGCTATACAGGATTCTTTCTGTTTGGTTGAACGCCATATCCTTTCAAGCTTACGTGACGTTCGCTTGAGATTTTTAGTTCCAGAGTTATACCATGGGGCTAGCCTCTGTTGCTTTATTACCCTCTTTCTTAAAGGAGCAACAGAGTCAAGCGTTGTCTGAAGGGAGCGTGTGACATTATCAACAAAGTGGTCGACCTGAGAGGGGCTATAGGTATAAAGATCTTCAATTGTATTGGAATATACTGAGTTGATGGCTGATGGTATTGCTTCCTTAAATTTGCCCACAGCACTATCAGATATATTTCTACCAAATACATTTTTGTCCAATGGTGAGTAATCAATTAATGTAAAATCAAAAGTTATTAAATAGTGGTCGGAGAGGTTCTCATTATATGGGAAGACTATGAGATGTTTATGGACGTGGGAGTGGGACAGGTTATTCATTGCCTGTGCAAAATTTTGAAAGCATTTATTTCAGTTCACATTTTACTTTACAGTCCATGTACGAGTATGTTGGAAACCCTGTACTGTAGTGATATGTGTTCCCATGTGACTACATCAGGAGTATGTTGTGTTTCAGGTGTGATGCTTCAGAACAGAAACCGAACCTGCCATGTGGAGTTCTCAGGAAAGACAAGCCCTCAACTGAATCCAAACAAAAAGAACTGACAGACAAAATCAAACAGCAGCAAGAGAAACTCGAGGCCTTGCAGGTATCTCCATTTATAATCAAACAAACCTTCTCATTCTCCATTTGTGTACATGAAAATGTAAAGAAGATTTATCCTCCTCTTAGAAAACCAGCAGTATCAAATCTGCTGCAGATGTGAGGAAGCTACCACTGGAGGTCAGCATGAGGCCATCTGAGAGTTCTTCACAGGTACCAAGCACCCTTTACCAACTTCTCTCATTCACTTTTTACGGTTTACCGCTGAAGGGGCCAGCTGTGTAAAACAGCATTGGTATGAATGTCCCCTGTATGCATGCATGTATTCATGTGTATCTATGTATACCCCTAAAAAGTTGGCCAATCATGGCAAATTTGCTATCCGTAGCCACAGATTGCACGGGAACGCCACGCCAGAACATGTCTTATTTCCTCTGCTTTCAGTCAAGTCAGCTAATTTGCTAGGTGTATGTTTTGTAGTACTTTGCAAACCCTCTCCACCCACATCAAGTCGATGTCTACCAGAAAAACCTAGACAATCAAATATCACAGGATCAGTCGGCCACAAACTAAACCAAATGATCTTAAGTCTCCTTTGTTTCTCATGCTCTGCTCTGATCTGCTCAACTATATGTGACTCTATGCACTGTTCTCCTACCTCCATGATTTTGTTCTGCACTTAAAGGACAACTTAAGTGCATGAGCAATTTTGAGCATTAGTGAGGACCAATTATATGAAGACGGGTTGAAATTGGGTCCATAACATTGTCAAACGTTAAAGCTCTTTATTCTGATTGTAATCATTGTATAGAGTGTTTGACTGTCTGTTCAGTAACAGGGGTCTCCCCGGCTCTCCAGCTGTTAGATAAACAGAAAATACAGCAGTAATTGAATGCAGTGAATGAAACCGTCGTACCGTCTCATTACAGACATATGACAAGGATAACGGTGTCCAAATAAAGTGAAACAGTCATCTTTCTTTGCTAGATGTCACTTTATCAGCTATGGGTTTAGGGCAAAGCCTTTTGTTTATTTTGAAAGACAAGGCATTCAAACTTATCGGGTTATAGATGGAATACAAACTGGTTGTTTCCCCTTGTTTTGACATTAATATTATAGATTTTGTACCGGCCAGTAACATAGGATATTTGATACATACATCGGCCAAATCCAACAGGATAAAGTTAACAAGGTGTCACTTCCAGTGGAGCACCTCAAAGCAGTGCATGTCTAACATTAGAATGACAAGCTTGTAGAACTTAATTAATTGTTAAATCCAGTCTGAGAACTGACGATGGTCACTTTGAAAAACAGAATGAGCGTATAACACTTCTAGTCTTGTATGAGTTACAATATTTTAGTCATTTGTTTATAGGAGTTAATAAAAAATATTGGTTAATTAGCCCTATACGGATAGTGAATTCCATTTTGTTTTATCGTTTAAACCTCCTATCCCCAACATAAACATAGATGTTGGAAAAAACGGCGTAGAAGTCTTTTATGCAAACTCCAATTCTGTTATTTCATGCGTGTTTCTTTCCCTGGCTTTGTCCCCCAAGGCCACCAGGTCCTCAACACGTCCCCGCTCTCCGCCTCTCCCAGCTCACCTGAAAAATGCCCCCGTTGCCCCTCCGACGCGTGGCACTCCTCAGCGCTCCACACGGACACCCGCGGGGTCCTCTCCTGCTCCAAAAGTTGACCTGTCCAGACTCAGAGCAGCAGCAAAGGCTTCTCCTCCTCCAGTCAAGTCTGCCTCCAAAGCTCCTGCTAAAACACCCCTACCCGTACGCAGCTCACGGGTAAGTTGTAGTTTTGAGGGACGCATCCCACTGTGGTTCCTCAGTGTCTCACATTATGTTGGAGCTGAGAATAGTTATCGTGTCAAGAGGCTACCGTTGCTGGAAGAGATATGAACTTCCTGAACTGTCTATAACTAGATAACTAACAGCCGTTTCTCTGATAGTTGAAGTTTTGTTATTGTTTACAACCAGAAACCGTCTATGTAGGCTGCATTAGAAACAGATTTACAGATAATTTGAGTTATACATGTAGTACTTTTGGAGGTGTCCTTTATTTTACTTTACTTTATTATGGATCCCCTAGTCTGACACCACTGCCGCTAGAGGGCGCTATCCCCCCTAATTTTATTATTGTACATTATAATATAATAATGTACATTTCATTATAAAACAAGAAAAGGGTTACCCATGCCATCTTACAATTTTACAACAATGCTGTCCTGTGTCAGTGATGTATGGTTCTGTATTTGTGATGTCCACTGTCCTACGACAGACCCCACCCAAAGCTCCACCTGCCAACAAAACACCTGCAAGCCAACGCAAGAGAATAATAGAAGAGGAGGACAGTGAGGAGGAGGAAGAAGAAGAGGATGAAGAGGAGGAGGAGGACGAGAGTGAAGAAGAGAGTGAAGAGGAAGAACCGCAATCAAAGAAATCCAAGATGGCTGCAGCAGCTAGTACCCGGGGGAAAACACCACCTCTCAAACGTGGCAAGATTGCAGAGGTACACACAAACAAAAGTTCAAAATGGAGATTGTGTCGTCCATTTCATCACATGTCGGATAGGAACGCTGACAAGCTGTAATGAGTTGGGGATCCAGTCCTACTGTAGGTCAGCAAGGGGTTCAAGTTGTTACAGAGGCACAGATTTTAACCACTGCACCATCCATCACACTAGAAATGCATTCGATAGACATTGTCCTGTGAGAGTGATTGTTCTAATTTAGGTTCAGATTGACGGTTACTGGAATTTTCTGGGAAGTATCAATCAGAGCTGTAACAATTCTGTCTTCTGTCTTGCACATAGGCAGTCAATGGACAGAGTATACAAATTGCAGTTTGATATGATGAGTTAAGGCGAACTGGGTGTGTGCTGTGTAGTGGTGTGGGCTTTCAGAAATCTAGAAGGCCTCAATATAATTGATATCAATATAATTGCTTCCCTTGGATGACGAGATGAGTACACTTCAATTAAAAGGGGTTTCCTTAGAAAGGAAACGACAACTCCATTCAGAGCCCCTTTGTGATGTTGACATTGCAGGTGGCCACACCCCCTCAGCCAGAGAAGAAGGGTGTAGGCACTACAACAACACGGCAACCTCTCATACCGCCCTCCCCTGTGCCCAAAGCTGCCTCACTGGCCAAGGTAGAATATACCCCCACTCCCCACCCGGTCCGTCAACTAACCCACTCTCAAGTGGAGCCGTGTCGTTCTCAAGTTTTTAAGGGCTTTTCTCTGTCATCTGTTCTAGATGTGCTGCCAGTCTCTTCCAGCTATCCTCTCTTTGAGTAAAAGTATCTATTTTCTTCTCTAATAAGCTACTTTCTATGGAGCATGTCATTCACACCTTACTACTCCAGTCCAACTAGGCCTACCGCCTTTTTTTTTATTGCATTTTGACAGGAATCATTTCTATTTCTCGTTTTCACTTTCTCCTCCTCACCATGGAAATTGATATATTCTGTACTTGTAATGGCAGTGTTGATAATTGTTTTTGTCTGTAGGCATCTGAAAAGTCTCCAGCGGAGGATCCAGAAAAGGATGCTAAGAATGGTAAGGCAGAGAGACGAGGGTCTCCACTACTTTACTAGAAGAATCAAGGTTATACATAGCTGCAAACTTTGAAAACATTCAAAATGCTATGAGAAGGAACTATGTGGATTTTCCCCCCCTTCTACTCTAGATAAAGGTTTGCTGGTTGAGGTGCGTGTGACTAAGGAATGGTTCACGGGCAAAGTGATTGCTGTGGAGGCCAACAAGCACAATGTTCGTTGGAAAGTGAAATTTGACTATGTTCCCAGAAATACACCCAAAGACCGCTGGTAAGCTCCTTTTGAGAGTCCTGGTGTTTGTGCACAGTTGTTTGTATTGATTAGGCTGCTTTCGCATATACATTGAGGATGGACGAAAACCTTTTGTTTGGAATGCCATATTATGTGCTATTAAATGGACCTTTTCTGGCTGACCCCTTCCTTTTTTTTAAATGCAATTTTCTAATTACTCTGACTATTTGAATGTTTTATTTAGAAAATCCCTTCAATGTTGATGCCATCTTGGCCAGGTCTGGCTTGTAAAAAACAAATTGTTTCTTAAAAGAACCTACTGGGACATTAATACAGCTTCAGTTTATCGTGCTACATGTTTTTTATTGTCCATTTGAATTGTGTTATTTGTAAAGGGTGTTCAAGGGCAGTGATGACGTGCGGTTGATGCGACCTCCGTCTCCAAACTCTCAGACCCCGGACACACAGCAGGAGACAGAGAAGGGGCCAGCACCCATGGAGCCTGACACCACCCAACCAGGAACTAGTCGAGAGGTGACTGGCAGCCTGGTCACCATGATCAGGTAAGCTGACATCTGTCCCTGGCTACACTAAGCCCCTAAATTATTGTAACAAGATTCTAAATACAAGGCTTGTCATGTAGAAATGGTACATTGTTTTTAGAAAGTGGGTGATTTTTCATTTAGTAATCTGTGTGATTTGTGTGTGTTCACCAGAAACCTGCTGCGCTATTTTTTTCCTCCTGATTTTCGGATCCCAAAGGATGATGTCAACAGTATGACAGCAGAGGAGCTGGTGGCCTTTCCATTGGTGAGTCAGATCTCTGATTTTGGGGTTTGACCCTCAACTCAGAATTTGCTCTAACATGGTCGTCATTTCATTTCAGAGTTTTTAAAACCTGTATACCTCTACTATGTGTTAAATAGATCATGGCCAGCATGCTTCACAGTGCCATAATAGTTCTGATATTGTGTCTCATGGTGTATTTGTGTGACTTTTCCGTCTTTAGAAAGAGTATTTCAAGCAGTATGAGCTGGGTCTCCAGTCGTTGTGTAACTCCTACCAGGGCAGAGCTGACGCCAAGGCCAAAGCTGTGGAGGAGAAAAGCAGCAATGCTGAGATCAAACTGAAGGAGGCAGATGAAAAGCTACAGAAATTACGAACCAATATTGTAGCACTTCTGCAGAAAGTACAGGAGGTAAAAACAAATGCTTACTGGTTATTTTAATGAGACAAAGATGTGGCTCGCAACTCACTTTGATGCTCCAGGTTTTATTTCAAACAAACAGCTGATACGACGTTTCGACCCTTTCGGTCTTTTTCAAGTATGCAAAGTACTGGTTATTTTAAACCACACTTTTGTGATACTGTAGTTAAGTGTCTTTCCATCAGACATAATCTTGTGCTTCACTGCCATTATAACAACACTGAATACAGTTACTGTATATTTTTAAGTCTTCTCACTTAAACACACACAAACTAATATGCCAATCTGATACTTTTAGGACATTGACATAAACACGGATGATGAACTAGATGCCTACATAGAGGACCTTCTTACCAAAGGCGAGTAAAAAGGACGGAAGAGAACAGATTGAAAGGGAAGAAGAGGCCCACATATGCACATAAATGGACCAAGTCAACGGACTGGACTAACGGTTGCACCTGGGGCTTGATAATTCTCTAAAGACTGGATATTCTTTCATGCATCTGAGCTGGAGGGACATGAAAGGCCCCTAAGCACATCTGAGGATGTCTTCATTGTGTGACTGTCCCTCTAGTTTCATCAGAACCTTATCTTGAGCTTTTGGTTTCAGTGTTTTAGTTAGCACCAGCATGCTCTCTTGAGTTCGGGAAAGTCCTGCATTGGTCCGATTGAAACAAGCCTTTTGGTCAGAACCCTTTGTCTCCTTTTTAGTCTTTTTATATACTCACTTCTGTATGTTAATGTGTTAAACTCTACAATCCCAATCGATGGGTGACTTAAACTGTTCCTTATGTTAATACTGTTTCTGTTGATTTCAAATGTTGGGATGATTATTTTTATTCTTTGTTCTTATCTGTGATTTGGATTAAGAGAATTTACCAGGCACACAAATCAATAATTCCAGATGCATTCAACTTCACCGGTTGGGTTTCTCCAGTTTAGCCTGTATTCAACATACGTCTTTTCAGTTTGTGCTAAGGCAAAACGCCTATTAGTGTTGCTTCTTACCTTCCGTATCCTGGTTCTACAGAGTACACCCAAGTTGTGTGTGTGGGTGAGACACCCACAAGTCAAAACTCCTTACTGCGTTTTATCAGTATGGTTATTTCCCATAAATCCCTCCTTCCAGTTGTAATGTGATTTATGTTTATTTTGATCTGAAAGAAGAAAAAAACAAAAGTTTGTGGCAAAACTGTTTTCACTTATGTTCAATTATGTTTCATTTATGTTCAAGCTCTCTGTTCATAATTATACAGTACAATGATCGAGCAGATTTTTAAATAGTTACGGGATGTTCTACTGTATTTTTGACACGCTTTACATGGAACAATAAAACGAGTACAATAACCACTCTAAAGTATCCAGGCTAACATACTTTTTATTCATAGTTTTGGGGATTGTAATAATCCCCTACAAAGTTTACCAAAGTTGTAATTTTGTGTTGTATGTGTTGCAGTAATTCTAATCCTCTAATAAACAAACTCCAGTGGTGTTTCCAAAACCAACTACCTCGAAATGAATAAAAATCAACTACTCCCAGTTCCAAAAAGAGGTTCCAAAGAAATAAATTATAAAGCGCAATAATGGGTCTCTTATTTTGAAGGCCAGCTCTTAGCTGTCAGGAGAAGGGGAAACAGAGCCATCGATAAGAAAGGCAAGTTATTGCATTTGTCCCAACATTCTTTCGTGTTACTAACTACGTAACTAGCAACTTCACTTATCAATAACATTGATTTGTAGTTGATTAATGAACAGTTGTCTTAAAGCTGCCAATTACATATTAATTCCCAATTGTACAATGTGAAACGTTTCGTAATTGTGCAAAGAATAACCGTTCAAAAGTTATTGTCAGTATATGTGGCAGCAATAGCCCAAATAAATTAATTACCATGTCAAATGTTGCCATTGGTGTGCTTTTTTGGAAAGAACGCCATTGAACACCGCGATATGAACTTTGACACACATTTTGTGATCACAAGGCTGGATTTATTGTCCAGAGATCACATTACTACAAAACTTTGGCACAACTACAGCAATACTTTGTACCTCAAAAGAAAAGAGAAGGTGAAGTGGGTTTTGTTTAGCATGTTTTACGCCTCTAGTCTAGTGCTCCGAAGCATTAACACAAGTGTTGACTTGGTTTCTATCATGGTTTCTCTCGACCCTTTATAGCTCCGAGATGAGGTCCCACTGTAGCGGCTACCGGCAGCGGTAGAGTTCGTCCAAACGGTCTGCGCCTGCGGATCACCTTTTTCGCCACATCGTATCCAAAAAGTAAAGGTAGTCCCCGAAACCTACAGATGTTTGAGGATTTAGCGGAAAGTAAACTTTTTAGGACGAGGTTGAAAAAAAAACGTTTGAATGCTTATTTAGTCAGCCTGTGCCATGTTTTCCCATTGTAGCCGATCCTGGAGCAGTACTGGCACCTGCCGTAGGGGGTTCTTCTGGGTTGAATGGGAAAACATGGCACAGGCTGACTAAATAAGCGATTTAAAAGTTTTTTTCAACCCTGTCCTAAAAAGTTTACTTTCCGCTAAATCCTTAAACATCTGTAGGTTTCGGGGACTACATTTACTTTTTGGATACGATGTGGCAAAAAAGGTGATCTACAGACCGTTTGGACAGACTACCGCTGCCAGTAACCGCTATAGTGGGACCTCATGTTGGAGCTATTTAGCGGAGGGAGAGGTTGGTGCTAGGGTTCTCTCAGTTTTAGTGGTGTAAAGTAACTAAGTACATTTACTCAAGTACTGTACTTAAGTACAATTTATTAGTATTTTTTACTTTACTGGAGTATTAACAATTTCAGTACTTCTACTTCACTACATCTCAGACAAATATTAAACTTTTACTCCACTATTATTTAAAAACTTTAGTTACTAGTGTTACTTTGTAGATTTAGATTATTATTACAAAACATACATTACAGATTACAGCTATATACATTTTGGCCATTGGAAAATAGACTATCTATCTACAAGCTCACAATGCATGCATGATTTGCATCGCATTGTGAGCTTGTAGATCGCCTATTTCAAAAAAAAAATTGTATACATTTTAAAACTTGTGAAATGGGACGTTCTGCATAATGAGTACTTTATACTTTTGGTACTTTAAGTACATTTTGATACCAATACTCTTGTACTTTTACTCAAGTAAATGTTGAATTCCGGACTTTTACTTGTAACAGTATTTATACATTACAGTATTGTTGCTTTTACTTAAGTAAAACATTTGATTTGAGTACTTTTTCCACCACTGCTCAGTTTCCCTGAGAAATGTCAGCGTGTCCAGCAGCAGCACTCCTCAACCGCTACAGAGGTGCAGGCTGTCACCGGTCGGTTTGGGGGGTCCACAGACCACTCCAGCACAACAGATCAAGCAGTGCAGTTCAACATGGCACAAGGTCTCATGAAGACCAACTCTGGGAGGCAGAAGGCCACCCATTATTCGCCAAAGCCAGGATAGGCCCATTCTTCCAAGTCAAGCCAGTGCTGAAGAATCCTTTTCTAGAAGATGCCCTTCTGAGAGGATATCTGAGAAGAAACCTGCCCCAGGAGGTGAGGAACACAAGTTCAATTTTAGGCTACTATACCTACTACTGATGTCTGACTATTTCTGGTCAATGAAGACCCTTATTGCATTTCTACATGGGCTATATTCAGAATAACCTGTGTGTGTCTGTGCGTATCACACGCAGGCAGTGTTCTCAGACTTGCATGCCTTTGGAGAGAAGCTGGCAAGTGAGGTGGATGGGTGGGGTCGGGAATGTGAGGTCACTCCTCCACGGCTGGAACACTTTGACCCCTGGGGTGGCAGAGTTGATCACATCATCACTTCTCCTGCTTGGAAACGGATGAAAGACCTGTCTGCACAGGAGGGTCTGGTTGCCATTGGCTATGAGAAGGCCTTTGGTGAATGGAGGTGAGGGCACTCTTCCCATCATTTTTACTTGGGGAAGGCCCAACCAAACAAATAGTTATACATGTAGTTTAGGCATGGATTTGGTGTGGTTAAGGTTGGCTGGGGAGGGGTTTCTTCAATTCTGTCCCAATTGCTGAATATACAAACAATTCCATACATGATTCCAATAGCACTACTAGCCTATATGGTAAATCTCTCCTCTTCTAAATCTCCCATCACGCATTCTAATAGCGTACATTTAGTTGAGAAACAACAAATACATAACTAACATAGTCACACTAGTTGTGCATGTGTGTATGTTTGTTTCTATGTTTCAGCCGTGTATACCAAATGAGTAAGCTGTATTTGTACTCGCCTTCTTCTGGTCTCTACACTTGTCCTCTGGCCATGACCGATGGAGCTGCCAAAGTCATCCAGGTATGTCAGAAGAAAATCACAATATACTTCTTCTCACAACAATCCAATGATTACAGTATCTCTAGTTTCAATACTTTGCAATAATTGAGGGGTTCAGTGTGATTTAATAGTGATTTACTCACTGTGTGTTTGTAGACTCTAGGTGTGTCATGGCCAGTAGATGAAGCCTATAGTCGTTTGACATCGCGTGACCCTGAACGTTTCTGGACATCTGGACAGTGGATGACTGAACGAAAAGGAGGATCAGATGTTGGTCAGTGATAACACTGTTTATCCTACAATGTCTGTTGCCTAATAGGTCCAGAATCCAGTAATGTTGGCATCTTTCCTGCCTTCTCTCTCCCTGTCCGCATCTCTAGCCAGTGGTACGGAGACGGTGGCTGTGCCTCAAGGAGATGGTTCGTACAAACTACATGGCTTCAAATGGTTCACCTCTGCTACAGATGCAGACATGGCTCTCACACTGGCCAGAGTCCAAGATGGAGAGGGGGCAACTACACAGGTACCACTCACTGTTCAGCAGCACTACTCAAACCTCAGCCCCTCTCCTTGCCTCTCAAATGCTTACCACCATCACTTCTATTTCACAGTCTAAAGTTCTCTACTAATTATCTCCACCAGGAGATTATTCATTTTCCCACACACGCGCGTGCATGCGTGTGTGTGTGTGTGCCAATCAGCATCATATGTTTTGTGCTTGCTACCAGCAGGCCTTTGATCTCAGTTCTAAAGAAGAAAATTAGTCAACGACAAATATGTCACTGAAAATAACATGTTTTGATCAGGACATCTCTACTGAATGTAAGGTTAAATATGTTGTGTATGGTTTGAAAGAGCAATCCATCTATCTTCTATATCTCCGCTTCATGCGAATTCACAAGCACACACACAGGTCTGGGGTTTCTATCCTGAGACTATGCTGCCAAGTCATGCCACACCTTTCAGGTATAGCTGTGTACATCTCATCCTTCATGCCTTTACTTTTCCGTTTAATTTAAAAATGACTGTCAATTTTTGCACTTGTAATGTCAATGACATTACATGTGGGCGAAGGAATTGACAATCAGCCTTTGCGGATTACTGAGAAATATGAGAGATACAGTAGATGAGAGAGGGGTGGACAATGAATGTGTATGAGAAAGACAGGGTGGCAGACAATAGAGACAATGTAAAAGTTGTTATCGCATGCTACTTTAATGTCTATGTTGAAATGTCACTGCATACTGTACATGACTATTAGGGCATGCCTCCTGGTGGAGATTTGCACCATACTTGGTGCACCATTCTAATTACTGGTTGTTTCTCATCAAAGACTGAGTATTCATGTTTCCACCCTTCAGGGCAGCAGGGGGTTGTCTCTGTTCTATGCAGAGGTGAGCCGAGACGAGGAAGGGAAGTTAAAGGGTATAGAGGTCCAGAGGCTAAAGGACAAACTGGGCACCAGACAGATGCCCACTGCTGAGTTGCTACTTGATGGCCTGCCAGCACACAGGGTAAATTAAATGTCATCAATAATCTCTATGTCAGTGCAATTATTTCTGGCTTATGAAGTAAATACATAAATGCAAGGTTCAAGGGTTTTATTGTCATATGCTTACAAGACAGCAGTCACAACATTGCGTTGCAGTTCTTGTACTTAGAGCATCCTTAACATTGTGGATAAAATAATAATAATTATAAAAGTAATGATACAAAACCATAAATAGATTCAAAACTCAGAATATAGTAAATATATAAATAGCACATATTGACAATGGTATACAAATAGCATATGGCTATTTATAGCAAGAATAGAAATGCAATAAAATAATGTAGCATCTGTACAACATTATCACTGATAGCTCTACAAAATGATATCACACACAAAACAAAAATAATGATTGTTGGCTATGCCAGTGACAAGTTACGTACTGTATGGTGGGTTCAAGTGTGGCTTGTCACACTATGAAAGAAACACATGCTGATGATTTTTTCTGTAAACATTCTACGAATTGTAAACCAGTGGCTGGCTTAAAATTCGTAGAATGTCTACAGAAAAATTCAAACAACATAAACAAGCTAATTTCTATTGAAATTACTAGAACACTGTGTACTTTTAGTCTTTAGTTTGTTTTCCTTCGGATATTACCTACTCGACACCTATTACACGCCTGTCCGCCCTGGAAGGGTATCGCCTCTTTTGTGATCCTTCCTGAAGCTTTTCTTTTCTGGGGAACATTTCCTCACCAACTGAGGGTCTATGGACAGGGGGTGTCATTGTATTTCCTTTACAAAATGTGAGCCTGTCAAATCTTTTGAGACAGTTACTGACTAAGGCCTATAGAAATCAACTCGACTTAACTTGACTGTACTAGAAGATAGATATGTACCATGGAATTATATACTGTGTGTATACTAACGAAGAATGTCAGAAGACTTCTCATCTTCATTCCCTCTCCTTTATGTACAGTTGTCAGATGAAGGGAGAGGCGTGGCCTCCATAGCTAACATGTTGACTGTGACCAGAATCCATAATAGCATCTCTGCAGCAGCAGCCATGAGAAGGTATTATGTCCATCCTGGCTATACTACTGTGTGTGCACCCACTGTTCTGGAGTTGCAATGATTGTAGATCATATTACTGTGTCATCTGTTTAAGCTGATTAAACATGCAATCGTGTCTCTCAGGGTGGTCCATTTGGCTCGTGATTATGCCACTCGTCGCACTGCCTTTGGGAAGCTCCTTGCAGACCACACACTCCACATGCAGACACTTGCTAGAATGGAGGTAAGCTGGCATTAGTAGTAGATGTTGACCCATGCCTGATTTTTGGTCCGATGGACCACAGATATTTTGACCGATACTTTGTTAAAAATAAAAAGGTTTTCCAATCAATTTGAAAAACATAGATTTGTTTAAAGTTTCTATCCTATATTAAAATTGGGAGGCCCACATCGTCACGCTCATGTCACTATGACTCGGCCATAACCATATTATTCCCAATGCAGCTACGCCCAAAACCTCTAGTTTGAGAAAAATTGCCAATCTACTACTTGGTCGTCTGTTGGTTGAAGGACATGAAGTAATGTCTCACTGGCATGTCCCAGTTGAGAGATGTATTTTTGAAAACTTACACCTATAATGACATGCCCAAAATAGAGAAGCCAGGTTGAAAGTGGTGAAAAATCAGTACACATTGGCTGCACAACTGCCGATATTGATGTCGTCAAAAAAGTAAATGAATGGCCGATATGTCAGCCAGACCGATATATTGGTCAGGTTCTAATTAGTGGTCACCTGTCAACTGGCGGGTCATAGTTCCTCTGTCTATACGTTTACCAAGTAGAGACACAAAGAGTCTCCTTTGTGTCTCCTACCAGAACCGCTGCCTACCGGTCCGCTGGTCATCAAATTATTTGCTTAGGAATGCGACCAAAACAAAAAAAAAAGTTTTTGGGGTGAACTATCCCTTTAACTGCAGCAGATCTAAGAACAAAACACAGACGATGAGCCATGAAATCACAACAGACCAAAGAACTGAGGGATTTAAATATAGCATTTTACATGTAGTCCGAGTACAAACAAATTTTCAGATTATTCTGCACCGATGTCTCTTTCTGTCCTCGACTCGTCCCTCTCTCCTGTAGGTGGAGACCCGTGGGGCATTTCTGCTGGTGATGGACGTGTGTCGTCTGTTGGGCCGAGAAGAAGCTGGCCTGGCATCCCAGCTAGACACACACCTTCTACGCCTGCTCACACCAGTGGTCAAGCTCTACACTGGGAAACAGGTGCAAAGTGCAGTCATACAAACATGCCATAAAGTTTAACCACTTAAGCCCTATATACATCATCATACAGCGAATAGCGAAAGTAGACGGTCTACAAGCTCACAATGCGTCACAGCGTGTTGTGAGCTTGTAGATAAGCTACTTTCGCTATTTTTTAAGATTTCTTTTTAACATAAGGTTAATGGAGTTAAGTTATAGTTCATCCAAAAAATGTATCTACTCACCCTCGTGCCAGTTTCTTTGTCGACATAACACACTGGCAGGTTGAAGATAATAAAACATTTTGAGTGAACTGCTTTCAGTGACTGTAGTAATACTGATTTCTCCTTCTTTACCCTTTGTGTCCATTGTCAGGCAGTTGCTGTGGTTTCAGAGGGGTTGGAAAGCTTTGGTGGTCAGGGCTACATTGAGGACACAGGATTACCTGGAATTCTTAGGGATGCTCAGGTGAGGTGATACACTGTAGGTGAGAATGATGTTTATTTATGTATAAACAAGCCTCCTTTTTATATAGGGGGGTAATGCATTTTAGTTTTTACATAAATAGAACATAAATAGTGTTAGTTCTGGTAAGCGCTGATTCCTGCAAATCTGCTTCATCAGCTGACTCCTGTGAATTCTCCTCTGTCAGCTAACGCGTCATTGGCCTTTCACTCTATGGAGCGATCTTTAACTTATGTTTTGCTTCATCTTGCCCATTCACGCATACCCACCTGCAAGCTCTTGTTAAACTCACCTCCACCCCAGCTCCTCTTTTTAATGCTTTTCTGATGTCATTGTTGCGGCTGCCCCTGTACTGTAGTATGTCTACGGTCTTCACTGGCTGCTCTCCATGCCTGTGACTTTCCATGTATGTGCATGGAAGGGCATGAAAATTCCAGAACGTACCACCAAACATAGAATAATGCTTGAATATTGCAATGAATGCTTTAAGATGCATTAAAAAATACTTCTATTTTGATGAAAGTGTTCTTGTTTTCATGAAGTCTCTCCCTACCTCTGTCAGGTGTTGAGTATATGGGAAGGAACCACAAATGTTTTGTCTCTGGATGTGCTGCGCTGCGTGGCTCGTAGTTCAGGACTGGTTCTTCAGGCCTATTTCACCCACACCAAGGTCAGCGATAAAGAAAACAACCCCAACCTTGATTCAGCGATTATAATGACCTATAATATTCTTTGACTAGAACAGGAATTTAATATGCAGCTATTTTGTAGTCCCTACTAGCAGCAGCTTCTGGTGTACCATCCCTGGCCCCAGCCATTAAAGCAGTAGATGGCGCCCTTTCTGGACTGGGGGACTTTGTACAGGCTGCAGCTACCAGACCCCCCAGCTACCTAGAGCTGGCAGCTAGAGATCTGGCATACAGCCTGGCTCGCATATACATGGGTATTTAATACGTACCTACATTACACACAAACAAGCAGAAAATGTGTTATACATTCCTTTAAAAACTTGTTGTATGTTTATTTCAGGTGCTCTACTCATAGACCATGCCTCTTGGAAAGGAGCTTCCCCATCTGATACGTATGCTGCTCTCAGGTACAAATAAGTCATGCATTCATTGAATTTCCTATAATGAAACTTATTTCATTGTTGCCACAAAGAGCATGCACATAATTTTGTGGGTTTATAACTCAGCTAATGAAGTGAATTGATATTTCAGGTGGTGTGAGCAGGACTTATGTCCAGTGTTGACCAACGAGGCTAGAAACTGGTACAATGCCAAGACTCCTCCACAAGATGCTGCGTTGGTATATGAGCGACCAACTCTAGACTGGACGTCCATCCAAGAACCTTTCATAGCCGTGTAGAAAATACACTATATTTAGTTTGATCTTTTGCGGTAGGATCTTTAGTGTATACATTTTGTACAATGAGAGTGTTAGATTGAGGTTGTCCTTCTCTGAATAAGCTGTTAATGTTCAAATGACTGTATCTTTTCACCTCTTAAACTGTTGATTTATATGCCCTGTGATCTTTTCTATAGCACCAACATCAGGCCAAAAATGAGAAAACTGGGGAGGCTTTTAGGCCATGGGAGAGGTCTGCACTCTGCTGAGTGCATTGTTGTTAATGAAATATTTGTATTATAATACTGCCTAACTGCCCTTATTTCTGCAAGTAGCTTTGTATATAAATGGTTATTCTTTTATTTATTTATAGGATTTTCATTTTTCAAGACATACAACCCCACATATACCCCACCCTCCCCGGTTCCCTCACAGAAAATAAAATTACAACAATAAAACAACATTTATAAATGGGAGAAAATAAATAAAATACGGGAGCAGTACATCATTTGAACTAGGAATTGAACATAAAATAAACAAAAAATTAATGAAATTAAAATTTAAAAATGAAAAAGCCTTAATAAGCTTAAGGGGGTTTAGCGCATCCAGACCAGACAATTGTGCAATTGATTTGGCAAATATGGGCTACCACACAAACAAGTACAGTCAGAAAAAGAGTGACAAATATTTCTAGAAACCACAGTAAACAGGAACAAACAAAAGGTATACCTCATGATAGGAAAAACACGTATTCAGTCAAAATACAGTATCACTTCCAATAGTTGTAGGAAAAGATAGATAAAGGGTGAATTCAATAAAAGGGGACCAGGCCTTTATACATTTTTGGCGAGATTTGTATCTGTTGTACCTGAGCTTTTCTAATGGTATAAAGGACAGCACATCCTTGACCCAATAAATGGTTATTCTTGTGTGATTTTGATTTTCACATCCAAGAACACTGGTAAATAGCTACATATACATTATATATGCTACCCTGACCTTTTTGTTCACTCAATTAACAGCACAATAAACAGAATGTTGACTTTGATTGATTGATTGAATACTTTAACAGTTTGCAAATAGTACAGTGGTATGATTACACAATGGCGCTAAAAGGATAACACAAAAAGCCCTGAGGGCTTATTTCCATTGTGGTCCTGTGTATTCAATCAGAGACAAAATATTTAATTGCATCACGCATAATTATAGCTGAAGTTGCCATATGAACCAAGAAAAACAAACAAGAGCACGGCTGGCTGGCTCAGTATGTTCTATTAATATAAACTGCTCTAAGGTGCAAAGGAGACAGAGGGAGGGACTGAGCTCTGGAAGTGTTGCAACGTCAAGTCTAGGGGGGAAAAAAGCAGGCGGGGTTTCAATGAAGTGGGTTTGTGTACAGAATGTACACGGACGTTTGTTTATACAGAGTCTCAGAGAAGAAGCAAGGCTACAACACACCACTCTTATTTTAAATGGAGCACACGCAGATTGAACACAATACAATGACATATTTCGCCCGGGAGGAGTAGTGCAGCTGTTCTTTAAAGGGAATGGAAGAAGTGGCTCCCGGATGAAGCGAATTATGACTTCACGGAGTGTGTTACTCTCCGTTTCGCTGGTGTTTTTGTGTCATGAACATCATGTGTCGTCAGTCTCCACTGACAGTGACAGTGACATCCATGTTCTCACTAAGCGTTCTGGGATCGGAGGAGCAGTTTATTGGAGCTCTGCAGACAGACGCACAGCGATGTCTCAAGGAACGACGGATGAGGTTAGTGAGAGAAATTAAATTAGACTTGTTATGATTGCCCGTCCGAATTGAATTGACACGTTTACTCATGTAGCCTACGCTTAATTGCTTTAAGTGTTCATTGGTTTTGTTTATAATAACATTGTGCAAGCCCCTGGCAGGTTGTCACTGTCAGTGTTTTTTCACAGCTGTCACGTGGGGTGGTGGTAGGTGTCCCCAGACCAGAAGTTCAACTTGTGCCACTTGTGTTTATTATTATGAAATCGTAGCAATTTCATTTATTATTAATACATTATGTAATTGACTACATATATTGGATACAGCAGGCTACTAGGGACATCTGGGCACCTCGATGTAAAATTAGCTATTTTGTCCCAATTGTTTTTGTGATAAATGGTCTTAAGTAATATAAAGTATACATTTAACCTTCACCTTGTTTATGCCCCAAAATGACTGGATATACAGGTTTTGTAGCTATTGTATTTAGACCTTAATTGTCGAATGCATGTTCTAACTGCCAACTCTTCCTTGTTGCCCAGACTGCCAGTGCCCACCTATCCTGTTACCATCCTTATCAGGTCAAAGAACCTGAAAGTCAATTGTGTGTGTGTGACGTGTTTGTTTGTTTGTTTTATTTTTCTCAGTGTGACCTTGTAATGAACCTCAATGCTACAGAACGCTGTGCGTTTGTGAAAAACACACCAGACTGCATTATGGAAGATGGTTTCATCAACTACCTCGAACTGGCCTTTTGCCTGCTTCCCCCCAACCTCACACCTCTCACCATCACTCTCTGTGTAAGCCTTCCTGTGTGTCTCTCACCATCACTCTGTGTGTGTGTGTGTGTGTGTGTGTGTGTGTGTGTGTGTGTGTGTGTGTGTGTGTGTGTGTGTGTGTGTGTGTGTGTGTGTGTGTGTGTGTGTGTGTGTGAGAGAGTGTGAGAGAGAGAGAGAGCATGGTCTTGGGGTGGGTGTCATACACGTTCCTGTTATATAGCAGTTGATTATGCAGCAAACTACAGAATTCCATCCATGACAATGAATTACTCTTGAGTACACAGCAGAAAACGACTGCGGTCAGTCACATTTCTTTACTGGGCTCAGTCATGTGCTCACTTGGTGAGTAGTGAAGTTGTAAGTGAATGTATTAATGGAACTCACTTAATGTCAAAATAACTAGCTGAAATTCTTAGCTGAAATTTGAAAATATTGAATGCAGCAAACAGGCTGTGGAATTAAATCTTTGCTTGACATTCAAGTCTACACATAAACCATCACACTGTAGCTCCCAGGGAAAGAATGTCACTCCATGGGAGCTACAGTGCAGTGTGCAGACATCTCTTATTTTTCATTGTATGTATTTTTGTCCAGCACTGGTTAAATAGATTTTTTTTTAATGTGTATGCTTATCCTATTTCAGATACAACACCTGAGTGCTTATAAATCTCAGTTCTTGTTTTCTAGTAGTAGTACATAAATGAAACTTGCTGAAGAGAACAGAAGTGTCTGACATTCTTTATCTTCCACATCCTCCCTACAGATTATGTGGCTCCTCTTCCTGTTCATTATCCTGGGACTCACTGCGTCTAAGTTGTAAGCATCTCTCTTGTTGCTGTAATTGTTATCCACTATCCATAGATAAACTTTTTGTTACCACTGCGCTCTGTCTCCTCTGGTGTGATATCCTCTTGACTTAGACCAATAACATTTACAAAAGTAATGGGTCGCACTCAGAATGACAAGAGTGAGTTAACTTTTTTATTTCTTCTACATGTCTTTATAATGAAGGACAAACATTTTGGCTATCCAGCCTTCGTCAGTGTGACGAATAAGCCATTATTAGTTGTACTTGTAGTTAGGTTTCTGTGCCAGCGCATGCCCTACATTGCAGAGTATATACCCAAAGTCACAGCCTAATGCAATATTCCATTCCCATTGATTATATATTGTTTGTGGTCAAGTCTGTGGTCACAGGGACACTCTTTATCGCTCGTGCAAGCACACACACCAGCCAAAAGCTGAACGTAATCTTTAGGGCCGCTTTGTAATCACATGGAAACGGATCACATGACTGCAGTGAAAGTTTTTTGTTGTTGTCATCAAACTACCTGAGTTGTGAGAATGCAAATTATATTCCCACAAAGGGAGACACACAGACAAAATCATTATGACATCGGTAAGCTTAGTAGACCATGAACATACTCTGTACAGCAAACTCCTCAGTGTTGAGTTATTCATTTGTAACCCACAGAGTGTATACAAATAGAACCAAATTGATATTAACGGGTCCATTTGGTTACATTTTGTACACTCTTACAGTTAAATGAACACTGAGGTTTTTGCTGTATACTTCAGTGGACAGGCCGGTGGGTAATTGGATTTGGTTAATAAATACTTCAAATATGAGAGTGTTTTCCACTGCTGAATGCTGTTCATTTACTTGTTGTGTTGCTGCACAGTAGAATACACAGTGTTCATTTTTCAATTTTTTAACTCCAAGAGTGTACAAATGCATTTATACACTGTAGAGTATTTCAGTTACTCATTTGATGTTTCTCTACAGTTTCTGTCCCAATCTCTCGGCTATCTCCACTTCCCTGCGACTCACTCACAACGTGGCTGTATCCTTTGTGTGCTTGTGATAAAACAACCATTCCTTTATGATGAAGTTCCCACCTATTCTGGTATCAGTTCCTCATCAGTGAGTGTATTGCAGTTTAATTGTTGACTGACCGTCATACTTCCTCTGTCAGTGGGAACTTCTCAGATTACAGTCTTACCTCTCAATCGCAGTCCTGACTGGAAATTTTTGAATATTTTTCTTTTTTTTTAATTTGTGCATTTTGCTTGACTGATACGTCCGCTAAGGGGGTGACATTTCTGGCATTCGGAAATGGAGCTCCAGACATCTTCAGTGCCATGGCGGCTTTCTCCCGCCCACACACCGCTGGACTGGCTGTTGGGGCACTGTTTGGTACGCAAGGAGACACATACACACATACACAGTTACACACCGAGCGATTTAACCACGTACAACAAATAGCAAAAAATAGCTGATGTACAAGCTCACAACGCATCACATCGCAATGCGGAGTGAGCTTGCAGATCTGCAATTTTCGCTATTTCATTTTTTGCCTATAATGACATGCCCAAAATAGGGACGCCAGGTTCAAAGGGGTTAACATGCTGTATGTCCTTCCTTTGTGTCCCATTTGACTCTTATGTCTCGTCCCTGTCCGTGTGTAGGAGCTGGTATATTCGTTACCACTGTAGTCGCAGGGAGCGTGTCCTTGGTCAAGCCGTTCACTGTGGCATCACGGCCCTTCCTGCGTGACATCATCTTCTACATGGCAGCAGTGTTTTGGACATTTGTCATCCTCTATAGAGGAACCATATCAATGGGAGAGACACTGGGTATGTACATATAGACACACACACACACACACACACACACAAACACACACACACACACACACACACACAAACACACACACACACACACACACACACACACACACACACACACACACACACACACACACACACACACACACACACACACACACACACACACACACACACACACACACACACACACACACACACACACACACACACACACACACACACATAGCATGACCCATCATTGTTGACAATAGATTGTGTCGTCTTTGTTTGGAAGAAGGATATATTATACTTTCTTGCTGTAGGATACCTGGGCCTCTACGTGGTTTATGTATTCACTGTTATCATCAGTGCATACATCTACAACCGACAAAAACAATCTGTCAACGGAACTGTTCCCAGTGCAACTGTGGTGACACAGGCACCAGGTGAGAGGCACACACACACACACACACACACACACACACACACACACACACACACACACACACACACACACACACACACACACACACACACACACTGTGGCCAAGCCTGCCAGACAGTCCACACACACATACAAACACAGAGAGAAGAGGTGACTATTCATAACACCATTTATTTAATTTTTTAGAGTTCCAGTCATCAGACTCAGATGATGAGGTCCCCTATATGGGTATTGGTAATGGGAGCATCCAGCAGGAATATGGTAGGAACCATATATTTTATATATTTTATAAAAGTATTAAATCTACACTTTATCGGTCTGGTCAATACATTTGAAAACATCGGTATGACGGTATGAGCAGTTATGCAGCCGTTGTGTCCTGATTTCAATAACCAGGCTTCCCACGCGGTGGCGCAGTCGGTAGCGCTGTCGGTAGCGCTGTCGCCTCACAGCTAGAAGGTCCTGGATTCGATTCCCGCCGGGGATGCTGTGGGCGCTGGGGACGTGTCTTCTCCTCCGCGTCGTCTGCGCCCATACCCTAGGTTGGGCTGGGGAAAGGGCCTACTCTGTGTGGAGTTTGCATATGCTCCCCCTGTCTCCTAGGGTAGATAATACCCTCACAAAAACATGTAGTAATCCTGGTCACTACACCACCTCCCCCATGACAGCCGGGGCGCCTGATGGAGGGGAAGGGAACTGGTTGGAATAACATGTTCCCTCCACACGCTACGTCCTACCGGGGAAAATCCTTCAACATGCATTGAAGGATTGATTGATTGATTGATTGCGGTCTTGTTTCCATTGGGGTCCTTGGTATTCAATTCATAGACATATATAGTAGCAACCAAACAGTTCAAATATGAACACAAAAATACAGAATAAGTAACACTATATGTACAAACAAAACAAAAATGCAGGAAAAAAAAAAAAAACATGTACAAAACGGTACTACCTCCTCTTTTGGCCTCCAGAAAGGTGAGTTTTTAAGGCTGTTTTAAATTAGTCCAGCGAACTGCATTTTTTTTGAAGGAGGCATGAGCTCGGCCCTGGGCTCCCTAGGCTGGTGGGGGGAGTGTAGTGCCCAGGATCACTTAGAAAATTGGCACCGGCTGAAAAGGGTTACAAAAACGTGGGATAAAAAAAAAAGAAAAGAAAAAACAGGCTTCCCTATTTTGAACTTGTCATTATTGGCAAAGGTTTTCAATACGTTTAAAAAATAGCAGATCTACAAGCTCACAACGCATTGCAACACGATGCGTTGTGAGCTTGTAGATCGGCTATTTTTGAGCTCGTAGAAGCCGTCGTGAGCTTAGCTTGTTAGAAGCCTCATATGGATCAAAGCGTCACGGAGGCCCCTATGAATTGATTACTTCCTCTTCTGTATTTGACACAGAAGCACAGCATTGCTGTTGAATGGAAATCACTGTTCTACACATTTCAAGATGTTATATTTGTCACATGCTCATACAAGTATTTGCAGTTAACCATTTAAACCATACCCTACTACATACTTTGTTGACCACAGTTCCCCACGGTCTATACTTGGTCCCCTCCTTTTTCCCCCTCTACACCAAATCTCATCGCCAAAAACTGTAGATCTGTGAGCTCACAACATATCACGTTGATCTGCTATTTTTGCCAAAAGTTTACCTATTATGACATGCCTAGAATTGGGACGCTAGGGTTCATGTGGTTAAATGTTGGCGTGGCAGGTGCCGCCACACTGTGCTAACAATGATCAACATTATGTAATGAAAACAAGTTTTGAATACAAGTAAGGTTTATTTCTATGGGGGTAATGCAGCACTGCTGTGACACCACAATATAAGTTAATATACACCGGACTGTAGTTACTCAGTGCTATTACCTTGCACGTGTGCATTTCAGATGCAGAATATAGGCCTCTCCTCCCGTACTCTGAGTCGACCAGTCAGATTCTGCTGAGCTCCCTCAACCCGGTGGACAACAGGAAGTGGAGGAGGAAGCCCTGGTCCTGGAAAGTCCTTAAAGTCATGAAGGTGTGTGAGTGTTTGTGTGTGTGTGTGTGTGTGTGTACTACATGCGGTGCACAATTATGTTTCTGCAACAAACGGGGACATTTGTAAACAGGGACATTTGTAGCATTTGTAGCGGCCCTATGGGTTGAAGTAAAATTGCTTTGGGCTCTGTGTTTAGAGGCCCCTCGTGTAATTCAAATTTGGGGTAGATCATTCGTTCATGATTCTTGGCTTATTTGTTTATGGGCTCCTCACGCAAACTTTGGAAAATCATAGCCAATCAGAAAGTTTATCACATGACTCCAGAGAATGTGCACCGATTTGTGAGAGTTTTGGACAAAGTCTGTAAGGGTAGTAGCAAAAAGTGTGGAAAGGAAATTAAAAATGACAGAAAATGTAGTAATCTACTAATCTGAAATGGGCCTATGGAGAGTTGTGTCTTGAAAAATATTTGATTGTGTGACCTACGGTTCAAGTGTTCTAGGTCAAAATGTAAAGCAACTAGTTATTGCACCACCATGAGGCCTATTTAAACAAGAACAAATTACATGTCATGTGTGTGACTGGGATACCAGGTTGTAATTTAATGCATGAACCCTTTCCGACGCTCTTTTACAAATCTGTGTATATAAAACATATATCAGCTGACAGCTGTTATAGTCGTGGGAATCCAGTGACGTCAATCTCAGGATGTCTGAATGTCGGATTGGTATACCAGTAAAACAACTGGAGTGAGTCAGTGGAGATTCTCCCATGGCCTACTGGGAGTGTCCGAAATTAGCTGTATACACACACACACACACACACACACACACACACACACACACACACACACACACACACACACACACACACACACACACACACACACACACACACACACACACACACACACACACACACACACACACACACACACACACACACACACACATATACACACACACACACACACACACACACACACAGACTAGGGCAAAAACATAATCATAAACGTAGTCTTGGCCACACCTTCGGCCTGGTGGAGACACTCAGTCTGGCAGGTGTGGTGGGTATATTCAGTATGTCCCCATGAAATATAGAGCCAATGTCATGTCCAGAGATGCAAGCAAGGTGATTAATAGGGCCTGCTGAGTTTGGTAGGGTCACTACTGATGCACTGGAGACATACAGTACTGATAAGCCTGAATACTGCAGAAAGCCTGGTGATGCAAGGTTACAGTTATCACAGCCAGACCAGGCTGCGGAAATCCATTCATATCATTGCATCTGTGTTCCAAAAAGAAAAAGAAGGGAAAGGCCCTAATTCTTTCACACAGCAAAATGCAGAGAGTTAATTTAACTCTTGAGTGTGAAAATGAAAAATGAAAATTTACTTCTGCCATTGTGTTATGTGGGCGGTTAAGCTGTAACCATGCCCTCTATCCACCAGATGCCACTGGAGGTTCTGCTTCTGTTGTGTGTCCCTGTCGTTGATCCTGATAAAGAAGACAGGAACTGGAGGCGGCCGTTAAACTGCCTCCATCTGATCACCACTCCAATGGTGTGTGTGCTCACTTTCCAGTCTGGATTATGTAAGTTCACTGTTGCGTGTTATCACCTCCCTACGCAAAGAGAAAGGGAAAGACCTACTACCATAGTCCCTTAACTTTCATATTCTCTAGTGTGAGCCAGTATGTCGGGCGGCCATAGCTGAGTGGTTAGTGAGCCCGCCTAGGGAGCCAGAGGCCCTGGTTGCCCCGGGAGGCATGCGTTAATCCGACAGACCTTTTCTCCGACTATGTGGCATCCGCGTGCGGTTAGGGTTAGGGTGCGGGTTTGGTTCGGGTTTACTGTTTAATGTCGGAGCACTGCGCTGTCGGAGGAATGCGCTGTCGGACTAACGTATTGCACCCGGTTGCCCCAGGTTCGATTCCAGGCCAGGCCAGCGTATGTGTCGATGAAATGAACTTTGTCCCTGAGCAAGACTCTTAACCCCTAATTGCTCACAGGTTCTCATTGGAAACAAGACCGCAAGGACTTTCATGAACAACCCGTTAAAAGGAATTATCCTTATCCTTATGTCACTAATGGACCCTTTTCACAGTGACCTTTTGACATGTCATAGATGAGTAAACAAAGCTGAAGGTATGATGACACGAATTGTAGATATGTTTCATTGAGGTGTTACTGGGTACCAGCATACACTCCTATACACTTCATACTGGCACACAGAAACACCTAAATGAAACAGACGTCAAATTAATTAATTCATGTGTAGCACACATACTCATACTGTTATTGGTGTGCATCCTGCTCATAATATGTGTAACATGTCATCTTTCTCCGCTGTACTGATAAAGCTGAATTTCCTTAAAATTGGCTTGTAATATTTACGACAACAAAATGGAATCGTGTGGGTCTCAGGATCCACATGGAAACGGTGTGGCTCCAGTGTTGACTTCAAGTAAATTATTTCAAAAGCTTAAAATGTGAGGCAGATGGCTCACCTCTGAAGGAGCCACGCCCTAAAAACTAAGAAAGTCATAGAGGTGCTGCAAATATCACACCTATCCTCTTCATCCTTAATATGTTGCTCTCCCTCATCCTCTTGCTTTGTGTCTAGATGCTGAATATATGATCCAGGGGGAGTTTCCCCTCTGGCTCCTGATTCTTCTCCTGGGCATGTTCTTCTCTGCCATCATTTTCTGTACCACCACCAACGACTGTCCTCCCACCTATCACCCAGTAAGTAACGTGGATGCGGATAAAGGTCTCATAAAGCCTGTAGTATCTGGTTAAGCATAATTGTCTTTTGATGATAGATGCTTGACAGAAACAATCAAAAATAGAATTTGATTCATTTTCGTCAAGCGACAACGACAAGATCATTTTACCCCTCAGCCTTATGGCTAAGCCTTTGGGGTGCCTTGTGGCCCAGCCAGTTAGTGCTCTAGCCACATGCTCCTTGTGAGTTGCGAGGACCAGTGTTCGAGTCCGAGGTCCATTATATCTAACATGTCTCCGCTTGGTTTCCTGTAGAAAGTAGAAACTTCTCTATTAGTAAATTCTTATATAAGCTATGCTTTTACGGATTGTGTTAAGTACTCAGTCTGACATGACATGCTTGTCCTGTGCTGTTTTTCTAGCTGTTTGCTCTTTTGGGTTTTGTGGTGAGTGCCATATTGATCAGCACAGCAGCATCAGAGGTGGTCAGCCTTCTCCACATGTTGGGCGTGGTGCTGAGACTCAGTAACACTGTGCTGGGACTCACCCTGCTGGCCTGGGGCAACAGTATAGGAGGTAAGATTAACCAAGGCATACACACCTTTACCAGATATTTGGGATTATAATGAACTCAACTAATGACCTACTGTTTGGTATTAATTAAATGTCTTTTCAGATTGTTTTTCTGATATCACCATTGCGCGTCAGGGTTACCCAAGAATGGCAATATCTGCCTGCTTCGGAGGCATCATCTTCAGTATCCTTTAGTATGAAATATATATTTGTTATGAAATATATATTGTGGACATGCATTACACAAGCTTGTGGTATTATGACTGTCAACCAAGAATGGCAATATCTGCCTGCTTCGGAGGCATCATCCTCAGTATCCTTTAGTATGAAATATATATTTGTTATGATTTTTTTATTGTGGACATGCATTACACAAGCTTGTGGTATTGTCTGTCTGTCAACCTTAACTGCTTCCATCAGATATGCTGTTTGGTGTGGGTCTTGGCTGTCTAAGGCAGATGTTTAATAGCCATGCTGAAGTACAGGTAATGTCCATATCCGACCCCAAATCTGTATTCTTTTAAGACTCACATTGCAGGCCTTGAACAAATATACAGAAAAACACGTTTTGGCTACTTGACATGCATTGAGGTTAAACTGTGTTGTGTTGCTGTGTTGAATGAGCAGACATCACATCGTGCTCCTTATGTTGTTTTCTCCTCTGCAGTTGGAACCAGAGGGTTTGTTGACTTGGATTCTTGCAGGTTCTCTGGGTTTGTCTTTAGTCCTTTCCTTCGTTATTGTTCCACTGTGCCGGTTCCATTTGGGTCGGACCTACGGGATCTTCCTGATCGTCTTCTATGCTGTTTTTCTTGTCGTTGCACTGCTTACAGAGTTTGGAAAGATCCAGCTTGTCTAGTCCAAGACAAGATGGAGACTCTGTCTTGTACATTTACTGGTGGACACACTGGAGCAGAGGACACCTTATTCGCTCAGAAGTACTCTTTATTCTGGAATAATAAGTACATGTAGATATCATGCATACTATCTCCATTTAACTAGGTTTGTCCCCCTGAGATCAAATATCTATTTTTGCAAGGGAGACCTGCATCAATGTGAATGACCAAACAGATATTTAAGGGCACAGCTTGGTTCCGTTGTGAACAATGTGAGCTGATGTTAAGGGCACTGATCATTTTTACATACAGGACAAATGGGAATGGCGTGAATGGCCCTGGGAACACAGCCAAAAAGATGTTCTCCTCAGGGAGCATTGAACCAGATCACATTGTGCCTTTACTTTACCGTTACTTTGTATTGACCAGAGGTGCTGTAGCAGCTGAACAAGAGAGTGCACACATCAACTGTAATGTTAAATATCCTGGCACAAAGCTGCTTTTGACAAAAAAATGTTTTACTTGTGTAAATATAAGTCTTTGGTACCTACATGTTGATTAAATCACTTTGGTTCAGTATTTGCCTTTGTGTTTTTTATGGTGGCACAAAGCTGATTTTAGTGGGGCGGCATAGCATATCCATAACATATCAGACCAATCGTTCATTTTTTGATACGCTTGCGTGAGAGGCTGACACATTATGATGCATCATGACAGTAATCAGTATCAACGTCAATTCAAAGTATTCAGAGTCATTAATTAGACTGTTAATTCAGTTTGTTTGACTGTTGTTTGTTTCATTTGTTAGCTATGCCACCCACTATTTTGAGAAAAGGAAACTATGCCTTTGGTAATAAATTACTGTGTGTGCATGTGTGCTTGTGTGTGTATAATGTGTTGAAATATTGTGCCTGGTTGTAAATTACCACATCACCCTGTCAACATACAGGGGCCTATTACACGAAAGGAGAATTAAATAAGCCTGGATTTAAGTCAAATCCAGGTTTGACAAGTCTGGTCCGTACAGCCTGGTTTATTCCATTCCATGAACGCCAAGCCAGGCTGAAAAGGAGCGACTTTGTCGAGCTAGACCTTGTCAAGCCAGGATGGTAAAGCCAGGCTTCATAGCAGAATCCTTGAACTTGACCAATCATGGAGCCCAAAACCCAGAGCGGCGTTCTTCTCTGTGGCTGAACAGCAGCACTGCAGCAGCTCATGGAACAGTGGCGTTCCCAGGAATTACATTTAGGGCAGGCGATGTAATCCTCGGGGAAAAGTCTCGGGGGGAAACAAGACCCCAGGGAGACAGACACATGCTGATTTGCCATTTCCAGGATTTGAGTCTTGAGTCCCAAGACTCAAGATCCAAAAGAGTCTCGAGTCAAACCAATTACTCCCGCCACCCAAAAGAGAAATTTGATGTCTCCCCGGAATCATACGAGGAAGTAAAATATATAATAAGCAAGAAAGGAAACATGGCCGCAATAAATGGACCCAGGGAGAAAGCGTGGCAAGTATTGCCGCCAAATTAAATGCACAAGTCGTCGAAAAATATATACAATTTATATGCAAGTTCATAAATATATAATTCAGTTAGGCTTAAACATGAGGAATGTATAGTGAATATTGGAATTATCGCCTACTAATCTACAATGTGATAGCCTATTATATGTGCCATGCATCCAACCAATATGTCTGAGTACTCTGTGCTCAGGAATGTGTCAAACACAAAAAATCTCCATGAATTCAAGGCTTCATGGAGTGTGTAATTGATAGAAAATAAGTATTTATTTGGTGAACTATTCTTTTCGATGTCTTGTTCAGTGACACTTTGACACATTGCTGAGGCCTGGGATCAAACCTGGAATTTATGGTTTGCCAGGCAGGCTTTCTAACCATTTAGCTATGGCCACATCATCAGCAGAGACTCTATGGCAGTTCTACTCTGTAACAGTAAACGGGTTTCAGGGGAAACCAGCAAAATTAGGAATAATATAATAAAAGACTGTCTTGCTAATAAAGTGTCATGTCTCTCATTTTTTACAATGTATTTGATATTACCTTTATATTATTTAATACATTATGTATTTCATCCTTTATATGTTGTCCAGCAACCTTTTATGATAAAGGCGAAAAAAGATAGTAGACCCGTGGACACACGCAACCTTGTTGCGATCAGCTGCCTGTGATCAGTGTTGATGATGATTGAAAACTGATTGTGATCAATTGTCTGCCGGATGAAGATCCGGTCAGAAAACGGAAACGGAAACGATGCGTTCATGTATGTACATTGGTTTCAACACATACCGGATCCAGTAGGCGGGGCTCCAGACCGGACGTGAATACGGCTTTAAATAGGACGCAAGCGCACAACGGCTGGTTGGTTCAGTTTGTAACGCACGCTGCATCAGGTATTTTACTAATGTTTGATCATTAACAACACACGTTTTTATCCGCCGATAATTAGCACTATTATTAGTTAAGCATTTGGGGTTTTAAGGCTGTTTGTGAATTATGACACCAAATGGACCAAACATTTGGAATATTCTTGTTTTACAACCGAGGATGAAACGCACCAAACAAACATTGTTCCAAATGGTCACTGACTAAACCTAACCACACTCACTGATATGTGAGGGGTTTGTAGATCTAACCCTGCCATAGACGCTGTGCATTTATAATCTACAGTGGTGTAAAGTAACTAATTACATTTACTTAAGTACTGTACTTAAGTACAATTTTGAGGTATTTGTACTTTACTTGAGTATTTCCCAATCTCCAATACTTTAACTTCTACTCCACTACATCTCAGAGGCAAATATTGTACTTTTACTCCACTACAATTATTTGAAAACGTCTAGTTACTTTTCAGATATAAATTATGATATTATAAGACATACATTAACCACTTTAGCCCTATTTTATACCTAGGCAGGCTATTTGAAAATAGCCGATCTACAAGCTCACAACATCGTGACGCGTTGTGAGCTTGTAGATCGGCTATTTTCAAATATTTAGTACTTTTACTTTTGGTACTTTAAGTACATTTTGATGCCAATACTTTTGTACTTTCACTCGAGTACATTTTTAATTCTGGACGTTTACTTGTAACAGAGTATTTTTATATTGCAGTATTGGTACTTTTACTTAAGTAAAGAATTTAATTACTTTTTCCACCACTGAATCTATAAGAACTTTAGTCTGGGACCAAGACGGTCAGAGACTTGTTTGATTGATGCTGAGTTCATTGTAGTTGTTCTTAACGGCCTCTCTGCTCCATAAATGTACACACTAACAACACATTAAGTATTTAAGCCCGAAGCCACGGTTGTTACGCGACCATACGGGTCGTTTGTGATCCGTTATATTACGTAAAAGTTTAATAAATAAGCGTTTTAATTCCGTCTGTGGCTGAACGCCGTTCTACTACTTCGTTTACATGTTGCAATACCTGCGCTCGCCTGCTGCTGTAACAGCAGATTCATTCAACCTTTATTTAATATTCTCGGAGAGATCAATTGAGGGAGACCCTCATTTACAATGATGCCGAGATTACAATACATATAATTAACATAAAAAACAATAAAGTTGACACAAACAGTTAAAACAATTGCATGTTAACATCAATCAGTTAAAACAGTTGCATACTGATATTGAGTTGTTTTACATTTATGTTCGTGCGTCTCCATTAATGTATACATTCTTACTATGAAGTGATTATCTTAAAACCCACTGATTTTATCCGTCCATACGGGTTGTTGGTGTTTAGTTAATAATGCGTGTTATTTAATAAATACATGTTTTAATTCCGTCCATTAATGAACATCATTGTATTTCCTGGTTGACAATGGGGTGTAATACCAGCGTTCACCTGCTGCAGGCGAGCGCAGGTATTGCACTCCATGTAAAGGAAGAAGTAGAACGGCGTTCGGACACAGACGGAATTAAAACACTTATTTATTAAACTTTTACGTAATATTACGGAACACAAACGACCCGTATGGTCGGGTAACAACCGTGGTTTTGGCCTTAAATACTTAATGTGTTGCTAGTGTGTATATTTATGGAGCAGTAAGGGCGTTAAGAAAAACTACAAAGAACTCGGCACCCTTTATATTTAGAATTCATACATTTATGTTTGAGATTAACATGGAGCTAATATGCCAAACACTATTTTTGTGGAGTGTTCAAGAATGTCAAGATGGGGGATAATAATAATGAAACTTTATTAATGAAACTTTATTTGTATAGCACTTTTCACATTTCATACTTTTCATAAAATATATAAAATAAATGTTTTCGTTTTTTTTTGTTATTTTAAGATCAAAGTGTTCGAAGTGATCAACCTTGCAATAGAATGTATATTTAGAAGCATCTTCCATAAACATGAATGTAAAAAAGCAAAGGTTAAAGGGATAGTTCACCCCCAAAATGACTTTTTTTCTATGGACTAGTCACCCCATGGAGACTTGAATTCATGGATATATTTTTGTTTTTGTCTCATTCCTAAGACAATAATTTGATGACCAGCGGACCGGTAGGCAGCGGTTCCGGTAGGAGACACAAAGGAGACTATTTGTGTCTCCTACCGGAACCGCTGCCGGTCATCACATTATTGGCTTAGAGAATGAGACAAAAACTAAAAAAATATCCATGAATGAAAGTCTCTATGGGGTGAACTGATCGATAGAAATCCCTGGGGGTGAACTATCCCTTTAAAGCCTCAATCTGTGATTTCTTCAACCGGTCGGCTGTAGAACAGCAGCAACGCGATCATGATAATTCATTACAGTTTCAGTCATGAGATTTTATTTATCTTTATTCCATGTTTGCGCTGCCTTTTGAGCTTGTAGATCTGCTACTTTTGATGCTTTTATGCAGTGGTGTGCACAGACATTTTGAGGGGCAGGTGCTCAAGTAAATTATACTTTTTTTTTGTTGACTTGGTCTGCTCTTTTTCCCCTCTACACCTATACCTCTTTGCCAAAAATAGCCGATCTACAAGCTCACAACGCCTCGCGCTGCGAGGCGTTGTGGGCTTGTAGATCGGCTATTTTTGGCTAAAGTTCTCCTCAGAAAAGGGATGCTAGGTTTCGAGTGGTTATGGTAAAAAGAAAAATCATATCACATAAAGAATTGGCGGACCCCCTGTAGTAACTCTGAGGACCCCCTAGGGGCCCCGGACCCCTTGTTGAAGACCCCTGCTGTAAACTGGGAAAAAAAATATTTTTTTTTCTTCAAAAGGGCACTTCTGGTCAAGAGGGCAAAGGGCAGGTGCTCTAGCACCACCTAGAGTCTATCTGTGCACGTCCCTGCTTTTATGTGACGCTGTAGTATGATCAAGTAGGGAGTTAATTTATGAAGAAAACACAAGGTTAGAATATGGCGATTACCCTGACGGCAGCGAACGTAACATGTTTGTTGCTATTGTGTGTATCATACTTACATATACAATGTAGATTATTTTATTATTATTGTCAGTTGTGTTGCAGTATTAAAGGAGTAGTTCACCCAAAAATGACTTGGTTTCTATCAATTGCACACCCCATGAAGCCTTGAATTCATGGATTTTTTTATTTTTTTTTCGTATTTCTAAGCCAATAATTTGATTACCGGTGGAAAGATGCTAAAGTATCCGGTAGGAGACACAAAGTAGACTCTTTGTGTCTCCTACCGGAAATACACCCGGTCATCAAATTATTGGCCTAGGAATGCGACAAAAAACAAAACAAATCCATGAATTCAAGGCTTCATGGGGTGTGTAATTGATGGAAAATAAGATTTTTTTTCGGGGTGAACTACTCCTTAAGTCTCTATCATCACATACATGAAAAATAGTGAGTTTAAAAACAAATTAATAGCAACACAAACTAACATATAACCCCAACAAAACTGGAAAAAAAAGAAATGTCGTTTTTGTAGATTTCTTTTTTTAAACAATCTTATTGATATTATGAATTCTACAATATATAAAATGTGGGGGAAAAGAGTGTAATGTTGGTATATATATGTGTGTCTTACAGGTTAATCATGTGACCTCCTGCAGAGTGGACTAAATCTACTTCATACAGCGAGTTTAAAACCCTGAGTCATGACTCCTAGCTATGACTCAGGGTTTGACTCGGTGTATGAGTTCTTCAATGAAGGTCCTGGACGGATGGAGTCATCAGGAGATAGCTGGTAATAGAGTGTCTGTAACTCGGACAAAGGGTTCAGGAAGATGGAACCTCGACGGAGTCTATGCAGCAACGAGCCCTGAGAGCTGAAACGTATAACGGTGCCAACGAACGCTCTCCATTGAGATACAAGGCGTACGGTGCTCGGGACGTGGTGCCATACAACCTACGCGGCTCTATTAATACCAGCTATCTTCAACCGAGCGGTGGAAGGCCCCACACGGTACGTACCTGGATCACACCAGTATAAACTAGGGCTGTGTCACCATTAGAAAAGTTGATGATTAATTGTCACACAAATGATTGCGATTTAATTGTTTGACGTTGAACATTGGTACATTATAAATACAAATTTGATCTATTTTTGGCTTCTAGGGATTCGTAAACAACATTTGCACCAGACAGATATGACAAATAATATACATAATTTAATTACTTTTTTTTACTTTTTGAGCTCGTAGATCCACTATTTTTGGAAAATGTTTGAAAATATATGAACATTTTTAACATGGTAATGATCATGACGATTATGCAAAATACATTTTTAATTCTGATATCGAAAAATAATTGCAATTAGGCATTTACGTAATAATTGTGACGGGTCTAGTATAAACCCTAGGGTTTATACTCATGGTAACTGATGACTGATAAGCTGTGGGGGTTATCAGACCACACTTTGAGAATCACTGGTCAAACGGCTGAGAGGTGAACCAAGACTGTCTGTGGTTGTTTTCAAGCCAAATTCCAAACCTCGAAATTCTGCCTCCAGTGTTATGGAGAAATTGGTGACCTGACAAAAGATGTGTCCATCTTGTGGACTTCACATAATGTCAAACACACACAGTAAATCACTGCTGTTTATGAACAGTTGCTCGGTTAATAAACAAAACAGTGGTTATTTAGATTTGGACATTGATCTTTTGTGAAGTCCAACGAGATGGTCGCATGTTTTCTGAAGGTCACCAATTTCACTAAACACCACCATTGTAGGAGGGGGGCACAAACTGGGAGTTTGCCATATTGGAAATAAATTGGGCTCGCTTCCCTTCACAGGTGTTACCAATGATGCTAATGAAGGCTCTGTTCCAAACGGCCCAAGGGTGTTTAAAGGGATATTTCACTTTCAAAAAAACTTTTGGTCATTTTATTGTCTACTCAGGCTTTTGTGAGCCCCCCAGACCGTTTTTAAGTTGCTTGATTCAGTATTTAGACATTTGATATTCATTTTATCAGACACGCCCCCTTCCTATCTAACATGCTAAAAATGGAGTTTGAAGTTAATATGGGTTTGTATAGGAAGGGGGCGTGTCTGATAAAATGAATATCAAATGTCTAAATACTGAATCAAGCAACTTAAAAACGGTCTGGGGGCTCACACAAGCCTGATAGTTAGGGAATTTTAGCAATATGTGTGGACCATCTGTGAAAAAATTTACTACCAATAGCTTTCTTCACCAATGTGTTCTTATAGGTGTCTAGAATCACCTCTCAATTAATGCAAACCCAAATCCTCGTGGAAAATCCTGGAGAGCCAATCAAAGTTAAGGAGCCCAGAGGGCTTTGGTGAAAAATATTTAAAAAAAAATAAAAGTCTAAAATGAACTTGTGAGGTGTTTAACTAGGGGTTTTCAGGGGTGCTAAATCCATTCCAACCATTATTTTTGAGTAAAAATGTCTCCCTGGCCATCTAATATTGGTATATTGGTTATTGTTAGTGTATAATCAGTGTATAATCAATGGTAAGGGATTGGGGTGTTGTTGAATTGATTCTATTCTGAAAAATAAAATAAGAAAATATTGCTAAACACTGTGCACATGCTCAGTGGGATACACTGTCTGAATGTGGGGAAGGAGCGGGAGTGTTGCATCCTGGCAAATATGTCTGGACGATTTTAAGGTACGGTAGTTTATCTACTTTTTGGCATTTATTTTCCTCTGCTGGCAAAACTTTTGATTACTGTGAATTTAGATGTCAATTTTCTCTAGCCTATTGCTTACATTGAACAACCATTAGTTAAACAATCATGACACTTGTCTTTTAGTAGACAACATGGAAGAGGATTCTGTAGCTTGTGGCTTAAGGTGCTTCATCTGTGGTGGTCCTGAGACTGAGATTCAAAAGTCACCCAAAAAGGCTATGCACATTTTTTGTCTTATTCTGAGAGTGTGGATGATGCAGCATTAATCAGAAGACTTCATGAGGACTGGAAAAACTGAGATGACCCCAAACTAAGATACCATTTGGAATGCAAAACCGAGCTATACAGTCATGCAAGAAGTACAGTATATCCACTGGATACCGTAAGTTTTTTTTTCATTGTGATGAAAGTTGCCACTTGCAGATTTCAATCCTGTTCTATGTTGTGAGTGACATCATAATTTAATAAAAACTTTAAACATAATCTATTCTTTAGAGCAAGATGAGCAAGTCCAACGGCCAGACAGGAAAAGGAAAAGACATAGGGCATTGTCTGGGTCAAGTAGTTCAAGTGCTAGCTGGCACACTTGATCTACCATAATACTTGCATCCTTTGCAATGAAGGTATCAATGTTGGCACATTGAAAAGAAACCCTGGTAAGTCTTTTGTATGTAAGATTCAAATACATTTTGATAATTGTTTTTCTTGCTCCTCATTGTAGGCTTCCACTCAAAGTCAAATAATTTAATCATGCACATACTGTATGTGGCTACCTTTTATCCAGACAAGAGCTTGGCAGTTGTATCGTGCACCTGATAATGTCTACCAGGACCGACTGAAAAGGAGTTTGATGCAGAGAGCAAAGCGATGAGGTGATGACTGGGGACTTGAAGTCGCTGGTCGCCTGGTGGCAGAAGAGGCAGTATATCATATTCGATGCAGAAGAGACTTTGAGAACCCTGTTACAAAGTCTGAGGTAACATTATATGGATACACAATACAGCTGTACAATACAACTCACATTTCTTATCCTTTATTAGTCCCCCTCATTCCTGGACCCAAATCAATCTTGCAGAATACATTATTTTGAAGTCAAAAGTTTCACTATTAAAAATTGTATTTCTTCCCTCAGGATAAGAAATGTGAGTTGTATTGTACAGCTGTATTGTGTATCCATATAATGTTACCTCAGACTTTGTAACATACAGTATGTGCATGATTAAAATATTTGACTTTGAGTGGAAGCCTACAATGAGGAGCAAGAAAAACAATTATCAAAATGTATTTGAATCTTACATACAAAAGACTTACCAGGGTTTCTTTTCAATGTGCCAACATTGATACCTTCATTGCAAAGGATGCAAGTATTATGGTAGATCAAGTGTGCCAGCTAGCACTTGAACTACTTGACCCAGACAATGCCCTATGTCTTTTCCTTTTCCTGTCTGGCCGTTGGACTTGCTCATCTTGCTCTAAAGAATAGATTATGTTTAAAGTTTTTATTAAATTATGATGTCACTCACAACATAGAACAGGATTGAAATCTGCAAGTGGCAACTTTCATCACAATGAAAAAAAAACTTACGGTATCCAGTGGATATACTGTACTTCTTGCATGACTGTATAGCTCGGTTTTGCATTCCAAATGGTATCTTAGTTTGGGGTCATCTCAGTTTTTCCAGTCCTCATGAAGTCTTCTGATTAATGCTGCATCATCCACACTCTCAGAATAAGACAAAAAATGTGCATAGCCTTTTTGGGTGACTTTTGAATCTCAGTCTCAGGACCACCACAGATGAAGCACCTTAAGCCACAAGCTACAGAATCCTCTTCCATGTTGTCTACTAAAAGACAAGTGTCATGATTGTTTAACTAATGGTTGTTCAATGTAAGCAATAGGCTAGAGAAAATTGACATCTAAATTCACAGTAATCAAAAGTTTTGCCAGCAGAGGAAAATAAATGCCAAAAAGTAGATAAACTACCGTACCTTAAAATCGTCCAGACATATTTGCCAGGATGCAACACTCCCGCTCCTTCCCCACATTCAGACAGTGTATCCCACTGAGCATGTGCACAGTGTTTAGCAATATTTTCTTATTTTATTTTTCAGAATAGAATCAATTCAACAACACCCCAATCCCTTACCATTGATTATACACTGATTATACACTAACAATAACCAATATACCAATATTAGATGGCCAGGGAGACATTTTTACTCAAAAATAATGGTTGGAATGGATTTAGCACCCCTGAAAACCCCTAGTTAGACACCTCACAAGTTCATTTTAGACTTTTTTTTTTTAAATATATTTTTCACCAAAGCCCTCTGGGCTCCTTAACTTTGATTGGCTCTCCAGGATTTTCCACGAGGATTTGGGTTTGCATTAATTGAGAGGTGATTCTAGACACCTATAAGAACACATTGGTGAAGAAAGCTATTGGTAGTAATTTTTTTCACAGATGGTCCACACATATTGCTAAAATTCCCTAACTATGAGTAGACAATAAAATGACCCAAAGTTTTTTTGAAAATGAAATATCCCTTTAACTCAGAGTGTACAAATGGAAACAAATTACGGGTCCATTTGGTTCCATCTGTACACTCTTAATTAGTATCATTTGTAACACCTGTGAAGGAAAGTACGGAAGAGGCCCAATCCTTGGTCAAATGCCTTTTCATTTGGGGTCCTTGATATGAAAACATTTGAGAGCCACTGTTTAGTTGATTCTAAAACTGGATTAAATGCTAAGCATTGTGTATTTACTTGAAATGGTGTTTGATACAGGAATAGTGGGCACGTCTTTGTTAAGTTGGCTATTTTTGTTTCTCAAATGTTAAACAAATTAAGAATTTGCTAAATGGTCTTAAGTGATGTAAAGTATACATGATGTGAACATGTGTACTGTACATCATTATCAGACCTAAACGTACCCTGCAACGTATTGTTTTATGCCCACAGTGGCTGTAGGCGACAGGTTTTGTGGCAATTGTAGATATATTATGTCTCTATAAGCCTAACCCACATCGGGTCACGTGACGTCTATTTACGTCCTGGTTTCCATTAGGAGGGGATCAGTCTTTTTCCTCCATTGACTTACAGTACATGCATTCTGCTCATCAGACACAAGCCAACTAATGTCTTATTTCGAAAGGTAAAGTTATTCTAATACTGTGTGCTGTATTATTATCTTGTTTTCTTGATGATGTTGTTGTTCTTTTACATCTTACCATTTGGAAATTGACTTTAATAGATAGATTGAGAATGCTAGCAATGTTACCTGCCTGTGTAGAACACATAGGCTTATTTTAGCATTTCCTTTTTATACCAATATATATACTCACCATACAGTGGTGTAAAGTAACCAAGTACATTTACTCAAGTACTGTACTTATGTACGATTTCTTAGGTATTTTTACTTTACTGGAGTATTTACAATTTCCAGTACTTTTACTTCTACTCCACTGCATCTCAGAGGCAAATATTGTACTTTTCACTCAACTATTGCATTGTGAGCGTGTAGATCTGCTATTTTCTTAAGATTTTTTTATACATTTGAAAACTGGGACATTCTACATATGTACATAATGCGTACTTTCTACTTTGGTACCTTAAGCTTAAGTAGCCTACTGTACATTAACATTTTGATACAAATACCTTATACTCAAGTCATTTCTGACTTCCACTTGTAGCATATGTGTGTATGAATGTATGTGTGGTCAGAAATTCAGACTGTACTTGAGTAAAAGGTATTGGTATAAAATGTTAATGTAGGCTACTTAAGGTACCAAAGTAGAATGTAATTATTATGTAGAATGTCCCAGTTTTCAAATGTATAAAAAATCTTATGAAAATAGCAGATCTACAGCTCACAATGCAATAGTGGAGTGAAAAGTACAATATTTGCCTCTGAGATGCAGTGGAGTAGAAGTAAAAGTACTGGAAATTGTAAATACTCCAGTAAAGTAAAACTTGAGTAAATGTACTTGGTTACTTTACACCACTGTATGGTGATGTGTTCTACACAGGCAGGTAACATTGCTAGCATTCGCAATCTATCTATTAAAGTCAATTTCCAAATGGTAAGATGTAAAAGAACAATAACATCATCAAGAAAACAAGATAATAATACAGCACACAGTATTAGAATAACTTTACCTTTCGAAATAAGACGTTAGCTGGCTTGTGTCTGATGAGCAGAATGCATGTAAGTCAATGGAGAAAATAGACTGATCCCCTCCTAATGGAAACCAGGACATAAACAGACGTCACGTGACCCGAATGCGAGTAAAATAAATGGCCAATTACACATTGAAGTGCCCACTTTTCCCAGGTGCCCACTCTTCCGGTTACATAATCGCAAATTATTTGAGGTAATTGCAATTATTTTGCATAAAATCGTCATAGTTTCCAGTTCATAAAATGGAGGAAATGGCCGATCTACAAGCTCACACCGTGCCGTGATCGCGACACGTTGTGAGCTTGTAGATCGCTTTTTTTATGGCATTCATTTAAGTTATTTGTCATATCTGCCCTGTTTACGAAGTTTAAAAGCCAGCTAAAAATATATTTTTTATGTTCAATGCCAAACAAACACAATTAAATCATTAATTGCAATTATTTGTGACAATTAATGAAGTAAAATGTCATAATGGTGACACAGCCTGTCAGTGACTAGGTTATGTGACATGTCACTATGGCTTCCAAAATGTCACCCTGTAGGGCCGGCACAACTCAACCTTTTGTTTTCTTTTTCTTGTGTCTTTACAGAACATGAAGTTGACAAGAAGAAGACGTCTGTAGATGGCAGGAAGGTAGGAACCTTTTGATTTCTGCTGCTTGTTAAGGGGGCTACATGCTACATGCTACCATACCATGTATGTCGTCATTCGCGTCTATCTTCTATCGTATAGTTTCACGCGTCATTTGCGTTGCCACAAATGACAAATGTCTGTCCACATCACATTTATGTGATTTATTTATCGTTTCACGGAATTGTTCGGCTAAAGCTTTGGTCACGTCGGTCCACATCACATACGACCATATGTGGTCGTAACTTCTCCTCTTTTCCTCTATTCTTTGCTTTAATAAAGCAATAACAAAATGATTTGTTTTTATTCACTTTTGTGTCTGAGTTATTTGATCGATTTTTTATTTTTATTAGAAAAGCACTTTCTTATTTCTTCTTGCCTGTCTATTGCGCTAGTTCTTCACTAGTGGTTTGTGTGTACAAATGTATGTGATGTGGAGGTATGTGATTTATGTCTGGTATCATTATGGTAGCATGTAGCCCCATTAACACTGTGTTTACATCCATCTGTGTAGTAGGTCGGTGCAAACTAATAGAGAAAGCAAATGATGTCCGACGTGTCATTTGCTTCCTTTCTTAGTGTTTTTTTTTCATTTGCTGTTTGAGTCGTGGCTGCTGTTGAAGGTAAGTGCTAGTAGTGACACGGTCTATCATTGGTTGTCGGGCAGAAACCTTGTATCTCCATATTTAAACATTATTTTTTGTAAATACATTTCTTTACTTGGTCATACTACAGTGTCACACACTAAAGCAGTACAAACAGCCGATCTACAAGCTCACAAAGCAAAGATCATGATAATTACATTGGATCCATTGGAACACAGTTTATTTTTTGTGTCCATTTTAACCCATTAAGACCTGGAACTGTGTCATTTTTAGATTTGAGCTAAAAAGCATTATTTTACACTTTGGGCTATTCAAAAATCGTTAAAATGTGTGCAAATCTTTGAATATATATATATATATATATATATATATATATATATATATATATATATATATATATATATATATATATATATATATATATATATATATATATATATATATATATATATATATATAATTTTTTTTTTTTTTTTTTTAAAGCTAACATTTTTAACTCAAATCTTTGCTTCTGGGTGGTTCCTGGAACAAAATGTTTTGATGGGGGTCCGCGGCCAAATACATATAATTTTGGGGGTCCTTGACATGAAAAAGATTGAGCACCACTGATATAGAAACATACGTTTTTCAGAAAACTGTTGAGATTTAGGAGACATGTAGAATCGGCTTCAGGTCTCAATGGGTTAAAAAGTAACAGTTTTGGACATGAAAGGTTTCTACCTGACCTCCATACTTTAACTTTCCCTCTTTTCTCTTCTCTATTATTTGCTTTAATAAAGTTATTACTTTTTTCCCCCCTAGTGTGTCTTTGTGTGGTTTTTGTGTGTACAAATGGACCTGTCACTGGTCCATTTGGTTCCATTTGCAGTACTGACAGTATACGTATACTAGGCTGGTTATGTAATGACAGGGTACAGCATATGTAGGCTCACGCTAAGCTGTATAATATAGTGACAGGGTACAGTATATGTATACTAGGTTGTATAATATAGTGACAGGGTATAGTATATGTGGCTCTTGGTCACATAGCAAACTCACATAGTTAAACCTATTTGCGCTTTATCTATTTTTGATAAAGTAAAAAATATAGCTTTTTTTGCCCTGTCATAGTATCAAGTAAACCTTTTTTAGTTTTAACCGTAAAATGTGCACTATCAGCGTCGTTTGCGTAGCGCCGCTTGTGTTGCGTCATTTAACGGGTGGCGGGCCAGTGGTTTGCATCGTTTGCGTTCAATGCCCGTCATTCGTGAAGAATAAGTAAGAAGGGACTGGACCAGTGTCTTTTTATTATTGGGTCACGGCCAGCGTTTTGATTTGATTTGCGTCGCGTCTCAGGATTTCACGTAACATCCGTGCAGGTAAGTCATCACGTCAGCCCACATCACATAAGTCCGTAGTGTAGTGTAGTATGTGATGTGGATTGATATGATGTATGTGTTGTCATTTCACAACACATGCGGGTAAAAATTACATTTGATTTCACGTCGCTTCCGTCATATGCAGGTAAGTCTTCATCACGTCAGCCCACATCACATATGACCGTACAGGGGGGCCGTATGTGATGTGCATTGATGTGATGTATGTGTTGTGTTGTGTCATTTCACAACATGTGCGGGTAAAACATCATCACGTTAGTCCACGTCACATATGAACATATGTGGAGGTATGTGATGCATGTCGTCCTTTACGTCGTGTGTCGTTTCACGTAATATGATTGCCGTTGTACCGTTTAAGGTTATTTGCGAGTAAATCACGTCAGGCCACATCACATTACTGGTCAGTTAATGTGATGTGGATTTATGTGATTTTGTGATTATTTCACGACATTTGCGGATAGCTCGTCATTCACATCGGTCGGCAATTTTTTCTTTTAGGCGAGGTACACGCCGTTGTTTACAGTAGGTCAGAACAGGAAGAGATGTAGGGCCATCATTCATATCATATGCATTTAATGACTTTGGTTATTCCTGTTGCTTGTGTTTTATGTTGTGTATTAATGTTATTCATAGTGTTGTATGTTGTTTACTAATGTCATTCATAGTGTTGTATGTTGTGTACTAATGTCATTCATGCTGTTGCTGTATTGCTGACAAATATTGGCACAATTGATTTTAGGTTGCGTCATTTGCGCTAAAGCTTAATCACGCCAAATCACATCACATATGACCAGTATGTGATGTGAAGGTGTGTGACGGATGTCGGCATGTGCATCACGTGTAGTTACTCGTTATTTGTGCCGTCATTTGCGAGTAAAGCTTCATCACGTCAATCCACATCACATAATAATAATAATAATATAATATAAACGATACATACAACCATATGACCAGTATGTGATGTGGACTTCGTTTCACGTCGTTTGCCTACAATGCTCGTCATTTGGCAGGAGAATAATTAAGAAAATGGCCTGATGCTGGACTGAGACTGATGCAGAGAACATGAAGCAAAGAATGCTGCTGCCATTGCGTCATATGCGCCTCGTATAATTTATGTCAATCGTACACAAATGATGTAAATTATACGAGTCTCTCTATCTCTCTCTCTGTCTCTATCCCTCATCTCTCTATCTCTCCCCCTGGTAAGTATGTTGGTGAATGTAATGCACATTACAAAGTGCTTTGGTTAAAGGTACTATAGTTAAATGCACCATTTAAATTGTAAACTTTGAATTGAACTCATAGGCATCAGCTAGCAGCCACTGTGACACTGTAAGAGGCAGTTCAGTCACTGTAGACTGTATTACTCCTGGAAAATAAACATTAGTCATAACTGTGTGATTGCATTCTAAACATTACAGTAATAACTGATGTCATTCAAAATGTGTAAGCTCTATATTTAACAGCTACCAGGCATTGTGCCACTGCAGAGGTTCCCAAACATTTTAGCTCAGGACCCAAACTAGTGAAGATAATAGATTTGCAAGCTCACAACGAGCATGTAAATCTATTTTCACAACCTCTATTTTTTTGTTTCTAATTTATTGCTTAGATTTGTTGTTTTCACGAAATAGCACATGTTCTATTTTGCTTGCTTCTTATATGTGCTTTTAATTCATTTTAATTTTACTATTTGACCCCAGAAAAAAAGTCACTGTTTGGATCTGAAATTATCAATAAAAAAGCAATAGCAAAAACACACTGGAATGTAAACATTTCAGTGTAAAGATTTTCATAACGTTTTAGCTCGAGACCCAAAAGAGAAATGTGATGTCTCCCTGGGACCTAGTGAGAATTGCAGATCTACAAGCTCTGCTTGTAGATCTGCTATTTTCATTACTCTTATTTTAATATTTTAAATGGAATTTCTTTGATTTTTGTTTTTAAATGTATCGGGTTCTTTTGAAACATAAGGACGTTTTACTACTCTAAATATTTTATTTTATTCATGTAAAACAAATGTAGGATACTAAAAGGAAAGAGGAATATTTACTGACTGATCTCAAAAACAAATGAAAACTGGCAGAAATAAAGACTCACTCCATAAAAACCTTAAGGAAAACTCCTCAGACAGAGACTAAGAACATATATATATTTTTTAATTTTTTTATGTTCATCAAGTGCTCCAAGTGCTCAAAGGGAAAAGTGCAGCAACACACATTTAGGTCGTAGGACCATCGTCAGTGCTATATCATCAGATGTAATCATTTGCTGTTAAAGCTTCATCACGTCAGTCCACATCACATAATGACCGTAATGTAGTGTAGTGTAGTATGTGATGTGGATTTCTGTGTTGTCATTTGTGGGTAAAGCTTCATTATTCATGCCGGTCAATAGGCGAGGCACTGACGATGGTCCTTTGACCCAAACGTTTGCTGCTGCACTTTTCACTTTTAGCACTTGGAGCTCTTTATGAGCATGAACAAATGAAACACTAATATATTTTTTTAGTCTCTGTCTAAGGTGTTTTTCTTAAGGTTTTTGTGGAGTGAGTCTTTTCTTCAACCGGTTTTCCTTTTGTATAAAGATGTTAACATGGCTTCACATTTATGGTCTGTGTTTGCGCTTGTGAGCTTGTAGATCTTCACTCTTGGAGATTTTCACTCTATTTTCTTTTCTTTATGGAATTTCTTATTTGGCATTTTCTTAAAATACATTCTTTTGAATGTTTTTGATTATTTTCGTGACATTGATCTTGTAGATCGGCTATTTTCACTTTTCATGTTTTTGGGACAGCAACAATATTCCAATATGTCGCATCGGCTCCGTGCAGAACCAACGGATATCACCTTATGGAAGCTTTGATTGATTGAATACTTTATTAACAGGTCCATGGGGGGGGGGGGGGGTTATTTACTCATGACCCAAGAAAATGTGTCCACAATTGAGTCCCGACCCATAACTTGGGAAACAGCGGACCAGGGTCCATTTGTTGCCTTAAATCTATGAGGTTCCTTTGAAATATGAGAACTTTTTATTTCTGTAAACGTTTTATTTTAAAAATTGTAGGAAACTAAAAGGAAAAAGAGGAAGATTTTCTAGACAGAGATTAAGAAAATCTATTTTTGTTTTATTTGTTTAATGATCATAAAGTGATCCAAGTGCTCAAAGTGAAAAGTGCAGCAACACACATTTAGGTCATAGGACCATCGTCAGTGCTATATCAGATCTAATCATTTGCGGTTAAAGCCTCATTACGTCAGTCCACATCACATATGACCATAGTGTATGTCTGGTGTAGTGTAGTGTAGTATGTGATGTGGATTTATGTCTTGTATCATTTTGCGTAATTTGATTTGCGTCTCATCTTATCATTTCACGTCACTTATAATTCATTTGCAGGTAAGTCTTCATCACGTCAGTCCACATCACATATGACCATAGGCGCTGTATGTGATGTGGATTTATGTGTTGTCATTTGCGGGTAAAGCTTGATTATTCACGGCGGTCAGTAGGCGATGCACTGACGATGGTCCTTTGACCCAAACGTTTTCTGCTGCACTTTTCACTTTTAGCACTTGGAGCTCTTTATGAGCATGAAAAATTAAAACACTAATATATTTACTTAGTCTTTGTCTAAGGAGTTTTCCATAAGGTTTTTGTGGAGTGAGTCTTTTCTTCAACCGGTTTTTATTTTTTTATAAAGATGTTAACATGGCTACCTATTTATGGTCTGTAAATGATTACATTATTACAATTTTCAAAAATATAAAATTGGTTGGAGGAGTCAAGATTTTATTTCACACTTGTAAGTTTTGTGGACATTTTTGTTTTTTGATAACAAATATGATCTAAAAAGCATGATCAGGTTTTTATTAAAACAATGTCCACAGAGCTTTAAAAAAGTGTTAAATAAAATAAAGTTCCTCTAAAAATGTCAATCTTAATTGTGAAACTTAATTACATGTTGCTCATGTACTTAATCTCCAAATATCATCCTCCACCCCCCTGTCTTCCGGAGTCCCTCAGGGCTCGATCCTTGGGCCAATACTTTTCTCCCTATACCTCCTTCCCCTGGGACAAATTTTTAACAAACATGGTATCTCCTATCATCTTTATGCAGATGATTCTCAAATATACATGCCCCTAAAAAAGGATAGCAATGGCTCCCTGACACCTCTCCTTGACTGTCTAAATGATGTCAAGGCATGGATGGCTGCTAACTTTTTAAGTGTTAATGAAAGTAAAACTGAGGTCATAGTGTTCGGGCCGAGAGGCCCTGGTGTTGTACCCACCGACCTGGGCTCCCTGCAGCCCTATGCAAAAAACGTTGTCTCCAACCTGGGCGTCAAAATGGACGATGCTCTCAAACTGGACAAACAGATTAGTGCGGTGGTCAGCTCCAGCTTCTACCATCTGAGGCTGCTGGCTAAAATCAAGTCGGTCCTGTCTTTTGAAGATTTTGAGCGTGTCATTCATGCATTTATCTACACACGTTTAGATTACTGTAATGCACTTTATGTTGGCTTAAATCAGGCCTCCATTGCACGACTACAGTTAGTTCAAAATGCCGCAGCTCGCCTCCTAACAGGGACCCGCAAGCGAGACCACATCACACCGGTCTTGGCCTCACTCCATTGGCTCCCCGTTCGCATAAGAATTGATTTTAAGATTTTATTATTTGTTTTTAAATCACTGAATAATTTGGCACCTCAGTACCTTTCTGAGCTTATAGAAGTGCACATTCCCCCAAGGCCACTGCGGTCTGCGGCACAGTTGACACTCAAGGTCACACGGAGGACAAACCTGAGGTCCAGAGGAGACCGAGCCTTTTCTGCCGTAGCACCCACATTGTGGAATGCGCTCCCCTCCCATGTCCAACTGGCCCCCACTATCGAGACTTTTAAATCTCGCCTTAAGACCCACCTTTATGCCCTGGCTTTTAATTCCGTTTGAGTTTCTGTGTTTTCTCTGTTTTTTGCATTGCATTGTTTTCTATGTCTGCTGACGCTGCTGCGTCATGTATTTTCTTTGTTTTGTTTTTATCTCTGTACAGCACTTTGTAGGCCTTGAGTTTTAAAATGTGCTATATAAATAAAGTGGATTGGATTGGATTGGATTAATCCATAGGGTTAGGTTTTGATCTGTCGTAGTGGTAGATCTTTAATTAAATGTTCATTTTTGCTGCAGTTGTAGATCTTTGAAATGTGTAAATCAGTGGTTCTCAACCTTGTTCTGGATCTGACCACTTAACATGGCAGCCGTGTTAAGTGGACAGATGGGTGGGCCTTTTCAGAGCATGCTTTAAAGACCAATCAATCCATTGGTACTAACTTAGTATAAATTATTTATTTAGTATAACTTTTTTATATTAAATCTTAATGTTTTTGCCAAATATTTAGGAGGAGAACCACTGGTTTAAATTTCAACTAAATGTAAGTTGTATGTTAAACAAATGATTCCCCTACTTTATGGAATTGCTTTTCTTTTTTTAATTTACTTTATGAAATTAGTTTGAGCTTGTAGATCTTCACTCTTGTAGATTTTCATTATTTTCTTTTCTTTATGGAATTTCTTATTTAGCATTTTCTTAAATTACATTATTTTGAATGTTTTTCTTTATTTTGTGACATTGATCTTGTAGATCGGCTATTTTCACTTTTTATAATGTTTTTTGGACATCAACAATATTCCAATATGTCATATCTGCTCCATTCAGAACAAACCAATGTCATTTTCAAATGTATTTAATACATTACAATGTTCAATGAACCGTAATCCACAGGCCAATCACCTGCTGGAAGCTTTGATTGAATACTTAATTAACAGGTTGGGGGGGGGGGGTTATTTACTCATGACCCAAGAAAATGTGTCCACGACCCATTATTGAGTCCCGACCCATAATTTGGGAAACAGTGGACAAGGGTCCATTTGGTTCCATGTGTTTCCTTAAATATATAAGGTTCCTTTGAAAAATAACGTTTTATTTCTGTACATTTCTTTCTTTTTTTTTATTGTAGGAAACTAAAAAGAAAAAGAGGAATATTTACTGACTGTAGCTGGTCTCAAAAACAAAGCAAAACTGGCAGAAAAAAAGACTCCCTCCACAAACTCCTTAGACGGAGACAAAGAAAAGCTATTTTTATTTTATTCGTTTCATGATCATAAAGTGCTCCAAGGGATCAAAGTGAGAAGTGCAGCAGCAATCATTTAGGTCATAGGACCATCGTCAGTGCTATATCATCAGATCTAATCATTTGCGGTTAAAGCTTTGTTACGTCAGTCCACATCACATATTACCATAGTGTATGTCTGGTGTAGTGTAGTGTAGTATGTGATGTGGATTTATGTCTCGTTTCATTTTGCGTAATTTGATTTGCGTCTCGTCTTATCATTTCACGTCACTTCAGTCATGTGCAGGTAAGTCTTCATCACGTCAGTCCACATCACATATGACCATAGGCGCTGTATGTGATGTGGATTTATGTGTTGTCATTTGCGGGTAAAGCTTCATTATTCACGGCGGTCAGTAGGCGAGGCACTGACAATGGTCCTTTGACCCAAAAGTTTGCTGCTGCACTTTTCACTTGGCTCTTGGAGCACTTTATGAGCATGAACAAATAAAATGCAAATATATTTTATTAATCTCTGTCTAAGGAGTTTTCCTTAAAGTTTGTGTGGAGTGAAAACATGGCTACCTATTTATGGCCTGTTAATGAATTTTCCATGGCCAGTCATTTGGGATCAATAAAAGTAGGAAAAAAGGCTGTTATTCTAGTCCGGACTTGTCCTTTAACATGGCAGCCTTGTTAAGTGGATAAACTAAATTGGTAAATGGATGAACTGTGACGGGATAGATGAGGGAGGTCAGCAAGAGTTTTTTTTTTGTGCAAATATTAATTTGAATATCTGTTAGTTTATTGTATCTTATCTGTATTTTGTTTTAGTTTTTCTCCTTTTTTATTGTTGTAATGTTAATTATTGACATGTATTTTGGGTTATTGTTTTCCTGTTTTCTTCTTGGTCGTCATGACTTCATAGGCTTGTCAAAATTACATAATAGCATTAGTCTTTGATGGATAATATCATTGGAAATTATGCAATATTTGCACAAAAAATATTTCAGTTGAAATGTATGTTTTGTTTTAACTTCCATTTACTGTATTTGAATGTGATGTTTTTTTTAATTGTATTTATTTGTTTATTTATTGCCTTTTTTTTTTATAAAGGCGCTATATCGCTAAACATTACCGTATCTGATCTCAATAGGCTCATTATCTGTAACTGTACAGCTGTGCTGCTTCAGGAATTCTATGACCAACAGCATAGCTCATCATTGTTGTAATGTGAAGAGACTCATCTTCAGACTCCACCTCATCCTGTAGCACTTAGATGCATTTTGAGCTTGTAGATCTGCTATTTTCAAATGGCCAAAGTTTAAATAGGGTTAATGTTTGTATGTTTTGTAGTAATAATCAAAATCTACAAAGTAACTAAAGGTTTCAAATAATTGTAGTGGAGTAAAAGTACAATCTTTGCCTCTGAGGTGTGGTGGAGTATAAGTAAAAGTACTGAAAATTGGAAATACTCCAGTAAAGTAAAAAATACCTCAGATGCTGGGTTCATTTGTTGACCTGGCATCCTATAGTTTCTATGTACAGATTATTAATTTATTATACCTTTTAGACTGATGCTAGGTTCTTGGTTTACCTGTGATCCTAGTTTACTGAGACACTACAATGTCTCTGCATTCTATGTATGCGTTTACCTTGTTTATTGTGAGTCACTCTGGACAAAGAGTATAGATGAATATCTACATTGAAAATTGTGAAGTGACTTACTGTTGAAATGTAAATGAGTGAATGTTACCATGTGATTTGTAAATAACAACATAAAAACAAAGGCTCTGGTGTGGTTCTCCTGGTTTACCGGGATGGGGTTCAAATCCCTGCAGTGCCCTACTCATAGTGTTGTATTTACCATTTTATATGGTCTGTTTTATTTATGTTCATAGTGTTGTATTACCCTTTATGGTTTTATGTTTTATGTTCATTGTGTTGTATTTACCCTTACATGGTTCGTTTAATTCTTTTTTCATAGTGTTGTATTTCCCCTTATGTGGTTTATTTTATCGTTATGTTCATAATGTTGTATTTACCCTTACATGGTTTGTTTTATTCTTTACTAGAGTTGTGAATATTGGCTCATTGCAGACTCACCTTATTGCCACCTGATCGTGTGAGTGAGTGTTGTGTGTACGTAGGGCGGAATAGCTTGCAGGGTTGTGTGCTTTTTTGTTTGCTACTGGGCCTTGCATAGGAATGGATATTTTGAAAAGATGTGTTGTGATGACATGTGAAAAGGAAGTGCAATAATGTGAGATAAATGACATAGACGGAAGTTTATTTGCATGAAAGGGAATGAAGATTTTGTATTTGTAGAAAATGATGTAGGAGTGAGCAGGTGTTGCAGACAGTGGCAACGTGCTGAGGACGACAGCTTGTCATGGCTGGGCCTGCGGAATGGGAGAGAAGGAGATGGCAGGAGTCAAGCACGCAGTCTGGCATGTCCATCAGGGAACAGGTGAAACATAAGCTAGTGGTGTAGTAGTGAAGTGGTGAGAAGCATTGTCTGCATCGGTGATGTAGGTGAATGAGATATGGCACAGGTGACAATGCAACAGATGTACCTAATTTGTGAAGGAGTACTTCCCCATGAAGGAATGTTGTGAGGGATGCAGTTTCCATCGATGGCATTCATGGCAGAGCCTGCAGAATGGGAGAAAGACATAATGTGGATGGCCAGCATAGAGTATGTAACAGTAAAGGCAGCATCTTTTGTGTGAAGTGGTAGGCCTTGACAATTATGTAGTGCAAGCATAAATGACACATGGAAGAATGCAACAGATGTACCTCAATGGGGAAGAAGCAGATGTCCATGATGTAAGGAAGTTGGCACGTCATCAGGTTCCAGAGATTGGCAACGCAGGGCCTGCAGAATGGGAGTGAAAGAGCAGCCAGGAATCAACCACACAATGTGACATGTTGAAGAGGGATTATGTGAAAGGAAAGGCAGTGATATGTGTGTGAAGTGTTAAGCAGCAGCACTGTTAGTTATGTGGATTTATGAGAAAGGAATGTAACAATGCATGAACCTTGCCTCAAGGGGCACGAAGCAGTAGTCCAGGAAAGAAGCTGCAAGGCCGGCAGGTTGCGCAGGTTGTCATGAGAGGCTCTGCAGAATGGCTGAATGGCAGCGGTGACTTTGATGACAGCGGTTGTGGTGCTGTGTGATGAGCAGAAGGGGGTTGTGACCTATGTGGTGCCAGAAGTTGTTGGAACAGTGCGGGATAAAAGTGTATCCCTGTATCACAACGACTTTGGCAACCACCAATTGGTCAGCTCATCGTCACGTTGATTAGGGGGAAAAACTGTAGTAATAGTAGTGTTTTCAAGTGGATTGTTTGTTTGACGGGGGGCCACTGCAGGTGGTGGAGGACTGCTGTGAGATGGTCTCTGGAACGGGCGCTGGTGTGCGGGCAAGGCAGTGAAATGTCTGTGAAGTGGTAATTTGCGTCATTGTCAGTTGGGATTCAGTACTCCACAGGGGCCGTGGATCATATTGGAGAGGACAATATTCCACAGTGGCTGGCGACGTGCTGTTTCTTGGGCTGAGATTCCCACTTCGGTTGGATCAGGGGGGAGTTCTGCAGAGAGAATGTTGTCCACTTGGTCGGCTGTGTTGGGGCTGTCCTTAGCTGCCAGGATGATAAGTAAATGGCAGTGTGGCAAACCCTTTTTTTGGAACTCAGTGACCCAGAGGTAGGCAATGGTTCTCCCAAAGATGCAGCCCTTGGTGATGTCATGCATGAGCTGATCTTTTTTTAGTTTGAATACCCGCGCCACCAGGTCAGGTCGGTCTTGGGTTGTCTGGCCTGGGGTGAGGGCGTCAGCATTGCAGGTCATGGTGATGAAGAGGTCGGGCTTTCGCATTTGTCGGACTATGGCCATTGCGTCCTGGTACTTGGTGTGGTACCAGCGTGGACTGCCCGGGAAAGAGCTTGCAAGGACAATTCTACCCACAGCATTTTCCTGTTCATTGTGGTACAGAGATTCCATTGGCGCACGCTCTCTTTTTCTTCGCGCTGCCACAGCCTGTTTGACGTTCGTGTAGGTGTCAGCACGTAAGGTATGCTGGTTGAGGCGCTGGTAAGTCAGCCGCTGGTTCTCGCATGTTATCCAGGCATTGAGGATCCATTCTTGGAACCGCCTTCCAGCCTGGAAAAGGTAGTCGCTCCCAGTATGGCGGATGTTCATGTGGTAGGCGAAGAACTCACGGGTTGTGAGCCTTTTGCTACTTTGGTAATGCTTGAGATGTTGGTCCCAGCCAGATGTGCCTTGAATGAAGAGGAGTGTGAAGTGGAGGGGCATGGCTTTCGGATTGAGGTCAGATATGGTTGTGAGGCCTCCGCCACGCAAGTTGAGTACCAGATCATGTGGCGCTTCATTGGTGACAATGCTAAGTTCTTGGAGATTGGCCTGCAGATTGTAAAGTCGGGGATGGCCTCCCTGTGGCCTTACTTTAGAACTGATGACAACTTTGCCTTGGTGTAGTTATTGTTCTGGGATTTCAATAATCTGCTTGAAGTCTTGAATGAAGGTATTGTGCTGGTGAATGGCTTTCTGGGCAGTCTCAAGCAAATCCTTCATTGTCTCCTTCAAAGGATCGGATAAGTTGGTAGGAAGGGTCATGTTGGCAAATCTTGTGGTTGTCTCCAGACTGGGGTCAAGGACATAAAGTTGTGCAAAGACAGGCTGGGCACCTGCCTGTGCCTGGAGTGGGCCCATGCGCTGGACGACCCTGCCCTGGAAGATGACAGTGGGGGAGTAGTGAGTGAATCTGCGCTCATGTACTGCTAGGCTGGCGAGGCAGACAGCGTTATTGAAGACACGACTGTGTGTGCGAAAGAGCTTGGCCTCAGGGGTGTCGACAAACCACAGATCATTGATGGGCTGTGGGGGCGTTGGGAAGGCTGGAAGGCGTACCTTGCCCTGTAAGCAGCGGAGACTGCTCGTCTCCTTCTTGAATTTATATGCGCCACATTTGAAGCACTTGATGCTGATTGACGCACTTGATGCTTTGCACATTCTCCATTGAGAATGTGCAAAGTCTTAGTTGCAGGTTTGAGATGAGGCCGGGGTTGTTGTCTTTGTGGCTGTTTGCGGGTAGTTGAGTTGCGTGGTCGGTGTGGCCTTTGTTGGCTGTGTTGTGCTTCCATGTCAGTGGCCTGGGCCGGTGTCTGGCGTGTGTGTTCCCGGTGTGCAGCTGAGAAGGAAAGACAGTGGAGTTAGATTAATAAATGGAATGTGAAATGAAGGCATGAAGGGGCCAGGTGTTGTATGGAGGAGAATGAGAGTGGTGTTTTTTTAGTGGTGAGGTTGTGAATTGGCATGTCAGTGTAGTGGATGCATAGTGTTTGACGATGAATGTGAATGCATGCATAATTCACCAGTGGCCGCAGCTTGTCGCAATGAGCGTCTACGTCTCTGTGCCTGGCTTTGCTGTTCCCGCCTGTGTGTCTTCTTTGCGAGGAGTCGAGCTGAGAAGTAAAGATAGTTGGATGTGAGGGGGAAAAAAACACAGTACTGCTATATGCATGTGAGGTGTGGTCATGAACGGTAATGCTGTCTTTGGGATAGATGTGAGAAATAATGTGCAGTGTGTTTGGGAGGGATGGGAGACATGATGTGCTGTGGTGTTTGTGGTATGTGCAGCTGGGCAGGCAAATGTAGATAGGGGTGTGGGTGGAGAGAGTAGTACATGCAGGTGTTGCATGTTGGTGTGTATGTAGTGTGGTGTGCTGTTTGTGGAGGGGGAAGCAGTGTATTAGTTATAGGGCATGTGTGAAATGACATGTGGAATGTGAAGTGCATGGAATTGCAGAGGAGGGGCAACTGAGGATCAGAGATAAGGGCAAAGAGGGCTGTGTGTTGTAGACAGAACATGCACACACACACACACACACACACACACACACACACACACACACACACGCACACACGCAATGCACAGGGAGACACATACCCAGACTGTGTGCATGTATGTGGTGTGTGAGTATAGGGTGTATGAAAGTGCAGTGGAGAGAATGTGTGCAAGAGTGAAGAGCATAAGTCATTACCTTTTTTTGGAGACAGCTGCAAGGAAGGTTGTGCTGTGGCTGCAGCCTGGCGCAAAAGTCTCAAGGAGCGTCTTGGTGTGTTGGGCTGCGGTTGGTGCTGCTGGCAGCTTTCTTCTTTGCGAGGAGTTGAGCTGAGAAGTGAAGACAGTTGGCTATGAAGTAGTGTGAGGAGCAATTATGCAGTGTGGATGAGAGGTGCGTGAATTGGCAGTAAGGCAGTCTGTGTGATGTAAGTGATAGATATTGGGGGCTGGTGTAGTAGGTAGCTAGTGTTCAGTGTGAAGATGTACATAGGAATGTGGGGTGGAGACTGAAAGAATTGCACACACATGTATGTTGCGTTGTATATAGTGTGTGGTGCTGTTTGTGGAGGTGAAGCAATGTGAAGGTGAAAGGCAATGAGGGCAAAGAGTGTGGCGAGGGGTGTGATGTGAAGGCCAATGCAACAGCAGAGGACGTCCACCTGAGGACAACAGATGTGCGCAAGGACGTCTGTGTCGTGCAGACAATAGAGTGAAACACAGACACTCTGTGTGACAGAGAGAGACACACACACACACACACACACACACACACACACACACACACACACACACACACACACAGACACTGCCACACAGACACACAGACAGACACACACACACACACACACACACACACACACACACAGACACACAAGCTGTAGTTGTGTGTGCATGGTGGTGATGTGAAAGAGTAGGTAGTACATGGATGACAGTAGACTGCATGAGTGGAAGTAATGAGAATTGCATTAGGCAGTACCTTGCTTGTGAGGCAGCTGCAAGGAAGGGCCTGCTGTGTGTGCAGCGTGCTCCGGTGTGTGGTGACTGTGTTGATGGTGTTGTTGTTCTGTGCCAGTAGGCAGGTGTGTGCTGAGGCGATTGGGTTGATGGTCTGCACCTAATAATGGAAGAGGTGGATATATTTGTTGCATTGGAAAGGCAAGTAAAGGCATCAATGAGCAATGTGTTTTTGACACGGTAGGTGTACTGTGGAAGAGAAGTAGGTGAGGGTGATGTGGTGAGGATGTGAAATAAAGATGTCCCTGAAGTGAAGAGAATGTGTTGGAGGGTCAATGTAATAGCATGAGTCGTCACCTGTGGCATGGGGCTGGGTGAATGTGCGTGTCCGTGTGTCTGGCGGCTGTTGCTGGTCGTGCGGGTGTGTGTCCTTTGCGAGGAGTTGAGCTGGGAAGTGAAGATAGTTAGAGATGAGGTAGTGGAATGAGCAGTAATGGCATGTGGATGTGATTATTGCAAGGACGGCTGCGTGTTGCAGACGATAAAGGGCCACGCACATAGACAGACACACAGACTGGCAGTGTTCCTCTGTGTGCATGTTGGTGATGTGAGGGAAAAGGTTGTACATATGCTTTTGCGAAGAGAATGGCTGGAAGTTTGGGAATGCAGTAAAGTCTACCTTGGCTGTCAGGCAGCTGCAATGAAGGGGTGTGAATTTGGCGTTGTGGTGTGGCATCATGACCGGCATCTGAGAAGTGATGTGGCATGTACAGTATATGAGGTACACATTGGATGAAAAGGATTAAGTGCAGGTGGGAGACGTGGCGTGCTTTGGGTGGGCATAGAATGTGCGAGAAGGTGAGTGTAGTCATGATGGGAAAGTGTGCGCCAGTAATGAGCAGTAATGCGATATATGTGAATCAGTGAGACAAAAGAAGTGGTGGTGTGTTGTTGTGCTGGGCAGAGCATATGTTGGTGATGAGAGATTATAGGTGGGAAATAGTGTAGAGTGGAAAGACTGCATGGAAGGGATGAGGACAACAGAAGTCATTACCTTGGCTGTCAGGCTGCTGCGGTGAAGGTGTGGGAGGTAGGGCTGGTGGAGTGATGTCGTGCTTGTCAGCTGAGAAGTGAGGTATACATGTTAATAGGTGTTGAATAGGATTGACTGCATGTGTGGTGACACACACACACATATGTATGCATAGTGGCTGTGGCATGATGTGTAATGCTATGCGCAAGGGAAGAGCTAAGGACATGCAATGGAGGGGACTGCATAGTGAAAGAGACGTACAGAGAAGGTGGTGAAATGGAAGTGATGCATTACCTGATGTGTGTGGCAAGCGTGGCCGCTTGCGTCGTCTAGCCAATGCAGGCCTTTTCCTTTTCATGACTGCCAGACAATGTGACGGTCCCAAGCAGGAGTGGGGTGGTTGTAGGTAAACTGTGAAGTAGGGAACATTGTGAGGCAGTGTAAGTGTGGTGTGACACCTTGTGAGGGCAAATGAAAATGTAATAATGGTGTGTACAATACAGCAGCGTTCCTCATAGACATGCTGTGCAAAGTGCTGTGGCCAGCGAGAAGCAGCAAAAGGCACAATAGGATTGATTTGATTTGACTGATTGATTGAGACATGGTGGCAGTTGTGGTGCGCAACGGCTCCTTAGTATAGTTTTGTGTGTGAAGATGTTGTATTGAATGATGTACTGCCTTGGCATGAGATGACATTACATTGTTGGTATGTGAAGGCGTGATAGCATGTGAAACATTTGTAGTGGCAGTGTGTTAAAGAGCAGTGTGCTGAGGTGGTTTGTAAACATGTTATGGCATTAATGTTAGCAGTCATGAAATACAGGGGAAAAAAGCAGCATCCGTTTAGAAAACAATCATACATGTGCATAGAAAGAGTGTGAATTAGCATGGAGAAAATGCGAGGTTGTGAAAAGCATGGAGATAAGATGGGAAGATGAAAGAAAGAGGTGAAAACATGAGTGTTAAAAAGGCATTACACATTACATTGTTGGTTTGTGAAGGCGTGATAGCATGGGAAACATTTGTAGTGGCGTTGTGTGAAAGTGGTGTGTGCTGTGGTGCTTTGTAAACATGTTATGGCATGAATGTGAAGAGGCATTGTGTCACTACCAAAACGAAAGTTTGTCACTACCGAAACGAAAGTTAAATCCAAAAAAATCACTAAGTGTGGAGGCCAAAATCGTCCCCCCAAAAGCCTGTTAGGAGCACGTTTCAGGCAATTTAGAGTTGATTGGTAGTACTTTGTAGTGACTTTTTTTGGTCCCTAACATTCATCGAGCTCTGGACTTAGTACATTTTTTTTTCACCATTGTGTCACTATTGAAACGAAAGTTTGTCACTACCGAAACGAAAGTTAGTCTGTATGTCTGTACGAAAGTCTAGTGTATGCTTCTCAACAAGTTGCTCAGGGATCAAAAGTAGGATGACCATCTTTTCAAAAACCCAAACTGAGACCCTTATCACTTTAATCCGTGTGACACCACTGTGATCACCAAAATAGCTGATCTAAAAGCTAACAACGCCTCGCAATGCATCTGCTATTTCTGCTACTTCTGATCGTTTCTTTGACTTTTTATTTTTTTTATCTTCACCTGGTGTTTTCATCAGGATGGTCGTCGACTATTTTAGCACTTGGCACATGTCTCAGAACAAGTGTTATTTTAACTGAAAGGTTATTGTCTAAGGAATCAGAAAATCAATGTTTCCATTTGCCCAGATGTGTATATGGTGGCCATATTGGCATTTACAAAATGGCCACCCTAAAATGTGCGTTTTTTAATATCTCGGCCTCTAAATAAGCTGGAACATTGATTTTAACTCCTAAACCTACATGTTCAGTGTCGAGGAATCCAATGGTGGTAATTATAAAGCTACAAAACTTTACAATATTAACCATTAGATGCATGACTGAGTCCAAAATGACCAGATGTGGTTGTTTTCTTGCAATATCTTTGCAATTAAAAAAACATTTATCAATTCATAACAGGTTCCTCTCCCATGACAAGACGAAGGCTGATCTGACTGACTATCTTGATACCAAAACTCTAGAGTACAACTGGGGGTCCTCCAAGCTGATCATCACGTCTACTTCTAGATACACTAGGAGCAACAAAGACCTAGTCTTTGAAGAAAATAACCACGCAGAAGCAGACACACTGCTGATCCACCAGGCTGTGCTGGCTTCACAGCGAAACCCACCTGATGCACAGTTGGTATTTTTCTCCCCAGATACAGACGTTTTAGTGATAGTCACAGCAAACTACGACCTCCTGCTGAAGAACACGTCCATTTCTATGGCCTCTGGTGTTGTGCAGATTGAACCACTGTGGCGAGCTCTAGGTAAAGAAAGAGCAAAGGCTTTGCCAGCCTTCCATGCATTCACTGGGGCCGACAACACAGGGAGGTTCTCCCGTATAGGCAAGGCAACCTGGCTGCAGGTCTACCTCAAAACGGATGGAGATATTATCAAAGCTCTGCAGATGCTTTTGGATGAAGCAGAAGTGACAGAAGGAATGCTGTCAACACTGGAGTCCTTTGTATGTGCAGCTTACTCACCCAAGGGTATCAACATCAAAACAATCCCTGAACTGCGATGGCATCTGTTCTGCAAGCACAGGGCAGAAAGTGACAAGCTCCCTCCAACACCTGGAGCTCTGAAGCAGCACATTTTGAGAGTCCATGTCCAAACAAGGGCATGGGCACAAGCAGCCATTGCTCTGCAGGATCCACAGCTGGATCCCCTGCAAAATGGGTACTTCAAACACTCGGGTGGCATGCTGAAACCAACGAGCACAGAGGTCCTCCCAGCTCCAAAGGCCATCCTTGAGATGGTTCAATGCAAGTTCAAATCAGACTGTTCTTCTGGCAGATGTTCCTGCAAAGCTAAGGACTTAGCCTGTACTGAAATGTGTCAGTGCAGCAGCCAGTGCCGGAATGATGATGATTCCCAAGCTGTGATGCACGAAAGTGATGATGATGATGGTGATGATGATTATGATGATGCAGTTAAAATAAATAAAAAGAACAGTTAGTATCTGACTGACTGCCTGGACTGTGCTGTTTTTACCCATATGGTGGATTATGTCAATGGGATGATACAAAAAAATGAAATAATAACTTGCACCAATGGATTCCTTGACCCTGAAAATGTAGGTTTAGCAGTTAAAATCAATGTTCCAGCTTATTAGGCCGAGATATTAAAAAACGTACATTTTAGGGTGGCCATTTTGTAATTGCCAATATGGCCGCCATATACACATCTGGGCAAATGGAAACATTGATTTTCTGATTCCTTAGACAATAACCTTTCCAAAAATGTATAGTTTTGCAAATCTTCAATATGAATTGATAAATGTTTTTTTAATTACAAAGATATTGCAAGAAAACAACCACATCTGGTCATTTTGGACTCAGTCATGCATCTAAGGGTTAATATTGTAAAGTTTTGTAGTTTTATAATTACCACCATTGGATTCCTCGACACTGAACATGTAGGTTTAGGAGTTAAAATCAATGTTCCAGCTTATTTAGAGGCCGAGATATTAAAAAACGTACATTTTAGGGTGGCCATTTTGTAATGGCCAATATGGCCGCCATATACACATCTGGGATAAATGGAAACATTGATTTTCTGATTCCTTAGACAATAACCTTTCCAAAAATGTATAGTTTTGCAAATCCTCAAAAGAATCCAACAAAATTATATAGTGAACCAGACTATCACCGTAACGTAACCAACAGAACAGGGGTCATACGATGTGCAGAAAGGATCACTGAGGAATGTAGCCGATGGCTCAATAATGGAACATTATTTATTTGTGCTTATCAATTATAATTTTTTAATTGCACTGTAATTCTTTTTTTTTTTTCCGTTTCGGTAGTGACACAATGGTGTCACTACCGAAACGAAAAAAAAAATGTTCCCCCAAAAACCTGTTAGGAGTACGTTTCAGGCAATTTAAAGTTGATTGGTAGTGACTTTTTTTTTGGTCACTAACATTCATCGAGCTCTGGACTTAGTAATTTTTTTTCCGTTTCTGTAGTGACACAATGGTGTCACTACCGAAACGTAAAAAAAAATGTTCCCCCAAAAACCTGTTAGGAGTACGTTTCAGGCAATTTAAAGTTGATTGGTAGTGACTTTTTTTTTGGTCCCTAACATTCATCGAGCTCTGGATTTAGTAAAAAAAAATCCGTTTCGGTAGTGACACAATGGTGTCACTACCAAAACGAAAAAAAAATTGTTCCCCCAAAAACATGTTAGGAGTACGTTTCAGGCAATTTAAAGTTGATTGGTAGTGACTTTTTTTTTTGGCCCCTAACATTCATCGAGCTCTGGACTTAGTAATTTTTTTTCCGTTTCGGTAGTGACAATGGTGTCACTACCGAAAGGAAAAAAAAGGTTCCCCCAAAAACCTGTTAGGAGTACGTTTCAGGCAATTTAAAGTTGATTGGTAGTGACTTTTTTTTTGGTCCCTAACATTCATCGAGCTCTGGACTTAGTCATTTTTTTTCCGTTTCGGTAGTGACACAATGGTGTCACTACCGAAACGGAAAAAAGAATGTTCCCCCAAAAACCTGTTAGGAGTACGTTTCAGGCAATTTAAAGTTGATTGGTAGTGACTTTTTTTTTGGTCACTAACATTCATCGAGCTCTGGACTTAGTAATTTTTTTTTCCGTTTCGGTAGTGACACAATGGTGTCACTACCGAAACGAAAAAAAAATTGTTCCACCAAAAACCTGTTAGGAGTACGTTTCAGGCAATTTAAAGTTGATTGGTAGTGACTTTTTTTTTGGCCCCTAACATTCATCGAGCTCTGGACTTAGTAATTTTTTTTCCGTTTCGGTAGTGACACAATGGTGTCACTACCGAAACGGGAAAAAAAATGTTCCCCCAAAAACCTGTTAGGAGTACGTTTCAGGCAATTTAAAGTTGATTGGTAGTGACTTTTTTTTTGGTCCCTAACATTCATCGACCTCTGGACTTAGTATTTTTTTTTTCGTTTCGGTAGTGACACAATGGTGTCACTACCGAAACGAAAAAAAAAAAATCCCCCAAAAACCTGTTAGGAGTACGTTTCAGGCAAAGTTGATTGGTAGTGACTTTTTTTTTGGTCACTAACATTCATCAAGCTCTGGAGCATTCCCTCGCTTTAGTTTATTTGAGGGAATGAATTAGCTAACTTGTTACCTCAAATAAGGTAATGCGTTCCAATGAATAAGGTAATGCGTCGGAACGCATTACTAAAGCGTTCCCATGCATAACTAAAGCGCTCCCACGCATAAATCTTTTTTTTTTTTATCCCCCTCAATGGCCACTGGAGGGCTCCGTACTATTCTATATATGACATTTTGAATCTTTACAGTCAGTTCACCATCTTTTGGGTCTTGAGTCGAACCAATTACTCCCACGGAGACATCAAATTTCTCTTTTGGGCCTTGAGTCTTGGGACTCAAGGCCTAAAAGAGAAATTTGATATCTCCGCGGGAGTAATTGGTTTGACTCAAGACTCTTTTGGGTCTTGAGTCGTGGGAAAGAATAAAAAAGTGCGTCAATTTGAACCGGGAACCTTCTGGTTACAAGTCCTGTATCTAAACCATTACACCACAGAGGTCCTTATCTGCTCTTTGACTTTTTCTGAAATATTATATAAAGGTAAAAGCCCCAGGTAAAAGTTAGAAAGATGTCCTCGCGGGATTTGAACTCAGGACCTTCAGTATGCAAGGCCTGAATCTTAACCACTGCTCCACCATGGTACATACTTTGGTAGCACTTTACAATAATGACCCGTTATAAAGCATTTATAAACGTTTATAAGTAGTTTGTAGACTATTAACAAATCATTAACAACCTGTTTGTTGACATTCGTAAATGATTACTAAAACCTTTATAACTACAGTTACAAATCATTTATAAAGTATTAGTAAGTAGTGAACTATTCATTAATAAGCCATTTATATACATCTGTAAAAGATTATTAAATCATTTGTAACGACCCATTCTAAAGCATCTATAAACGTTTATAAGCAGTTTGTAGACTATTAACAAATCATTAACAACCTGTTTATTGACATTCGTAAATGATTACTAAAACCTTTATAACTACGGTTACAAATCATCTATAAAGGTATTTTATGACTATTCATGAATAAGACATGTATAATATATCTGTAAATGATTATTAAATCATTTGTAACTGATGTTACATAATATATACAAGCTATTGGTAGCTTGTTCATGTTTAACATATGCTTTGTTAAACATTCCTAAAGTATCTATAAATCCTTAATACATGTTATTATGTGCCCTATAGTAAAGTGAAGACAGTTCATCATTTACAACTGTCTGTTAATGTGTTTGTTCATGTTTAACATGCTTTGTAAAACATTCCTAAAATATCTAAGACTATGCATTATTATACTCTACCAGGAAGGCTATACTTGTCAGCCATCTGTTAGCTCAATGGGTTGAGACGCAGTATTCATGATCCAGAGGCCATGAGTTCAAATCCCACTGATGTCATTCCTATGATTCTTTCCTTTGCAAACTGGCTTCCAGAAGATCAACTGAAAACTACCATGAAGGCTATATTTGTCATCCAACTGTTAGCTCAATGGGTTGAGACGCAGTATACATGATCCAGAGGCCATGAGTTAAAATCCTATGATGCCTTTCTATGATTCTTTCCTTTGCAGACTGGCTTCCAGAAGATAAACTGAAAACTACCAGGAAGGCTGTACTTGTCAGCCATCTGTTAGCTCAATGGGTTGAGACGCAGTATTCATGATCCAGAGGCCATGAGTTCAAATCCCATTGATGTCTTTCCTTTGCAGACTGGCTTCCAGAAGATCAAGTGAAAACTACCAGGAAGGCTATATTTGTCATCCAACTGTTAGCTCAATGGGTTGAGACGCAGTATACATGATCCAGAGGCCATGAGTTCAAATCCCATTGATGTCTTTCCTATGATTCTTTCCTTTGCAGACTGGCTTCCAGAAGATCAACTGAAAACTACCAGGAAGGCTGTACTTGTCAGCCATCTGTTAGCTCAATGGGTTGAGACGCAGTATTCATGATCCAGAGGCCATGAGTTCAAATCCCATTGATGTCTTTCCTGTGATTCTTTCCTTGAGTGGGTTCGATTCCCACTCCGAGTCATGTGTCCCCGGTAACTTGGGGCAACGGATAAATTGACTGATATTCTTCGTGATGCTTCCCTTTGCAGAATAACTTCTAGAAAAACAAGTTAAAACCACCAGGAAACCTGTAACTCTCAGCCAACAGCATAGCTCAACTGGTAGAGCGTCTGTACAATAACATGACTTGACTTGACTTGAGTGGGTTCGATTCCCACTCAAGGCAAGTGTCCCCGGTAACTTGGGGCAACGGATAAATTGACTGATATCCGTAGAATAACTTGAGTGTGCTGGTTCAAATCCAGTTCAACCCAGGACCGAGCGGTCCTGGGTTCGATTCCCACTAACGTCAAGTCCCCGGTAAATTGGAGCAGCGGATAAATTAACTGATATCCGTAGAATAACTTGTAGGAGTGTCCTGGTTCAAATCCAGTCACCACCTTAGTAACTGAAACCGAATCTGGCCAATACTCCTCCCCCTACTCCTACTCTGAGCCCTACTCCTACTCCTCCCCCTACTCTGGGCCCTACTCCTACTCCTCCCCCTACTCTGGGCCCTACTCCCCCCCCTATTCCTACTCCTCCCCCTACTGGGACCTACTCCTACTCCTCCCCCTACTCCCCGACTATATTCCCTCTTTACTCTACTCACTACTCTACTCCGCCTACTCTACACACCCTCTATCTATCTCAGTAACTGAGACCGAATTGGCCAGATTCGGTTTCAGTTACTAAGGTGGTGACTGGATTTGAACCAGGACACTCCTACAAGTTATTCTACGGATATCAGTCAATTTATCCGTTGCCCCAAGTTACCTGGGACACTTGACTCGAGTGGGAATCGAACCCACTCAAGTCAAGTCAAGTCATGTTATTGGACAGACGCTCTACCAGTTGAACTATGCTGTTGGCTGAGAGTTACAGGTTTCCTGGTGGTTTTAACTTGTTTTTCTAGAAGTTAGTTTGCAAAGGGAAGCATCACTAAGGATATCAGTCAATTTATCCGTTGCCCCAAGTTACCTGGGACACTTGACTCGAGTGGGAATCGAACCCACTCAAGTCAAGTCAAGTCAAGTCATGTTATTGGACAGACGCTCTACCAGTTGAGCTATGCTGTTGGCTGAGAGTTACAGGTTTCCTGGTGGTTTTAACTTGTTTTTCTAGAAGTTATTCTGCAAAGGGAAGCATCACGAAGGATATCAGTCAATTTATCCGTTGCCCCAAGTTACCGGGGACACATGACTCGGAGTGGGAATCTAACCCACTCAAGTCAGGTCAAGTCATGTTATTGGACAAACGCTCTACCAGTTCAGCTAAGCTGTTGGCTGAGAGTTACAGGTTTCCTGGTGGTTTTAACTTGTTTTTCTAGAAGTTAGTCTGCAAAGGGAAGCATCACTAAGGATATCAGTCAATTTATCCGTTGCCCCAAGTTACCGGGGACACTTGACTCGAGTGGGAATCGAACCCACTCAAGTCAAGTCAAGTCATGTTATTGGACAGACGCTCTACCAGTTGAGATAAGCTGTTGGCTGAGAGTTACAGGTTTCCTGGTGGTTTTAACTTGTTTTTCTAGAAGTTAGTCTGCAAAGGAAAGCATCACAGTAAAGACACCAGTGGGATTTGAACTCATGGCCTCTGGATCATGTATACTGCGTCTCAACCCATTGAGCTAACAGATGGCTGACAAGTACAGCCTTCCTGGTAGTTTTCAGTTGATCTTCTGGAAGCCAGTCTGCAAAGGAAAGAATCATAGGAAAGACATCAATGGGATTTGAACTCATGGCCTCTGGATCATGAATACTGCGTCTCAACCCATTGAGGTAACAGATGGCTGACAAGTACAGCCTTCCTGGTAGAGTATAATAATGCATAGTCTTAGATATTTTAGGAATGTTTTACAAAGCATGTTAAACATGAACAAACACATTAACAGACCGTTGTAAATGATGAACTGTCTTCACTTTACTATAGGGCACATAATAACATGTATTAAGGATTTATAGATACTTTAGGAATGTTTAACAAAGCATATGTTAAACATGAACAAGCTACCAATAGCTTGTATATATTATGTAACATCAGTTACAAATGATTTAATAATCATTTACAGATGTATTATACATGTCTTATTCATGAATAGTCATAAAATACCTTTATAGATGATTTGTAACCGTAGTTATAAAGGTTTTAGTAATCATTTACGAATGTCAATAAACAGGTTGTTAATGATTTGTTAATAGTCTACAAACTGCTTATAAACGTTTATAGATGCTTTAGAATGGGTCGTTACAAATGATTTAATAATCTTTTACAGATGTATATAAATGGCTTATTAATGAATAGTTCACTACTTACTAATACTTTATAAATGATTTGTAACTGTAGTTATAAAGGTTTTAGTAATCATTTACGAATGTCAACAAACAGGTTGTTAATGATTTGTTAATAGTCTACAAACTACTTATAAACGTTTATAAATGCTTTATAACGGGTCATTATTGTAAAGTGCTACCCATACTTTCTATGGTCTCTTACACGCTCTTCACTGAAAGATTAGATAACGGTGCAAGAGTCAGGTATTGGTTGGAAACCTGTCCTGGTTGGATTTGAACCGGTAACCTTCTGGTTGCAAATCCTGTATCTAAACCACTGCACCACAGAGGTTCTGACTTATTTTGTTAACTTAGCCTGGCAAAGTTTGTACCCTTTTCCCTTTAAATATCCATTGCCATTGACAATACATTGGGCGCTTAAAGTTAAATATTTCAAAAACTACAAATCATTTCAAAGTAAAACATCTCAAGGATGCATGTCCACAGTAAGGGGGAATTTTTGAACTGTGAATGGAGTTTCTAGGTGAAAGTGTTTTTTTGAGGTCCCAAAACCTTCCATCCGCCTCCATTATAAATCTCTGAACTTTTAAAGGAGTAAAATTCAAAAACTATGCAACATTTCAAAGATTCCTTTTCAGGCAAACATGTCCACAGTAAGATGAACATTTTAAAGTATGAATGAGGTTACTAGGCGTAAGTATGTAGTTGTAAGCCTGCCTTTAAATGTCCATTGCCGCATCGACAATATATGGGGCGCTTAAAGTTAAATATCTCCAAAACTACAAATGATTTAAAAAAAAAAAAAATCTCAAGCATGCATGTCCACAGTAAGGTGGAATTTTTGAACTGTGAATGGAGTTTCTAGGTGAACGTGTTTTTTTGAGGTCCCTATACCCTAACCCTAACCTTCCATCCGCCTCCATTCTAAATCTCTGAACTTTTAAAGGAGTACAATTCTAAAACTATTAAACATTTCAAAGATTCATTTTCAGGCAAACATGTCCACAGTAAGATGAAAATTTTAAAGTATGAATGGGGTTACTAGCAGTAAGTATGTAGGATTAGTAGCCTGTACTCGTTTCCCTTTAAATATCCATTGCCGCATCGACAATGCATGGGACGCTTAAAGTTAAATATCTCCCAAAGTATAAATGATTTCCAAAAAAAAAAATCTCAAGCATGCATGTCCACAGTAAGGTGGAATTTTTGAACTGTGAATGGAGTTTCTAGGTGAAAGTGTTTTTTTGAGGTCCCAAATTCGTCCATCGACCTCCATTATAAATCTCTGAACTTTTAAAGGAGTACAATTCTAAAACTATTAAACATTTCAAAGATTCATTTTCAGGCAAACATGTCCACATAAGATGAACATTTTAAAGTATGAATGGGGCTACTAGCAGTAAGTATGTAGTATTAGTAGCCTGTACTCGTTTCCCTTTAAATGTCCATTGCCGCATCGACAATGCATTGGGAGCTTAAAGTTAAATATCTCCCAAACTACAAATGATTTCAAAGAAAAAATCTCAAGCATGCATGTCCACAGTAAGGTGGAGCACAAATGATGTGAATGGAGTTTCTAGGCAGGGCTGCCAACATTGGACTGTCAGAATCCAGGAGTTTGGTTGGGGGCGTGGCAAGTGGGGGGTCCGGGGGTCCTCACTACCGAAACGAAAGTTTGTCACTAGTTGATTGGTAGTACTTTGTAGTGACTTTTTTGGTCCCTAACATTCATCGAGCTCTGGACTTAGTAAAAAAAAAAAATCACCATTGTGTCACTACCGAAACGAATTCGGTTTGTCACTACCGAAACGAAAGTTAAATCCGAAAAAATCACTAAGTGTGGAGGCCAAAATCGTCCCCCCAAAAACCTGTTAGGAGTACGTTTCAGGCAATTTAGAGTTGATTGGTAGTACTTTGTAGTGACTTTTTTTTTTGGTCCCTAAAATTCATCGAGCTCTGGACTTAGTAAATTTATTTTTCACCATTGTGTCACTACCGAAACGAAAGTTTGTCACTACCGAAACGAAAGTTAAATCCAAATCACTAGGTGTGGAGGCCAAAATCGTCCCCCCAAAAACCTGTTAGGAGTACGTTTCAGGCAATTTAGAGTTGATTGGTAGTACTTTGTAGAGACCTTTTTGGTCACTACAAAGTGTAAGACCCATCTTTAATAATAACCATTCATTACTTAAAAGTTAATATCTCTGTATGATGGCATGCACTGACCACACCCCCAAACCGGGGGGTCTGGGGGTCCTCCCCCAGGTGAATTTTGGGAGTATGTCAGTTTGATACCAAATCCAGTAGAAAACCCCCCCGGGGAAAAAAAATCCTGTTATCGGACGGTAACGGGGGCAAAACACTTTTTTCGGGCTTGTAGAGCTTTGATTTTTGCATAAGAATTGAATAAGTGTGGGGAAAGTGGGAAACTCATTGGTTTGTGATCAGATTTACTGCTTAAAGGGCAAGACCACATATAGGTGGTTTGGGTTGTGTAGTTACCTTGCCATCATGATGTACCTCCAAAGGTGGACAAGAAATCAAATCATTTCTCCATTGACTATATATATATATAATCTGTAATATATTATCAAACATCTAACAACAATATGAACTATAGTGTTAACAGAGTGACAATGACATATCACATGAGTCATTGTGAAACAATTATGATGGTCACACTCCATTTCAGTAATATAATTAAATTGATTATATCTTATTGTATTTATTTCATTTTATTTGAATGCAGGGTCATTAAAATGAGTCCATCCATATACAAACACATGTGTTGAATTAACTGTGGAAAAACTTGAAGAACAAGGCACTGGATTAAGTAAGCTTGGCTGTTAGCCTGGTCCCTACCAGGCTAACTTCACAGCTATATTTCCATGGTAACTAATGTAGGATTGCGTAAATCTTCTTTCGTGAAATCGAGTCATGGATAAACTTATCCAGGCCAGGGTGCTCTGGCTAAACTAATCTGGCAAGATAACTCAACTTTCATGAAACCGATTCATCGCTAATCCTGGCTAAATTAAGCCAGGATAGGTGTTGAATCCAGGCTTAACCCCTAATTCTGCTTTCGGGAAATAGCCCCCAGGTCCTTCCCCATTTTGTGAATAGATTGATGTACTGTAAGATATAACAGTAAAGGTACATCAATGCACTTAACAGTTTATTAAAATGATGAAGATCAACACATTATAATACACTTAAAAGAATAACAAGTTATATAAAAGTAAAACCATCTCTTCGGTCTGTTGAGACTTGAGTTATGAGATATAATTTATCTGTTTGTAGGAGTACATGGTGGAGGCTTAAAGGAGTGTATGTTTGTGTATGAACATTGGGAACACAAGGATAGTACTATCCTTGTTTAACACTGATTAGATGAGCCATTCAACTAAGGCATCAGGTGTTAAGTACTGTATATGATCTACAAGAGGTCCAAACGGGTCGTACAGCAGTATACATACACACCATACATGCCTCCTTCCTAACACAAACTGCTAGAGAGGGAGCCTTTAAGAAGGCCAAAGAAGGTTCATGATCCAGCTACACTGGTAAAGCAACAGACCTGTAAACCATTCTACTTGTCATTCAGTCATTATGTCATTCTGTCTGTCTGTTGTCAACTGCTGAGTCCAAGCAGTTGACAGTTTATTTAGCTGCTGCTCGCACTGTCACTTCCAATCTGAGCCCCAGGGACAGACACCTGCTGTGGCCAGGGGTGAGGGCAACTACGTAGGAGAGAAATGGAGTGATGGGAATTCTCAGACAGAGGTGTATTATAGCGCTGGGGGACTGGGTATTAGTTGATGCTGTGAGGTCCAGTCTGCGAGTTGAGCCGGGGTTCGGGGGAGGGAGACGGGTCAGAGATGGGACTCTCCAGTTCCCGCTGCAGCATTGGGTCCGATTCAGGCAGGTTCCTTGAGTACTCTGCATACCATTCCTGTGCAGGAAAACAAGTAAAAAGACTATTGTTCAAGGCACAAGCAAAGGATAGGCTGACACATTATGATGCTTGCAAACAGTGTCTCACCTGAATCTCCTCCGCATACATTTTCATGCTGAGGTCACTCTTAGTCCGTGATCTTCGACCAATGTACACCAGAGACGTGGCCTGCATACATTGCCACAGGAAGAGAGACTGTTAGTTGAACTACACATAACCAAAAGGTACAGGGCCATTTTAAACTTTGAGGTTACACTCGTGTGTGTAGGGTCGTTTGCAAAGCAACACCACATTTTTAGTTTGTTTTGTTTTTATTCGTCCCGTTCGTCATCAACCTGCTTTGACCATCTCAACTTGCATATAGTGAGGTGTGTGTGCTTGTCTTTTATGTTATTTTTGGTCACTTTAGTTGGTGGAGACATCTCCAAAATCATACAAACCCACTTTATTTTGTCATGCTTATATGTTTCATTTTGATATAAATCCCTCATGCAGGGGAAGTAAATATTTTAACCACTTACACCCTATAGCCTATACTTTGTTGACTGAGGTGCCCCAGGGGTCTATCCTTGACCCACTCCTTTTTTTCTCTCAACAACGAAGCTCTTTGCCGAAAATAGACGATTAACAAGCTCACAGGATCTGCTATTTTCGCCGAATGGTCGCCTATTATGACATGCCCAGAATAGGGACACTAGGGTTCAAGTGGTTAATACAATTTGTATGCATTATAACCCACATGTGGCAAGGGTTAGCCTAATGCTTACACCATGACACAAAACAGTTGTGCGCCATGATGCACTGAGACTATTGAAGGCATATCAGTAGGTTTCTCCTTCATAAAAGGCTGATTGATCAACTACTGTAGATAGATTATTACACAAACTTCCAGGTTCTGTGTGGCTCATGTTGGTGTGTTCTCACCCCACTGCGGTCCATAACCAGTAGGACTCCCTGAAGAGAGTTCTGTCCTGGACAGGTCTGTTTGTACAGCTCCAGTGTGGCCAAGGCTTCATCACGACTCACCTCTGCTTCAAACACTATCCCATTCTCATCTAAAACACACACACACACACACACACACACACACACACACACACACAGCTTCAGATAACAGTGCTACTACATGGTCACTCTATCTTTTATTTACCTGGGCATAAAAATATCCTAAGCACCCGAACTGTAAATACATTCAAAGTTAACAGGTTGCCAGTGCCTATAAAAGCATTTATGTGTGTGAGCGTGCACATACTGTACACATGCTGTACACACACACACACACACACTCTCTCTCTCATGCACACACAAGGTCCCACCCTCTGGGTTCTCCACTGGTTCCCTGTTCTTTCGGCTATAATTCATGCGGAACACAAAAGCATCCAGAATGAAAGCCACAATGATGGTCATCACCACCTGGGGAGGACAGACAGACATCAGTGATCTCATGAGCATACTCACAGATAAAGGCAAGAATGCTGTACTTGCTTGCAAAATACACAAAAAAAATAAGGGTACGCTAGGGGTTCACATCTATTAACCAAATAGCAGTTAACATATCCTCAAAGGTTTACAATTTGGGGACCAAAAAAGATATGCATGAATTTCTGACACACCAAAATACACCAAAGTATACAGTACTACAGTATGTAATATGTAAATAAACCATATTTGAATATGTAATCAGAAATAGGTCATACAACTATACTGTAAAAATATGCAAATACTACTACTAATACATACTATGTTTACCAAAACAAGCAAAATGAATGAGGTGGGGTATATTATACATTCACTGAAGGATTAACACATACTGTAAACAAAAGCTAAAGTTTTAAAGCAAAATCAAATGAAGTACAATAATGAAAAGGCTCCAAAGTGACTTTAAAACAAAAACAAGCAGACCTCTTTGGCCTGAAGGTGGTGCTAGAGAAGAGGCAATGGGATCACCAAAATCACTAGGGTTGATCCTAAAATCTGCCTATTAGATTATGAGATATCTTGCATTCAAAATGCATTTTTGCATTCAAAATCACACAATAGGAAAGGTCAGCAGGTTTCAATGGCAAGCCACACATCTGATTTTGAGATACTGTATCTAGTATGTGCAAGTGTACAGTTTGCCTTCGGGTGGCACTACTAATACAATGTTAAGGGGTTACTGGGATGCCACTGGTCTACATCTATTCACAAAGAAGGTGTGTCTCTCTCTCTCTCTCTCACACACACACACACACACACACACACACACACACAACACAACACAGACACATGCATGCAGGCACGCACGCACGTGCGCGCACACACCTCACCATGGTAACAATGTAGAAGGTCATGAAATACAGGCGGCTCCAGTGGGATGTCATAGATGTTACTCCTTCCTATGAGAGAGTGGATATTGTAGCTATTATATGTTGTATGTGATGATGCTGCAAAACAGATATGGAAAGGTGACTTGATCTTACCATGGTGATGTACCAGTTGTTGACTACTGTCAGTTCAAACAGTGTCACTAGAGAGAGAAATAAAATGGTCAGTTTGGTAAATGTACAGATTTATAGGTAGAGAAAAAGGAGAAAGTTTTTCTTTCATGGCTTATTAAGTCAAGCATGGGTGTTCACTTCCCATGTCCCATGTGGTACTGTGATGCTCTGATTAAAAGCACCAACCAGATGTATAGCATAACAAAACAGCAACAAGTAGGGTGTTTACCAAAGCTGCTGAGAATGTTGTTGAAGTTATTGAGATAATAGTAGCCTTCCTCCAGCACTGTCTTGTTGCCTATGGTGACGTTGATTTGTCTGTAGGAGTCTGCGACTGTACTGGTGCTGAGGGGTTGATTGGATAAGGACTACAGTTAGTAGAAATCAATCGTTAAACTATTTTGTTTGGAGAAGGGGGGCTGGGGTTAATGGCATAGATACCGTTGAGGAACACCAGTGAAAGTGGGAATAAATCAGAAGTAAAGCGTACCTCTGTATGCATTTCAGTCATTTCAAACAATTACAAATGTATGCTAGCAGCAATCATATGCGTATATGTGCTGAGTCTGACAGGGGTTGCCAACTTACTTGCAGCAGTTTGGGTAGATCACATCAGCAAAGAACTCCATCCCAACAATGGCAAAGGAGTAGTAGAAGATGATCAGGGTTAGGCCCAGACTTGCCATCCTGGGGAAAAGCTCAAACATGGTGTCCAACACATTACGATACCTCTGCTTTATCTTAAACAACCTGGGAGCAGGGGAAAGAGAGAAGTATGCATATAAGTACAGCTATATGCAAAACAGAGCACATGAATAAGGACATTGGATTGAGGCCCACCTGAGAAGCTGAAGTGGTCTGAGCACTACTATGAAGTAGAAAGGTTCCATGTCGAAGGCAAGAGCAATCAAGCCCAGGAAGGCAAACACAGTCACGGAGAAGTCAAACCTTGTTGAGGAAGAACAGCAGTTAGGAAACAACACAGTAGAAATTGGGTTTGATGTATTGTAAAGATGTCACACGTGAGAGAGGGCAGTACTCACAGATTCCACCCGGAGCAGAAATAAGCAATCGGCCCCAAACCTGTTATTTTCATTAACACCTCCACACCATAAACTGGAGAGAAAGTGGGTGAACAGAGATGGAGTCTGTGTGGGATGTATGTCAAGTACTTAACAAATGCTGATGACCAGCATAGGTCACATGTTGGTAATGGGGCCGTGTCCACAAAAAGCATTTTTTTAGCATCTTTCTGGCATGCTAAAGACGTGCTCCTCTTCCCAGCGCAAGCATCGCGTTTCAGTGCTCTCGAGCCCAGCTTGTTTTGGCGGTGCGCTACAAGCAGAAAATATTTCAACTTTTCGATCAATGTCACATTTGATCCCCGGGCTGTGTCTGACAACCTAGTCTTTAACAACCTGACATTGAATCGCTTCCACAACAATGAGAAGTCCATGCTTACAATTGTTTCAGCAAGGCTATTTGTGCTAATAACCCAGATATAACACGGCGTTTGAGCACAGCAACGGTTAATAGGTTCTAACATTGCAGGCATTAATATAAACGCTCTGAACATGATATCCAAAGCGCTCCTCCACTCATAAAATGCTTTCTGTGGACACGGCCCCCTATTATTGCTTTTGTATGCGAGCGAGATACAGGACAAGGCATACTCACTGGTAAGGAAGACAATGTAACTCCATGGAACAATTCTGGACCAGGAAAATCCGGCTGTAGGAGGAGAGGGAGAGACAGAGGTCACAGGCCAGGAGAACCACACAGTCTTCTCGACTACCACAATCAAATCAGTGTCGCTGGAAGGGTCTTACTATTTAGCATGTATGTCTCAACAAGGATCCACACGCCATTAACAGCCACCACCACGTCTGCAGGTATGAGAAGAGAGGCATATAAATTAACCACTTTGACCCTGATGTCCCTATCTTTCCATATTGCTTAAAAAGTGGTATGTTGAGTATAATGAATGAATGCACTCACACATAGCATATTGGAAGGCCTTTGACTTCACCAGAAGGTTGATGCCTATTAAAATTGAACGCATAAAGAAATATATAGACAGTATATATATGTGATCACTGCAGATAGTGGGACCCAGACGGAGGAATGTAGAAAAGGAACATATTCACATTATTCGAGAAGAAGGGAGAATTCACCTTTGAAAATGAGGAAAGTTGTGTGTGGAAGGTCATCAAACCAGTATTCTCCACTTCGTCGCGCCTGGCCATCAAACACAGAGAACCATTTTTGCGGACAAATAAAATCACAGACACATAGGAAATGGAATAGTGGAAAAATGGAATGTGTATCTAAACAGGTTGAGTTAATTTGAACTTACTTTCCATTTAAGGCCAATGACCTCATAGAACTTATAAAAGTCATCTAGGCTGTAACAGAAAGAGGGGCAGAGAATGAGATAGAACTAGGAATAAAAGTTTAGAGCCAGATTGGATTCATACACTTAGTGGTAACCGCTTACTTGGTTGAGCCACCAGGGGTCTCTACAGTACAAAGTACTTAAAGGTAGTGTAAGTGATATTTTTTGGTTAAAACAAAATGTTTTTGTGAGGTTAAAGCTCTATATTCTGATAGTAATCATTGCTATATATGTTCAGTAACAGGGGTCTTCCCGTTTCTCCAGCTCTTTAATAAACAGAAAATAAAATATCAGGTGGCTTGCCAATTTTATCCAATCAGAAGGAGAGAGTACCCTAGCCTGAGACTAAGCCTGAATTTTCATTTTGTTTCATTCCATCATTCCATCTAAAAACCCTCTCAGTGCAGCCGTTTTCTTTGATGGAGCGTGGCCAAAGTGGGAGTCTTTGGCGATTATCCCAATCGGGCCGGTTAGATTTTCAACCGAGAAAACCTCGCCTTTCTACAGCATCACCAGACCCTGAATGCGAGGCTAGCGATTCACGGACTGGAGCCATTTATTAGCTTAAAATTTGAAGAGCTCCAGGTTAAATTTTGCCTGCTCATGTATTTTTGTTATGACTCCCAATTTCACTTGTTTATCCTGTATCCTGCATGAGGTCTCCTGATTGGATAAAATGGCTATCCTGACCTGAAAATGCATTTTCTGTTTACTATAGAGGCTGTTACTGAAGAAACTATAGCAATAATTACTATTACTTATCAGAATTTAACGCTATTTAACTCTTATTTTTATCAAAATAAATCATCAATTTAATAGGAAGCTTGTGTGTAATGCTGGTACCTAAGCATTGGAGCCCCTGAGATGTTGAGAGCTTTAAATGTGAGAAAGCGGTCTCTTGCGGACATTCGCGGCCTGTAGAAGCGCATTAGGCCATCAAACTGCTTCAGAGAAACACCCATCGGCCTCTGGTGACAACACACACACACAGACACAGACACACAGACACACACACACACACACACACACACACACACACACACACACACACACACACACACACACACACACACACACACAGAGGAATATACGATGAACAGGTGATGCATGCAACAGCTATGACTGCTTTTTGAATTCATGTAGATGTTATTAAACAGGGACAACTGAGGGCATACCTGTCGGCTAACAAGCAGCTGGAAGGCATGGTCAATGGCTGAGCGTTTGTGAAGCAGTAGAGATTTAAACTTCATCTTTTCAACGCCGTTAAATGTATCAAACACCACTGCCAGGAGCTGTAAAGGGAACAGAGACAGTGTAATGCAGTAATAGTTTCAAGTTTAATCACAGTCGGTGACAAAGAGTGTCACTGACTGTGACAATAGATGCTGACCAATTTCATGCCTGTTTAAACAGTTATCAAAATGCAATGCTTCTCATTTGGAGTTGGACTGTTGACACTATATCTACAGATGTTTAGATATCAGAACATTTAAGATAGTGAGAGCAGGCTGTGTGCAGTACCAGGTTCATGATGAAGTACAGTTCTATGGAGAGGTAAACAATGAAGAAGACACAGGACCAGCGATTTCTAGAGTATGCTGGCATCATCACATCAGGGAAGCTACAGGAAACAGGGAAGATTGTTCTCAACCAGTGACAAAAGTTATACAACAGCAATGGTTACAAAAAAGATCTGGAAGCAGGCCAAACAGACTTGTGCTATGGAAAACATTAAAGTTGAGCAACGGAAGTAGGAAGGAGATGATGCGTATAGCTTGCATGTCATCTGAGCAAAGGGCAATGTACAATACAGTGTGTTCTGTTGTGCTTACTTTGCTGTGGTCAGCAGTACAAAGAGACTGACAATGCTGTTCTCCAGAGTGTTGAAGTACTGTGGGGAGAAGAGCGGACTCAAATCAGGAAACTTTGACCACAACTGAGACACAACTTGCATCCAGGAAACCAAACCCCTAAACACATAACATAACACAACATAAGCCCAAACAAACTGATGTCACCCAGACTAAACTATCAGACGTACCGGGTCAGCAGTGTTTGGAGAGAAGAGGCAGAAGCCTGAGAGGAGACAATGGACTATAGTCAAACAAACACAGAATAACAGAAAAACTGTACAGTACTCTATGGCAGTACTCTATGGCTGAATTGACCATATTCACTCTGTGGCAATTTTGCTCGTGTCATGATGTACTTGTAAGAGCAAAATGTTCACTGTGTCAATATGGTTAAATCAACTCGGAAGAACAAAAGTGTGCTAGCTTACAGCTTTTTTTTGCTGTATGTAGTGACAGTAGGCTTACAGTTTTGTTTTTGCTATAGTAGGCCATAGTAGAAGACGTGACACTTACCCAAGATTGCAAATATAACCATGAAGAAGAGTAGCAGTAAGAGGATGTCAATGAAAGGGGGGAGCGACTGGAAGATCTGACGCAAGTTTCTAATTGGAAGAAAGGAAGGAGCAGACTTGTCATTAATGAGAGTGTCCAATTATAAAATGATCAGCGATTTGTGTGTGTATATACTGTATACGGCATATATTATACATCTGGTGTTGAATATATTGTTATGAACCTGCGCACTGCACCACAATATCTGCAGTCCACCAGGAATATGGGTCTGAGAGCTCTGGTCACACGCAAGTGAGATGTCTGTCTGATGAGAACCACAATGGCCTCAACAAACTGTAGCAGCAACACGCATGTCTATGAGACAGAGAAAAGAGATGAGATCACTCAGAAAGTTATACATTATTACATATCTTGCGCATTCTTTTTCATTTTTCTCCCAATTTAGTCATTGTCATGTTTATAATCCCTGTCACTACCAAACCCTATTGTTTGGTATAGGGGGGTATTTTGACAACCTCGTCTCCTCTGATACACCCACTTCTTTTAATCTGACCTGTTTCAACAGGAGAGCATAACGCATGAGGAGGAACACACTACCCCTCCCGGTTCTGCTTCCTGGTGCTTTGACCAACCAGTAGAAATCGCTAGAAGTACAGCGGCAGAGATTGCCCTCCCCTGCAGGCTTCCCAACCACGAACACGCCGTGGATGTGCTCGTCCAAGCCAGAGGCACCACGGAGGGAATCAAAGCCGTCTCCACGTGGTGAACAGTGGTGAGCAGGTCATTTACCCCTGCACCAGGGTTAGACCCTAACACTGTTACCTAATGTCATCTGCAGGTATCAGAGGTGCATCCGTTACCTACCTTCACCATGGTCCTCTTATGTCGTATGAAGGTGTGGAAGCCTAGCCAACGTAGCTTCATGCATAGTTCAAACGCCACCATGACCAAAGCTAACAGCTCCAGAGTGGCATGGACCTACAAGAAGCATGACATACACAAAAATAGACTACAGTTATCATTATCATTTATTATCTACAAGCTCACAACATGTCGCAATGCAACACATTGTGAGCTTATAGATCTGCTATTTTTTATTTTATTTTACGTGAAAGGGAAAGTGCTTAAGTCTATCTGTGGGTTTTATAAATATTTAACCAATGCAAGTATTAACACAACTTGTGATTAAAATAACCATATTGGATTCATACTGGAACACAGTTTTTTTTTTCCTATTTTCTGAAAAGTAACAGTTTTGGACATACAAAGGTTTACACCCGAAAGCGACGACGTGCAAATGTGTGTCCACTTACATAGACGTCCAGGCGAAGCGATGGCACAGCGGGAGCCTCGCACAGCGACAGCACCATCAGCAGCACCCCTGTCAGCAGCTCCATCATGTAGAACAGGTGGTTGTGAGCAAACAGGTATGCTGCCAGCGCCTTGGGGTTCCGAGGGTGGGTGAAGAACTTATCATTGTTTTCCCCTTCCTACACATACAGTACATACAGTAGAGAGCATAATGAGGTAGAGCTGTGTCACGATCATGACATTTTAGGTGACGATAATTTTTCGCACAAATAATTGCGATTTAATTGTGGCATTGAACATTGGAACAAAAATTGCCTTTTAGTCTTTTACACAGGACAGTTATGACAAATGAAATAAATATACAAAGAAATGACTGACATTTAATAACTTTATACTTTCAAAATTGCAAACAAATACTGGAAATAGACAATCTTCAAGCATAGCAGATCTACAAGCTTTTTGAAAATGTATGAAAATGTTTCAACATGGAAACGTTTATGATGATTATGCAAAATGCTTGTGATTATCTTAAATAATTGCGATCATGTAATAATTGTGACAGGACTACATATAAGAAGCAGCCGCAGACATAAGCAACATTTTGATTTTCTATTTAAACACTGTCACTTGCAGCTGCAACAGAGCAGAATGGGCTCTATTAAAAGGTACAAAGTCCCGAGGATATAATAAAACCATTATCATATTATCACATAAGCTAAAGGCTACTAGTTATGGAGGTTCTACTATTTAGTTACTTTAATAACAAAAAAAAGATGGGACAGTCCAGTGCTTGTGAATACCTGTAAATAGATAGCTGCCTCTTGGTAGTTCATCTCCCAGCTGTGTTGTAATGATGCATTTTGGGCTCTGCAGTTTTGTGGGCCAGGCGTTGGAATCACTGCATTGTTTATTATATCGTAATTGCCACCTCCATCTAGAAAATAAGAACAAAGTGTCTACTATATACATATACAGTATGTGTTGTCACATACAGTGTGTGTGATATATATATCACACACACTGTATATATATATATATATATATATATATATATATATATATATATATATATACACACACACACACACACACACACACACACACACACACACACACACACACACACACACACACACACAGACGTATGTACTGTATGTATAGATTGATATATGAGCATCACTGTAACTATAGGCTATAGTATAATAGTCCCTATTTATACAGAAAATCAACATTTTAGGCAATTGTTGTGAATAAAGTTACTTCAATATTAGAGACATACTGTACACAAACTAGACAATCTAGACACACATATTCAAAGGTGCGTGCCTACCAATGCAGTCTAGTTCTAAGTGTAGGATATAAGAGTTGATTACAACTGGACTCTCCTCATGGATCTGACTTTGATGCTGTTCAGCTGTTTGTGTTTGCTCAGACAAGCACTCCATGGCTCAGCCTGGATGTGATTTGTCTCAGCATATGTGAACGTATTACAGTCCCCCGAAGTCCACCACGGACAATGTGTGTGTCATTCACAGTCCACAGGTCCAGCTCCAGTGTTCACACCCCCCCGAGGATACAGACAGGAAAGCATTCCACTCAACACTGATGTCCTTTCCAGAAAACAGCCACCGGTGTTGCCACTGATAATTAGAGTCTTCTTGTGAACTACTTCTTACTTCTTTCACAAATAGTTTCTCCTGCTAGAAAACAACATGTTTTTCAAACAGCAAGCTGGGTTGCAGATCATGATGCCAGCAATGGAGTGCAATAACAGAACTGTCACATTACCTCCAAAAGTTACTAACTGCCACTGCAGTGGAGTTTGAACGTTGAACCCTATGCTGCCTGTAAATACAGTAAATTTTTATCTGAGTGCTAGACTCACTCAACACAGCACCCTTCCTTAGCTGATGCCAACAGCATGTGGTGAAGTGTATTAACTAGACGAGGAAGATCTATTAATCTATTTATGGCTCTTTCAGTTTCAACACACAAGAGGAAGCAGGCATATAACACTGTAATTTAGTTCCACAAATTCCATAAAGAGGCCACTTTTATCTTAAGCGACTGGACATAATAAAAAAAATAGGAAAATATATTAAATCAACTCCAGTTCAACATCTCCAGTTTCCATCTGTATGTTCGAGGAAGATATTACAGTTCATTATGTCTTCGCCAAACAACTACTCCACATGTTTCCGTGGTCAGTACACGTTTCAATCGGAATGAGTCTGTCAGTGTCCTCTCGCCACATTCATGTCACGTTGCTGCCCCAGGCAGTAATCCTTAGAACAGAAATTAAAACATGTAGGAGAAGAACAGAATAGAAAAAGTAAAGATTGGTCCCTGGAAGTCAGCTGTGGTATATTCCTGTATGACAGCAACTGAATCAGCCTCAGTAAAGATCAAACTCTAGTCCAACTGAGGACTGACTAGCTGTTATTCCGACAGGAGCAAAGCCACTATCCGCTGTGCGCTATTCCAACCCATCATTTGTTTGAGAACAATAATGCGTTTGTTGCTGCCAGTCAATAACACAGTGAGGTCAGGCCCTGAGCCCGCTCTTCCAAAACAAACACACTTGTCTATGGTGACTGGTTCTCAGTAAAAATCCTTTATTCTTCTTTTCCTTTTCAGAACGATGGCCAGCGTTCAACAACAAAGAAACCAAACACCACACTTTCTCCCTAGCCAGTGAGAACCATCCTAGATTGAACTGTGCTGTCCAAATGGTGACTTCTTTTTCCCTCTGTCAGTGTTCATACTCCCTCCCTGTCTCCAGAGAACTCCCACAGCAGCAGCCAGCAAGAACACACTGATCAATCCTCCCTGTCTCAGGGAAGTTCCCACTCCCTGATATCCTGGGGGGAAAGGAGAGATCTCCTCTTCCTGTTCACTTGCAGAGCAGGAAAACAAAACACAGTTGTGGTATGGAGGTCTAGTCTCACACACACATGCTCAGCGAGCCCGAGAGTTGACCAGAGACTGCAGACATTGACACACACACACCACAAATGCTGCCCATGATGAGCATGGGGTAATGGGGCCACTCATACACACTGCTGAGCCTGCACTTTCCTGCACGGGTCAGTTTGTAGTGTATATGTGAGGGATACAAAGGCAGCAGGATTACAACACATGACACACGGACACGTGATCTCAGAATTATGGACATTTCTATTTTCCCTTTTAAAACAACAGTGTTCCCTGGTTGTACCTGGCAACCAGCATCACATCTTCAGAGGGAGGCTTTCAACATCATCTCCTACAACAGCATGGGGAGGCACACCTATGGTATGTAGGCAGGCATGCAACAATATACAATATACTACTATCACAAAATACACTGACTGACATACACAAATTCCCAACAAGCATTGTGGAGATTATCATTTATATTCACTTTAATCAGATCCAATGAACTTCAACTGGGAAACAAAGTTATACATGAATGAATATTACAGGTTTCTGACAAACAAGTCAGTCTTTTTTTCACGTGTTTTTTTTGTTTGGATTTTTTTGCATATGGGATGGAGCTCTTTGATGTCATTCATTCAACATCATCATCAACATCGTGAACATCATGAGTGCAGCAGGCAGCCAGCCAGCAGTGTTAGAATGAGGCTACAATGCCAGACAGTAAAACTTACTCTCATCTCCCCTATCTGTGTCGTCGCTAAGCAAACCGCTGTTGTCGTCGTCCCAGTTTAAGATGAGAGGCACATCGTCATCCGTCTCCATTCTTCAACAGCACACGTACAAAGCCACCGCGATCTCCTAAAATTCCACTTTGCCTCTGCAGCGTTTTATACAGTATATCGCTGTATTTAGGCAGATAGCTTGAGTTTTCTAACTAGAGAACGGTACAAACTCCCGTGCTAACCGTAGCAGGACATGACATCTTGAGTGCGCACTCTTCTTCGCTAATAGCTAATTAGTTGCTAGCATGCGAGCAACTTTTGTACGTTTTGATAGAAACCGCTATCTACGGATAACAACTAGTTAGCGAGATGTCTTTCTGCTTATGTGTGATGCAAAACCTAGATAAAGCTAGTCTGACCAGCGGGGGAGCTTGTTTGTTTCGGTTTGTGTCTTTGGTCTTGAGGAGATGACATCTGTCATCGACCCACTGTCATTCACGGCACAACTCCTGCTGCGTCTCTCTCGGCGCCCATCACCATTACACCACATCATCACATCACACAACAAACACAACACAGGCGTTTTAGCTGCTTGTCAGGATGTTTCCAAACGTTTAATCGTAAGTGAAGTACAAAATATTGCGATCTCACCGTAACCCAAACAATATAAGTTCGCAATGCAAATAACGACATCAACACACACTCTGGACTACACTGTTTCATCAACAAACTTTTGCGACACCAAAGCAATTCACGGCAGTTGAATTTTCAAAATAAAAGGTAGAAGATTGCATAGAATTAGAAAAATGAAAGCTGAAGTGCAGGATCAAAATAGTGCACTGTTTAATGTATGCGACTAACATGTTAGTTTTCCCTATTTTTGTTTATGGATCAAAATTAAAACAAAAGTGATTGCTTTAGAAAAAAAATCAAATAAGAAAAACTCAACAATGAAAATTGAAATGGATGCAGTTGTTGATGTTCTGTTATTTATAAACCAATAACAAAGAAACCGGTTCAAACAGAAACAGCTAAGTAAATGGAGGTCTATATAACACTGTCCAGTAAAAATGATTGGACTAATGGACTAGCATGAACTCTGTAGTTGAATTCCTTCTCCCCTTTCCTCTGGTCCTGTTCATACCTTGGTTGGTAGCCTATACAGGGGTTATATAAGTTCAATCTCTCTCTAATACCTTTTTATTTGATCATTGATCACCATTGATACTGACATGATACTGACATCAACACTGACCATAATACTGTCATGACATGATACCGACCATGATACTGCTTTGTCGCTTCTGAGGAAGGCCAAAAGGCAGTAACGTCAATCAAATAAATCACTGTGTATGGAGCCAGAGTGTGCAATAGTTTTTCTTCCTTTTTACTGAGCATGATACTGCCATGACACTGACCTGGTCATGATACTGACATGACGACAAGTACGATACTGTCATGATACTAATATGATACTGACCTGGTCATGATACTGACCATGCACACCTGCTTTTGTGTATTGTGATTGTAATAACAAAACTTTTGAAGCATCCACATTCCACAGTAAATAATATATCCACATTCCACAGTAAATAATATAAACTCTTATTTTGAAAAGCAAGTTAAGTTATGACAGAATCAAGATTCCCGAATGCAAATTTCAAGAAAGTTTTGCTTATCATTATCAGATTTATTTCTGTGAAATAGCAATGATCCAAGAACAATCATGTACATGTTCCTCTCTCACACAAAAATAAATGAACTACCAGGCTCCCAACTTAAGCATATACTATCATCTGGATACAATTACAAATCAACGTTTTTCTTAAATTGTGATTAAATTAAATTAAATTAAATTGTTAGATAAAAAAAAACGCTGAGTAATAGACCCCTTAACAGACGACGTCACACTGATAAGAACCAGTATGCGTGCAACCAGTATGCGCGCAATGAAACCCATTCTATCAGGTCTCGCTAGGACGCGCCTCACTAGCCAACACACAAGAGGGGGTTGGGGTGTGCTGAAACCAGCGCACCCCGAAACAACAGGTTGGGAATTGATTGCGTGAAACAATCACCTGTGCGTCCAGTCTCAAATTGGTAAACAAATAATTGGTCTATTAGATTAACGTGATTTGGCATCTGGCCCGGGAAGTAGGCCTACGCTGACCTATCTTTAACTCTGACCCTAGCCGGAGACGGTATCTTAGCAACCGAAACAAAAACATACGAGATACTGTGTTGGCAACACAAGACAAGTACACTGAGGCGAACGGCAGGGGAAGTGACTATCACGCTTAATATTATTTACAAGCACTGTTTTGTCTGTTTTGTCTGTTTTTTGTTAGACACTCTCAGGCAGCTAAATAAGCCTAACACTAAAACTATTGTCAGTGCTTCAGATATTGTCAAAGCGTCGTCTACTCTAGACTAAAGTCTAAACTTGAGGTAAGGTGTGCTTACCTTTCCAGCTTGATAACAAGTTAGTCATGCAAATTACCTATATAATGGTGCCACAATGAGTAATGTGAATTAAATACATAAAATAAACCTAAAAGTTAATTCTAGTCTTCCAATGACAGCATGTCTGCAGAGGTGCCAACTTTGGTGGCAGTGGATGCCAGTCTTCAGATGTTGTCCTCCACTCCCCAGCCAAGGTCCAAGAGACTCCCGGAAGACTCCCAAAAGATCCTTGACCCTCTACAGAAGAAATTGTCTTCTCTAGAGACACAGCAAATATCTGGTGTTATAGAAGACTGCATCTGTGGAGTGGAGTTAGTAGCCATGCTGCCTGCTGTGTTGGTTCACCTAGAAACTCTGTCTAGTAGGCTAGATAAGGGGCTGACTGAGGCACTGAGAGAACATCAAGTCTTAGAGAAAAGTCTGGAAAGGCTGGAACATCTAAAGCAGGGGTCAGGTAAGGAAGAGGAGAGAGAAATTGGGGGAGCAGCAGGGGGGAGAGAGAGAGCTCAGCTTGAGAGGGATTTCCAGATGTCCTTGAGGAGTGTGTTGAGACTATTCCGAGCTCATCCAACTGCCATCCGTATTTTGAGGACAGAAGCAGATATGGCAAGTGGGATGAGTAAGAACATGCAATGTCTAATTGGAGGACTAAGGGAGCTCCATGGGGTTGTACTGGAGAAGCTGCTCACCAGTCCTACTGAGGAACAAGCACGGGGACGCTATTTGCAAGAGCTGTCTGTGCGCCATGGCAAGAACATGGAGCTGGTGGCTTCACTAGAAACAGAAGTAGCAGCAGTCACGAAGGACAGAGATGCAGCGGTGAGACAACATGTTTAATTATAATTGTATAGCTACTAGGCTAATGGCAGTCTTTTACTTATAAGAGGGTAACAAAGTATGTGATATTTACAGCTCTAACCTTTGAAGAAAACTCATGGCCAATTACTTTGGACAACTTATGTCCACTGTTTCCCTACCTTTTTCCTGTTTGTCTCCCAGATTTCTAAGAAAAATGATGTGATCAAGAAATTGAAAAGTTCTCTGCACCAGATGGAAAAGCTCTCAGAGGACTTTGTGTCGCGTACACAGCAGGATGCAGAGAAGCAAAGCCAATCAGATGTTAAGGCTTCAGAGGGGAAACAGACTCGATTGCAGCAGGAGGTCAATCAATTTACAGTCCAGCTTAACAATCTTATCCTTGAGAACAAGGAGGCAGAATCTGCACTTCGTAAGGTGCACCTAATATGTACAATTATACCTAAACTTTCAGCTTTATAATGTTTGCTACCTTGTGGACCACAAAATTGATTTGCTGTAAAGCTATCTATTCTATTTTTGTCCCCGGCAGAAAAAATACAAGTTGGAAACAGAGATAGAAAACAGGATTAAGAAGTATGATGCTGACATGGGAGAGAAGCAGGTACAGGTTCAGTGCTGAGCTGATTAAAGTAATCTGTTAAAGTAATGGGATTTCCTTGAACACCTCTGCATTGATTAACATAATATCCAGACCATTATAAATAACTTGCACAAGCAGCAAAAACAAAAGTGTAATCCATGAATTCCTCTGGGTTCTAAGATACCAAAACTATCATATTCAGGGTTTGAATGAAATGTGAGCTTATCCTGACTGTAAACATGATACAGGACCACTCTTGAATGGAATACCTGCAGTGTGAATCCTGATTAACACTGGACTTTTAACATGGCCTATATGTATATTTGTCAAAACCTACTGTCTTTGTCCGGACAGAGGTATCCAATCACTACAGTATTCTCCTCTCCTCGATGGCTTTCTCATTCCATTCATTTCAATACCGTCCCCCTCCACTCAGGTGGAGCTGGAGGAGATGGAAGCCATCTATGAGGAGGAGAAAGAGGAGCTGAGGCAGCTGCAGGAGGCCTATGCTGTCCTGGAGGTAGAGTACAGCCAGATCCAGGAGGAGCACCTGCTGGCAGAGGAGAGGATCCAGGAGGAGGAGAGAGACCTGGAGTTCAACACCAGAGCTGCTGTCGTCATCCAGGCCTGGTGGCGGGGCTTCCGCGTCCGCAAGAGCATGAAGGGCAAGAGCAAGAAGACGAAAAGCAAGAAGGGCAAGAAGGGCAAAGCCAAGAAAGGCAAATAGTTTAATCTCACAACCCTGATGCTGAAGTGTTTGGCAAAGGCTCCCTTTCAGAACATTAAAGTTATCTGTATTTTTCTTTATTTGGATTGCCCATGAAGCCCAATTTGTATTTGGACGTACGACCTTGTTGCTCAACGAAAATTAATGAAAAAGTGAAAGACAGAGAGGCTATTGAAAATACTATACTTGTGTTCCATCTCTGTTGTATGTGTTTGTCATTCAGATATCAAAAAAGAAACATCTCTTTTATGAACAAAACTTGCCACTGTTTATTTTCTTACACTCTCAGGATGTACATTAGGAGACGTAGATTACAATACTTATTATTTTAAAATACAGTGTTACATTGCTGAAAATAATGACCAAATACACATAATGAAATTAGCCTGGGACCAGACGAATCTGCCAGTGCAAAAAAGAAATTGCCCTCTGCGATTTGTTTTTAGTCTGGCTACGCGAGGCTATAATGAAATAGCCTACCTAAAAGCAATGACATATTTTTCAGTATTTTCCACAGAATACTTCAGAATATTAAATACAGAATATTTCATTATTTAAAAAATATATGGTATTTGGCATATATGGCACTGTTCAGTTTATTGTATGGCATTCAGGTTGCTATTCTCTGCATTGGCCACAGAGTGGCAGTACAGCTATTCTGTATTATTTTTGATTGATCTATTTCCCATAGACCATTCCTTCATTAATTTCAGTTAAAATAAAAAAAGATCTGGCAATATATTCGGTTTTATGCAGTCTACTAAACAATCCGCTGCGGTTATTATGCGCTGTTGGTATTGTCTTGTTCTTATCTTAAATCCACCGTTGTGTCTGAGGGAGGATAATCTCTCAAGAACCGATTCAGAGCTGCACTACTAAATGCAAAGTGAAAAATGCAGGGAGCGCTGTTTTTCCTTTTTATTTGACCTGGGATCCCAGATTGGAGGGAGGATGGTTTTGGTTGATGTCATTCACTATGCCACTCTGGTTCTGGATGAACATCTGGATCTGAGGAGAGCAGATTCTGTTCAGATGAGAACTTTTTATAATGATAGACTCTGGCTGTTTAGCCTAGACGCCTGTTTGTCTGACAGGGTAATGTTAGAGGAGTCACGAAAGCAGAACACCCAGTTTATCAGCATGAATTTTACCCTTGCTATGAAAATGCTCACCTTATCCAACTGTGTCTCTGTGTCATCTACAGCCACACTTCCTATGTGCCCACCTGTCATTTGGTAAAGGTTAAGGGTCACCATTTTGATTTGGCCCAGCAGCAGCGTCTCCTTTGCTGCAGTGTTCTGGATGTGATTCAACTTATTTTCCTGTAGGATCGGAACAACTGACTTTCATTACACACACACACACACACACACACACACACACACACAAAAAGAGGCCGGGCTAAATTAAGTATTTGATGTTTTATCTCATTCAGCAGGTCATATACCCATCTGAGAGCTTCTAAGCGTGTCTGGTCCAGCTGTGTCTGTAGTTGGGACAGCAGGTTGTTCTTCTGCAGCAGCAGGCAGCTCTGTTGGCCTGTGTATCTCTGCAGCACTGCTCTCTGGTTATCCGTCTGCTCCTGAACCTCCCTCTGCCTCTGACGGAGCTGATCTCTGGTGACACGAAGGGTCTCAAAACGACCCAGCAACTGCCACACCTCCTCAAACTGTAGCACTCACGTGGCGTGGACATTAAATAATAATAATTAATAATCACAAAATGTGAGATGTTTTGACTTCCACATGAAAATTTTGATTTTGTGGCAGTGTCAAAGGTGCATACATAATTAGATTACCTTAGCCATTTTGAGAACCTGTTCTAGGAATGTCCAGTACAGAGTATTCCTCTGTACTCTGTGCTGTAACTTCTTCAGTCTGTTCTCTAATGCAAGACATTGCTCCTTCAGTTCATCTGCCTCTGCCTCCTTTTGAAGCACAATCTGCCTCTCTTTCCCAGCTTTCTTTAGACTTCTGTTACGTTTAGCATCGTTCTCCTGCAAGTGGGGAAGAGCGATGAGATAAAAGGTAATCTGATAGCTCAATTATCCATTACAGCTGCGTATGAACGGGGTACCATAAGTTCAGCCATTTTTTACATTTAGAATTTTAGTGGCCAGAAACATGAAGATTTCAATAAAGTATGTAATGAAACCATACATACTTTTTGTGTAGGTTTTTATGCACCATAGAAACGAAAACATTTCAGCTATTGATCACTGAAAAGGGTGTTCGTTTGACACAACTTACCCCCAGTGTGGTAAGTTGTTCATACAAAAAAGCTCCTATGTTCCCATTTTATAATCTTCAATAAGATTTTGTCAATTAACAAAAAGAAAACACATATCACAAAAAAAAGATCACATCTGAGCTCAAGTTGTCACCAGACAAGCAAAACATTACCTGATGATGTGTGAATGTTCAGGAGATCAGTAAAATCTACTACTAAAAATGTTTTTTTTTATTCTAGTTCTAGTTGCCTACACTACATTATAGGCTATGATCCAAACCATCACATGACTGCTTTAATGTGAATATCAATGTGAACCTACAAAATACAAATGGTACTGCATACTGCATTATTTGTTCCTTGAAACATGGGATGACTGTGGCTCCTCTTATCCCAGCCTGTTCTCCCCTATATGGGACCATAAAGTTGTCTACCTTGAGAAATCTGTCAAAGTGTAGAAGTGATTCCTTCAGGCTTTCCTCCTTCATCAGCACATCATCTCTGCGTATTAGCAAAGTCTTCCTTTTCATTTCAAACTCCTACAGACCATCAGAATGTTGATGCAGAACACAGTTAATGAACTTTTCTTTTTTTTTACAATGGCAAACATATAGCATGTAAAAGATGGTGGAATAGTGGCGGAAAAAGTACTCACATTTTTTACTTAAGTAAAAGTATCCCCCCCCCCCCCCCCCCCGTGGAAAATCTCCTCTTATCAGACGGTCTGAGGTGTCATCCTACTATGTACTTAAGACTCTCACACCTGCCAATGGCACGCAGGTATGAGAGTCTTAAGTACAGTAATTAAGTAAATGTACTTAGTTACTTATCACCACCTGTTATGAGATATATAAAGGACTAGTTAATGGATCCTATAAGTAAAGCCTGATAAAAGTGTCAAACTCCAAAATCCACCAGAACACTGGAAATTACATCTACTCTGTTAAAAATGTCCTGGGGGAGGTCAGTATGCCCCCCCACCCCCCCCCCCCCTGGAAAATCTCCTCTTATCAGACGGTCTGAGTTTGGCAGCCTGCCAACCTCAGACCGTCATCCTACTATGACTCTCATACCTGCCAAATGGCACGCAGGTTAGGTATGAGAGTCTTAAGTACAGTAATTAAGTAAATGTACTTACTTACTTATCACCACCTGTTATGAGATATATAAAGGACTAGTTTTCACCTTTATGTGCCCCTTGAGCTGTTTATCCACCTCCGTAATCTCTCTGCGTTTGTCCAACAATCGTGTGGCCCTTGTTATCAGATACATCTCGTCCGCAAACGGCTTTCTATTCACACGCAAGGCAAGCACAGGAGGGAGAAAAACATCTTCAAATAATCAGTTTGATCGATTTAGTGATGTGGTAGGTTAGCATGCACGCATATACACACCTAAAAAAAAGAGCTGACAAAATGAATCAAAACACTTACATTGCATGCTGTTCCTCATACACGATGTTGAAATAATCCTCCAAATCCTTGGCCATTTATGCAAACACCGTTTCAACTGATGTTTTAGATTTTTCTTAAATTTTTCCCCCGTGTTACCAAACTTTCTATCAAAGAAATTCTTCCAGTGACGCATGCTTCCGTTTCTACGGCAACATACATACACCATTTACAGCCCCTAGTGGCGTAAATATGCACATCAGTATTACAGAGTGCTAAGCTCCCTGGCAGCGGTCTCTATCAGGCCCCGGTAGCTCGCCGTGATCGTATAGTGGTTAGTACTCTGCGTTGTGGCCGCAGCAACCCCGGTTCGAATCCGGGTCACGGCATTGCGAGACAATGTCACGGCACAAGGGCTGATCTTTTGGGAGCTCAACTCCTAAGACAAAATGTGTATGAAAATCAGTATCAATGACTGACAAGTACTATTACAACAATATTACACGTTTTCTTGACAGTTTAACTATGTGACTGTGCTGTGTGTGCGCGCTACACGTCGTGAACACGTGCTTGACACGTTTACACATTAGGCCTACTCATGTCATGCTAATAGTAGTAATATATCAATATGCACACTTAAATGGCAAAATCTCCGAGACAAATGTCAATGCACGTCGAAGGGTGAAGTAAACAAAGATCCTGTCAAATATCCTATTCCAGTTCTCAGTAGGCGGGGTTTAAGTTTCAGCACTCAAAGCAGAGCTAACCTCGCGTCACCAGGCTTTCCACCACGGGGATATAAGCAGAGCTGTATCTAGAACTTGTTCGCAAGCAGGAAAAAAGTTACAGTTCGTTTGAAGTACAGAATGCTGCCAGTAGCATATTGTAAACATTTTCGTATTCCTGTAGTCTGCAGAGCAGTGTTTCTCAACCTTTGTGTGCCAGTTCCCCCCATCATAGTCCTTATCACTTCAGTATCATGTCAGTATAATGGTCAATAATGTCAGTATCATGGTCATATCAGTATCATGTCAGTAGCAGGGTCAGTAGCCTATCATGTCAGTATTATGGTCTATACTATCATGTCTGAATCATGGTTTGTATAATGTCAGTATAATGTCTATCATGTCAGTATCATGGTCAATATCATGTCAGTATCATGGTCAGAATCATGGTTAGTAATAGTATCATGTCAGTAATAGTATCATGCAGTGGTCTGTTCTACTGTGTTACGCTGTATACGCCGTATATCTTTTTTTGGGGGAAAGCGTATACAGTCTAATAACCATTTCATCCATTGAAAACACGATAGCGTATCGCACATGTCCTGCAGGGAATAATTATCGTATACCCTCCGAAAAAACCTAGTTTAAAAAAAAAAAACTAATCAAGGTCAGTATCATGTCAGTATCATGTCAGTATCAAGGTCAGTATCATGTCAGTATCATGTCCATATCATCAGAATCAATCAGAATCAATCTTTATTGTCACATCACAAGTAAGGTGGGTGAAATTAATTTAAAAAAGAGTTGTGCAGACTCATTGCAGTTAAAAGATAGCTAGAGGGTCATATCATAAAAGAGACATAATATATGACTAATCTGCATAATAAATTCATGGAAAGCCTCCTAAGTGCATAATAAATAAGAGTCATGTATGGTCAGTATCATGGTCAGTATCATGTCCGTATCATGGTCAATATCATGGTCAATATCATGGTCAGTATCATGTCAGTCAGTATCAAGGTCAGTATCACATGGTCACATGATATTGAAATTTTATATCTCTCCGGCACTCAAGCTAGTGAAAATAGCCAATCCACAATGCGTCGCAACGCGGCACATTGTGAGCCTGTAGATCTGCTATTTTGCAGGTGCTTGTCTAATTTTTAAGGGTTTAAATGGGCTTGCAGCTCCTCCACTGAGTCAGTTCGTAGGGCGAAGGGAAAGTGGTGGCAGGGCATCAAGGGCAACTGCAGGGAATAACAGGGAAGCACCAGACTGGGAAGCACCATAGGAGGCACCATAAAGGACAGGGAAGCACCATAGGAGGCACCATAGATGACAGGGAAGCCCCATAGGAGGCACCATAGATGACAAGGAAGCACCATAGGAGGCACCATAAATTGACAGGGAAGCACCATGATTTGGAAAATTTGGGGTGGAGGTTCTTCCTGGGCCTACTGGGAGTGTGTTGAGGTTTCTCACCGATCGGTTCAGCAGTGCTTGTGGCATTTTGTGCAAAATGGGTTTTCCAAAAATCAGGTGGCGCTAATAACAGACCGATGGGAAGAATGTGGGGCAGAGGTTCTGCTCTGGCCTCCAGCGAGTGTGTGTACACTTTCATGCCGATCGATCCAACGTGCTGGAGATTTGCTGCTCAGAGACAGACAGGGGCAAAAACATAGTCTCCGGCTACGGCAATAACTGCAGTAATTTGGCTACATAGGCCTACCCCAGAACAGCTGACACCAAAATTGTGTTAATAGGACCATCAAACACATTAATGCAATGTTCCAGGTTCCATAATTATTCCAAACTGTACCAAAGGATTCTAACCCGTTCTAGATAATACAATTATTTATACCTCATAGCAAAGTATCTTGAAGACATGCATGCTGTTATCTATTAGGCTACTTTTGTTTGGTCCTTCATTTTCCCTTCAACTCCTGGTCATGGTGACCTTGAATGTTTTGCACGGCACCAAATTGGTGATTGTCTTGTATTGACCTTAATGACCCCATTAGCCCTCATTGTCATTGTGTTATATTTATTATCATATTATTGTGTATGCATTGTGTAGCCTATTATTGCATACTATTACTGTCACTTTACCAGCATGAAGTATTAAAGGAGCACTTTTTCAACCTAGCTTAGTAGCTTCATATAATTGGTCGTCACTAATGCTCATTATAAGATAGCACCATTACGTCTACTCACTCTGTGTCTCATTGGTGAGCCTGCTGTGGATAGTTCAGAAACCTGCCTTCCAATATCATCATCAGGGATTCCAAGTGATTTGAAACTATTCTCTCTCTGAAAAGTTAGTATGCTGAAATAAGCAATTTTTTGAGCATCAATAAAAAGGTTTTAAGTGTTTGAAATGACCAAACCTGCCTACCGATGATGTAACTGGTAGGCAGGTTTCTGAACTGTCCACACCCACCTCTGACACGCAGAGTGATTAGACAGAAATGGTGTCATCTTATAATGAGCATTAGTGAGGACCAATTGTACTTGATAAACAGTATGAAGATAAGGTTGAAAATGAGAGGGTTCTTCCTTTTCTTTTCTTTTCCTTTCCTCGCCCAAATGGGTGGTGTCGTTAGTTTTTTGTAAAATATGAGACTGCAAAGCCATTTGAACAGGGATTAAGGGGAATACAGTATACATTTGGGATGAGGTAACTTGGCAATCATATTTTAACTTTAAAGAGTATAGGGTCAAGTATGCTTTGTTTTAGCTTCTTAATCGTCATTATCATCAGGTTTAGTGTATAAATCTTATGACTGTATTGAGTGAAATGTAAAACATTTCACTCATGTTTTCATTGATTGTATTTCTAAAAGGATTATCAAGGATTTTGAGGATTTGTCCCTAGTCAAATACAGAAGTGACACAAAGGGACTCTGGCCACATTGTCAGATCAGTGCAGTGCCTTTGGTGACAGTGGAGAGTGATATTAGCACATAATGGAAATGCCTTGTGGTGTTATATTTGCATAATACAGTATATGTCAGGTGTGCCATGGATGGAGGGGCTGACTTTGACAGTAACAATAACCAAAGAAGTGCATCTGTAGATGCAGATGTGTATGTACACGAACCAGTGTGGCTCGGCAGAGAGAACATATGAAAGAGAGAACGGAAGACAGAAAATGAGTCAGTGAAGGGGAAAAACAACAACATAGATAGCTAGAGGCAGAGATGATGCCCTATACATTTTTGATGAGTAGATGGCATGCTAAACACACACACACACACACACACACACACACACACACACACACACATGCACGCACCCACGCATATGCGTGTGCGCGCGCACACACACACACACACACACACACACACACACACACACACACACACACACACACACACACACACACACACACACACACACACACACACACACACACACACACACACACACACACACACACACGCCACTTTATTAATACTAATGGAGAGAATTAGAATAAAAGCATTAGAATAAAAGCATGTTGTGCTGGATGACAGGGTGAGTGTGAAGTTGTGGAGATGGAGACATCACACCCATGTAAATACCTGCAGACCTTTTAACAGTCTCGGAGGAAGAGAGGAAGAGAAAATGAATCATTCAGGTGTCTTTGAAGACATCTGACTCCCTGACAGGGTTGGCAAAAAAAGTTGGCATCCTTATTTTTTGTTCTGTCCAACTAAAAGGAATCAACATAACATGCATGATCATTAAATAAGAAGTTCATGCCCCTGAAAATAAAAGTCAATAAACAAAATGACTCAAAAGAAAAACAATGATATAGATTTGAACTCGTGCTTCCTGTTCTGTCTCACTTCCCCTTTCTTCTCTCTGTCTTCAACACACACAGATGTTCACACAGTCACTCACACTTGAGTGGACAGGTAGCAAACATTTAGGTATCCATTATTAAAGGTCAACACTGCGGTGCAAACAGATTTTGAGAGGAAGTCTGTGTTTATGCTAATGCCCTTGTCAGACAGCGGGGGCAGCGGCTTTCTGACACCATCTATTAGTAATGAGACAAGATCCCAGAAATGCGAGGGACACGGGCAAAACAATGATGCTACCAGGAAACAATGGAACATGAGGGGAGGACGAGACTGTATTTTTGAGAGGCATTTGTGTATATCCATGCAGAATTTAGAAGGTGATGCTGGGAGTGGGGGTACGGGTCTAAATGTGTATCATTGCATTTGTTTGTCTATTGATGTTTGTGTTTGTCTCCCAGCAGTGGTCTTGTCAGACCTGTTTGCAAACATCCTTGTACAAGGCTAGAGACAAGCCTCTGGGGATGCCAAGGGATGCCAAGGGGAACTGAAGGGTAGAGACAGAGAAACAGGCCTGCCTCATGGTTCTGGAGCAACCTGCTGCACTCCTTGAGCTAAAGTCATCCTTTTTGTCATACGGCAATGTCATTCGCTGAAGATTTTCAACAAAATAATGAAAATGAAATTCATTTGGCACACATTAATAATGTTAGCCAGAAAGGGATGGAATTAGACAAGAATTCTTTTAGCTTCAAATTAGAGGGGCAACCCGTTAGGGGCCACTGCCAGGATGTGTGGTGACCTTCACTTCAAACAGAAGAGCTGATTTGTGTTCAGTGATCTCCTGCTGGTAGTGATATGCTTACGCTGGGTACCCCTGTCCAGACAAGGGGTCTGGAGTGCGATCAGGGGTAGCGGATATGATCTGGATCGAGGAGTTTTGTGCGTGTGTGTCCGTGCGCGTATGTGTGTGTCCTTGTGCACGTGCATGTGTCTTTGTGTGTGTGTCCTTGTGCACGTGCACGTGCACGTGTGTGTGTGTGTGTGTGTGTGTGTGTGTGTGTGTGTGTGTGTGTGTGTGTGTGTGTGTGTGTGTGTGTGTGTGTGTGTGTGTGTGTGTGTGTGTGTGTATGTAGGATTATCGTGCCTCTCCAATCCTGTGGCTGTAATCAGACGGGACATTGGCTCCATGTCGGCCCTCAACCCCCACCACCACCCACTGTGGGAGCGCCTCTCTCCCTTTCAGTCTGTCAAGCGTGTTTGCCTGCCGGTCTTGGGACTCGAGACCTTGGAGCATGGCGGTATGTAAAGAGTTGAAAAGCAATTATACCTGCTTACATCACTGAATTTCGCATCCACTTTTTTGCTTAAATCATTGAATCATTGGAAAGAGAGAGTCTTTCATGAGAGGAAGAGATAGACAGTGCTGGGATTTTGTAGTAGGAGGTGCTCTAGTGGTACGGAGGCGATCAATTGGTACGGACAGAGGTGCTCTAGTGCTGCAGGGTCGCTCTAGTCTAGTCTATGGGGGTGCTCTAGTGCACTGTTTCCCAAACAGTGGGTCGGGACCCATCTGTGGTTCGTGGACCAATTTTTATGGGTCATGAGTAAATATCAATGTTTCCTACATTTATTATTTCAAAAGATTAAAAAAGAGTTGCATATTGCATAAATAAAATTTTAAAAATCAAATCATTTCCATATATAAAAAGTTTAGGAAGCAAATGAGTTGTTCCCCGGACAAATGTCTAATTTCTCTTTTGGGTCTTGAGCTAAAAAGTTTGGGAACCACTACTCTAGTGGTACGGGGGCTCTAGTGGTGCAGGGTGTACTCTAGTGGTACAGGCCAGGGTACTCTAGACTAGGTACAGGGGGTACTCTAGTGGTACGGGAGCTCTAGTCGTATGGGGGTACTAATGGTGCGGGAGTACTCTAGTAGTGATACAGGAATTCTCTAGTGGTACGGGATTCTCCAGTGGTATGGGTACTCTAGTGGTACGGGGTACTCTGATGGTACGGAGATTCTCCAGTGGTATGGGTACTCTAGTGGTACAGGGTACTCTAGTGGTACAGGGTACTCTAGTGGTACAGGGTACTCTGGTGGTACGGGGTACTCTAGTGGTACGGGGTACTCTGGTGGTACGGGGATTCTCCAGTGGGTATACTCTGGTGGTACGGGGATTCTCCAGTGGTACGGAGTACTCTAGTGGTAGGGGGTACTCTGGTGGTATGGGGGTACTAGTGGTACGGGGTACTCTAGTGGTATGGGGGTACTAGTGGTGCGGGAGTACTCTAATGATACAGGGGCGCCAGATAAACAGCCTTCGTTGATCAAGTTATAGTCTGAGTCGTCTGACCCTGGACTGCCCGGTCTGCTGTTAGTTTGAACTCTGACCCCAGCCTTTGTCTTTGCGATGCAGCGCACAGAGCAACTCGAGCGCACGCGCGCGTGCGCACACACACACACACACACACACACACACACACACACACACACACACACACACACACACACACACACACACACACACACACACACACACACACACACACACACACACACACACACACACACACACACACACACACACACACGCATAATGCCCTCTTATCCTTGACAACCCTTATGCTCATATTAAGATCTACTCCAGTGATTTGGTGGCTATCTCAGCCATAAACTCTCATTTGGAGGAAATTAGCTTGGGTCTGGGTCTCGTTACTATACAGTGCTTAATAGAATCACCATTATTGTGGCTTTTAAATTAAAGCTAGCATGGAATGGACAATACCATTCAAATAAGCTCTCCCTGCCAACCAACTTTGTTCCACCGTTTGGGAAATTTTATGTTTTACTGCTAAGATTCAGAACCTTCTCATTGCTATACTTACTGATTTTAATATTATTATAATATTAATATTATGATGATCCCCAAAATATACAAAAAGAAAACTGGTAAATCAGGCATTTCAAAACTGAACATAGCACATCTTAATCAGGTAATGATACAGTTTCCCAGTGAAGCCCAATTAACTTAGCACTTTTCCAGTTTTTTGTCTGAACCTGACATTCCAGAGAAGATTCTGTAGAATGACGTCCCTTTATTTACCCTTAAGCTTTACTAATGCAATACAGTGAAGCAAACAAACAAAGAGATCATTTACATACAGTACATACATACATACATACATACATACACAATAAAATATTCAGTGTTAATTTATCCATTTGTAAAGAGTAAAATGAACATTGAGGATTTTACTGTGTACTGTTGAGCTTTTAAAAGACAACAGAGTGCAACAGATCATTTTAAATGCTGGAAATTCAAATGTGAAAAACAGTACTGATACATTTGGCATGCCCTAATCTGAGTTCCCAGAAGTTTTCGCCAGCTCTGGTGAGGAACAGGCATGCCCATAAACGATGAATATGTTATATACATTTATTTTAGTCAGCATTTGAACAGCTATATCTACCCCACCTCAACGTTCAGAAATCATCCAGTAAATAACGTGTGGTGATGTCAGGAGTGGAAGAAATGCACCCTGTAAACTCACCCAACCTCCATAATAGGATACTTATATCATCTATATTTAATTTCACAGTTAACAGTAGAGAGGTGTCCAGAACATTCCAAGTAGAGTTGGCTTTGAATGCTATGTATTAGAATTATGCCAAGTGCAGTCAATACACTATGCAATTTCTAGTAATTTCCTTCACTTCTTCATCTCAACTTTTCTCATTTTAAGTCATTATCATATCATTTAGTCTTAACCCTGTAGAACCTGAACTATGAAGGAAAGGTCAGAAAATTCCAAAATTTTGAAAAGGGACACTTTATTGGGTCTTAAAACATTTTTGATTTTGTTTTATTTTTTTTAACATTCCTTTGTATCATTTATTTGTTGTAGCATATTTGATACAAGGGATATTACAAGGGGTATTTCAAGTCGGTTTTAACATTACAAAAAAAAAAAAACATTTCTTTTAGACCTGTAGTATCAAATATGATACAAATCGTAAAGGACTATAGACCTGTAGTATCAAATATGATACACACACTTTTGACATCATAAAAAACTCAAATGCAAAATTTTGAGAGCTCATACACTGTAGGTGCATTCAAGTTATCCAACACTTATTTCAAAATATTAGTAAAGATATACTAGGACAACTTACCAGAACTGCTTAAAAAAGAATTGTTTGTTAGTAGTGCATCAACCTCTCCTGTTTAGTTGATGGCAGCCATTTTGGGTCAGACCACCTGAGGCTCTGTAACTACCTGCAGTGCAAATGGTATGGTCCAGGGGGAAGTGGGGATGTGTCAGATATGATACAACAGGTTCTTGGTCCAAGTATTGATTACACTGATTTATTTAAAAAATCAGTGTAATGTGTGTATCATATATGATACGTTTGGTGACATAGGGTTAAGAAGCAACTGATATTGTTGTCTAGTTTGACCATGTAAATATCTGA